>NC_087342.1:236298903-236601496 GCF_030014295.1 Loxodonta africana | reverse complement strand
CTGAGGTCTTCCTCATTTTCCCTGACCCTCTTCTTTACCAAGCATGATGTTCTCCATCATGAGCAGAGATCAAAAATAAAGAGGACTGTGAACTGAGCCCTGGCACACCCCAACATCAAGAAGTTGAGGGGGTGAGGTATTCAGCTAATTCGACCAAGAAGGAATGGCTAAAAAGACAGGAGAGAAATCTGGAGAGTGTGGTGTCTTGAAAGCCAAGTGAAGGATGTGTTTAAAAGATGAAAGATGGATTAGCTTGACTGCTAAGTCAAACAGGATGAAGAAAAAGAGTAGGCCATTGGATCTGTCCCCATGTGGATGACAGGTAACCTCCTTAATAGCAGGCTTTTTGCAGAGCAGTGGAGAGGAAAGTCTTCTTGGAATGGGTTCAGGAACAAAGGGAGGAGAGACAGTGGGCAAGCTGCACTGGCATGGTGTGTGGCTGTACAGAGAGGTGGAGAGAATGCTGGGATAAAGGAGGAAGTGGAGTCTGGATTTGTTTCTTTTTTGGTGGGAGAAATGGCAGCATGTGCATAAGTGGTGGGAAGGCTCCAGGAGATGCCTGAGGAGCGAAAGCCCGGGGAATCACTGCAGGAATTTTCCTGGGGCTCCAGCGGGGTGGGTGCACCGCACAAGTGGAGGGGGCCTCTCTGGACAGGAGCCCCCAGAGGGAAGGCAGGGAGCACCTGCTTACACCTGCCCCGCGGTGATGCTAGGTGGTGCCTGTGTGCTCCGCGTGAGCTGCTACCCGTCAGGCTGCCGCCTCAGCTCTCTGGTCAGGGAAGCAGCGCGGTGCTCGGTGTCCCCAGGAGCCTTCTGATGCCTCTGGGGGTTCCCGTGGCGTGCGACCCTCAGAGGCAGTCCTTAGAGGGGCCTCGGCTCGCTGTCTTTAAACACGGGCGGGGAAGCAACACCTGGCACAGGGGCAAGCGGGATGGGGATTGGCTCTCAGCCCTCCCGTGTCCCCCACCTCTCGACTGGTGCACCTCGGGAAAGCGCGGGGCCCTGGCCATCACCTGTGTCAGGAGGTGGCGACACCCCTGCTGTGGCCACTGTCTGGGCTGCAGCCAGGCTCCAGGTCGCCGCACTCGTCCCCTCTGCCCACGCAGAGTGGCTGAGGCAGGACTGCAGGGGGGCCGGACAGGGCTGCAGGGAGCCGGCACCTGGGCTTTTTAAGGGTGATCGTTCGGGGTCCCCACCCACCCCTGGCACTGGAGAAAGAGCTCTGGCCTCAGCCGCAGACAGGGAGCCTCTGCGGCTTCCCCCCGCCCCGCTCCGCCCGCGCCTCGGCTCCCACGCATCCACTGAATCTATGAATGGGGACAGGGAGGGGACGTGCGGCTCCGTCCCTCCACCGGGCCCCCACCTGCGAGCGCGACAGCAGCCTGGGGTGGGGGGCAGAGGCTGCTCTATTTATAGAGCTCCACGCGCCGGCCTGCTGGGGGGGAGTCAGTCAGAGACACCTAGCCCAGCACAGCCCCCCAGCCCCATGCGCAGCCCCCCAGCCCCATAGGCAGCCCCCGCGCCCCATGCGCAGCTACCCCCAGCCCCATGCGCAGCTACCTCCAGCCCCATGAACAGCCCCCCAGCCCCACGCAGAGCCCCCCCATGAGCAGCCCCTCAGCCCCATGCACAGCCCCCCGCCCCATGAGCAGCCCCCCAGCGCCTTGCACAGCCCCCCGCCCCATGCGCTACTCCTAGCCCCATGCGCAGCCCCCCAACCCAATGCGTAGGCCTCCCCCAGCCCCCTGTACAGCCCCCTAGTGCCATGCAGGGCCCCCCCGTCCCCTAGCGGCTTTAATTTCATCACGCGGGGCGGTGCGGGGGCGGGAGCCGCGGGGGCCGCGCGGGGCCTGTGCTGACGTCGGCTGTCAATGAGCCGGCTGCCCGGGAGCTGGTGGCAACGAGGCTACGGACGTCATCGCCTCCTGTTGGAGCGGGCAAGGGGGGAGGGGGGCGCAGCGGCTCCGGCTTGCAGGAAAACTCTCCAAGTTGCAGCAGCCGGAGCGGCGTCCGAGGAGCACATACACCCCGATACTAAGTGTGCGAACACACGGCGCGCACACATGCACACGCATGTACACATTCACACGTGTCCTATATGCACGGCGTGGGTGCAAAGTTGAGCGGCCGGAGGCTGAGGTGAAATGGCCCGTCTCCCTCGGGGTCCAGCCCCTGGCCGAGAGGAGCAAGGAGGACGAGTGCGCTCCAGGCGAGGTGGTCGCCCCTTGGGCGAGAAGACCAGCGCGAGAGCTGGGGGTCGCGCCTGTGGCGGTGCCGCCGCCGAAGCCCGCGGGTCCGAAGGGCTGGCCCGGCTGGCCCCTTGCGCGCTCCCCGCACCTGCCCGAGCCGGCCCCGCGCTCCCGGCGAGGGCTGCCTGTGTTCTTACTGTGTGAACTTGAAGAACTTGAAATGAAGCGGAAAGCAGCTACGCGCTTCAGCAGACTTTGGCGGGTAAGTTGAGAGTTCCTTTTACCTAATATTTAACCCATGAGAGCCTAGAGAAACTTAATCCCAGCCTTTACTTTTTCTTTTTTTACTCCCCACTATTTCCCTCCATTATTTTTGGCAAAAAGAAAAGGTGTGTGTGTTGTGTTGTGTTGCGTGGGGGGACGGGGCAGTTTTGGGGAGGGGCGAGGAGAGGAAGGGAGAACCTAGCAAACAGAGTTGAGGAGCCAGAAGACTCAGGGGCTGCAGAGGAGGCCAGAGAGCCTGCGCCCGAGTAGCGCCTGGGGCTTGGACGCGGAGTTGGGAAGAGCTCTCGGGGAAGGCGCCGGAGCTATTGCAGTACCAGCCCCGCTGGGGAAGCTGCTGGTGTGCGCCTGGCCTTTCTTCCTCGCTCCTCTCTCCTCCCTTCTCCACTTCTGAATGGGGACGAGGATACCTCTCCTCCGCTTTCCACCCCTCAGCTGTGGGCTGCAGCCCGCTCCCCCCCCCCGCCCCCTACCCCAGCCTCTTTTGCAAAAGCTTCTATGATGTCATAGGGGAGGAAGGGGTGCTAGCCCCCAGCTCCTGGAGGCACCACTCAATTGCCTTCTGCAGCATTTTATTTTCTTCATTCCACCAAAATTTCCTTGCAATCCATCGAACCCCCCCCCCCCATCAAACAGCCCAAACGCTGCCCCTCCGCCCAGAAGGCACCACTCTTTCTCAAATAAGCAGGAGCAGGGGCCCTAATCTGCGGTGCCCCGTGCTACCCTCTCCCTGGTCAGAAAGAGATTAGCTGGGACCCCAAAGGACCTACCCTCTCCGGTTTTTCTATTCCCCCTCTCTGCATCCCCTTCTACTGGAGGGAAAAAGAGGAAGGAGGAAGGAGAGGGAGGGAGGAAGGGAGGAAGAGAGAGAAAGGGAGAGAGAGAGAATAGGAGAAACAGCCCCCTAGAGTAGGGCCACATAGATGGAGCTGATTGTAGGATTGCTGCCCTTCCCCCCTACTCCAAAGTCCCGTCCCCTGTTTCAGCAGCAATTTCTTACCGTCTCCCTCCCTGGCCTCTCCTCCCCACCCCTTCCCTCAGCCTCTCGCTCTCCTTCCACCTAACCCCACCTTCACTTACATCTCCGAGGGGGGAGGGGCTGGGGGTGGGGAAAGAAAGCCCCAAAGTCCCAGCCCCGCCAGAGATGTCGAAGAAACGCAAAGCCCTGGAGGGTGGAGGCGGTGGAGGAGAATCCCCGCTCCCCGAGGAGGAGGAACCCACTGCCTGGTTTGGGGGCAGCAGCGAGGAGCAAGGTAGGGGGAGGAGGGGGGGAGGAGAAAAAGGAAAAGGCACACACACAGGCAAACGTTTGGGAGTTGAGATGCCGCCACAGAAATGCATAGCAAGTCTCCGTCACAGCCCTAGATATCAAGGCAACTTGAGTAGACTTTCCCCCCACAAATGGGATTTTATGGGCGTCTCCCGGGAACTGGGGGTGGGGTGGGACTGAGTTGATAAGGCCTATGCTGGAGAATCTCATCTCGGAACTTGAGGGCATGTGGGGAGAAGGGAAGTGTGGGTGGGATGGAGAGGTGGCAGGCAGAGGCCAGGGGGGACCCCTTCTTCTGCTGGCCTTGTCGTTTGCATTGGTGTGGGCAAACTGTCCTATTGATTGATAGCCTGTATCAATGTCTGTGTGCAGGACACCTGTGCTGGAGGGTGGGGGTGCCAGTGATGTCCACCTGGTGCTTGTTGCTGGTGAAGGGACGTGAGGAGGGTCACAGCCTTCTTCCATGTCTCTCCAGCCCAGAGATGCTGCAGGTGCGTCATGGGGTGCTTCAGCCCCTGCACAGGCAGGGCGCCTTGCAACCTTACAGCCAACTGAAGTTGGTGGTGAGGCTGGAAGCAAATCCAGGGCTGTGATGTGATTTCACGGAGGGGCCGAGTGGTGAAGCAGTTGGGCACTTCTTTGCCGAGAATAATGCCAATGAAAGAGTGGAGATAGAAAATTTCCTATGGAAACAAAAATGATATTTGGAGATCTGCTTTCCACAGAAAAGAAACCCAGACAGACACCTTCTCTCTGACTTAAAGCTTGCTGGATTTGCTTACAAGTAGGCCCACATGAACCAGCCATGCTGCTTCTGAGCTGCCGTGAAGGTGCACAGGGAAAGGAGCTCCATGCAAATGTTTTGTTATTGGTTAAGCTGTGGGGAATTAGGTGGAAGGGCACGTCAGGGGATGATCTAACCCAGGCAGGGAGAGGAGATGTCTTGTGTGGCTGGTTTCCTTTCCGGCATGGGGCCTTGTGGCCTTGGGTCTCCTGGCAGGTGCAGAGCTGAGCAGAGACTGAGAGGGACAGCGTGTGTTTCCAAGATGGAGTCAATGGTCTTATTCCTTGGACGTCACAAGAAACAGGAAGCCACAAGTTCCCTCCTGCACATAAACTCGCATTTCTGTGTCCACTTGAACCTTTCGCTTGGCTCGTATGCATACCAAGACCAAGGATTTTGTTCTGGGTATCCTGGAACAGTGTCATTTGGTTTTAATAGAAACAGGTGAGGGCAATGTGTGAGGGCAATGTTGCCTGCTTACCTTGGCCGGTTGTGTTCTAGTGATTGTCCATGGTTTGACTTTCTTTGTTCAGCTCTGATGTTAAAGTAAAAGTCAGTACGTTACTGAAATTAATTTTACTGGGGAGAAAAAAGGTATTGGTAAGAGATTCAAATATTGCAAATGACTTTATGTGCACAGTTGGTATTTTTCCATCTCTGGTGGGAAGGATCTGACTTTTCTATGAGTGTCAGACAAATTCCTCACCTCTACACAGAGTGTTGGGTTTTGACCTGATGCCATTTTCTTTTGGTTAGGCAACTAGTGAAGCCTGTGGGAGCTGACACCATGATTATGGTAAATAATAAGGCCGGACACATTATGCACTATTTTAATAAATGATGAATGTGTAGATGGCAGTTTTAAAAAGAAGAAAGAACTGTGTTTTAGCAAACATTTCTTGTCCTTTTGGTGGGCGTGTGTGGCATTAGAATGAAAGAAGCTATGACGTGGAGGTCCTGTACTACTAGTAGCAAATAACTCCTGCATTCCTGGTGTAACAGGATTCTGCAGAGGACATTTTGCAAGTTAGAATAGGCAGCTGCAAGTACCTACCTCCATATTATTTGGAGATTATCATAATTTTGAAATGATTTATTAGTACAAATTAGTTTAGCTTTAGGGCTTAAAAATGTCTAATGACTCCATTGTGTCCTCTGTATTTGGCAAATAAAAAAGCTGCTTGATATTTGTCTGTGAATGAACACGTACCTGAAGACACCATTAAGGGCGTGTGCACTCAACCGCCATATTGTTGAGTGTATTTCTTTGGCAAGTGGGAGCCGCAGCGCATACCTGACGTAGTAGAAACACATCTACAAGTGTGTGGTGGAAGATATAGCTGAGCACACGCTGACAGTAGGGACCAGTGTTGGAGTGACAGGTGGATATGACACGTACCCTGATATGTGGAAAAAACCCTCACACATGTTCAAGAAACTGGGTTTCCTCTGCCTCTCAGATTCAAGGTTATTTTGTTTTTCCTTCAGATCTCTAAGCCAAATTTGAAGATATGTCCCCTGGGTAATAAAGCAAAGTCTATTCATCACTCTTGCTGCTGGTTTTGAATATCAGAAGGGGCTTCTTTTAAGTTCTAATAATTTGGAAGGCTGTCGTGTTCACTCATTTCAACCATCGAAAGTATTCTGTAGCATGTATTAAACGAAGGCGACTGAAAAGTAAGTCATTAAGGAAGACCTTCCATCAGCGAGTTGATTAGATTTAAAGTTTTAAGTAGCTTGGAGCTAAGGATAAGCACAGAGGATACATGGAGAGAGTGTGGTAGGGGCTTTGAACACAAGAATGAAAACCAATGGCTCCTTTTCATACCCTCTCTTACCACCAATCTATGCCAGGGAGCATATGGTTCCTGGAAATGGCTGCTCAGTGTTCATTTCAGATCCCATGCTGGTGTTCCTGGTTATGGATTGTGATGGCACCTGTCTCTATTATCATAGTTTCTCTTCAGGAAACTCCTTATGGAGATGAAAGTAGGATTCGGCATGGGTCATCGTGGACACGCATGGATGATTTTGCTTTTCTCCATGACCTCAGTATCTCTAGCCCATTTTATTTACCGGGGTGAAAGGGGAAAATGAAGCCTTTTTCATTGCTTCAGCTGAGAATTTCTCTGGATGTTCATTGAAGTTGTTTGATGTACGTGTGCATGGGAGTGTGAGTGTGTAAAATCATGGTCAGATCATGGATCTAGTGGACCCTCACTGGTTCTATTGTCCCACGTGCATGAAGATATTTGCATAAAAGGTTAAATTATAAGGATTTTGCCTGTACAACTTAGATTTTGTTTGCAAATGGACAATGCTAGTCACAGTTTTTGTTTTGTTTTGTATCTGCTTTTCTTCTTTGCTTTGAACTTGGATGTAAGAGCATGTTCCAATATTCCGGAAGCTGTGAAGATGATGGCTATGTCCAAGATTATAGGGAGGAGTGAAGATGGCTATGTCCGAGATTATAGGGAGGAGTGGAAGCACTGAAGAATTGTATTTATTCATCTTATGACATAAGACAATACTTCAGTATTTTTTTTCTATTCTTTTCATATTAGTTTTATTTCAAGGAATTATTTTTCACCCAGAAACTTTTGTTTAATCACAAGGTAGCTTATTAATTGCTCTAAACTGAGATGTAACAAACTCTATTTTCCTGCAGTTATATTCTGGTTAGAAACCTATTCTGTTGGTCCTAGTAAAACCAAAAACAAACAAACAAATGAACAAACAAAACTCGTTGCCATTCCAACTCATAGTGATCCTGTAGCCCTACAGGACAGAGTAGAACTGACCCATAGGGTTTCAAAGGCTATAATATTAATGGAAATAGATTGTCATGTCTTTCTCCTAAGTAGTGGCTGGTGGGTTTGAACTGTAGGCCTTTTGGTGAGCAGCCAAGCACTTAACCATCGGGCCACCAGGGGTCCTTCCTCGGTCCCAGTGCTTCCTCTGGAATCCACCTCGATTCTGCTTTTCCCCATCGCACCGCATCCTAATTGTTCTATATTGCTCTGTTTTCTGGTTTTACCCCTAATTTCTTTTACGATGGTCTTTGTGTGTGAAAAAATGGCAGTTGTATATTACCACGTGAGTGTTTTAAAAATAATTGTTTCTATTTTTGATGAAATTGGTAAAGATCCCACCAGCCCAGTTTCTGGGTTCTGACTCACCTAAAGAGGGACCCCTGGCTCTGAGTGAATCTGAGGGGGTTGAACATGAAAACAGGTCTGCTGGCAGTCTGGTTCTGAAAGGTCACAGCCTTGAAAACCTTACGCAGCAGCTCTACTCTGACACGTGGTGTTGCCATGAGTTGGATCAACTTGACGGCAACCAACAATAACAAACATAGTTGAAAGTGAACATCTGGGTTAACTGGCCCATATCTACATGACCCCTTAAAATCAGCTGAATAGATTTTTTTTCCAACAGATTACTGTTTTTTTGAGTAGAATTGGTCCAATCAACTTTTTTAAAAAAATTGTAAAGAAAAACTACTTAAAGCGTGATTTTTAATCATTAATATAAAAGAGTGAACATAATTCAGGAGAAATTGATGTTAAAAAATAGTCCCACAAGCACACATTCTACAGAAGTTTGATGGCAAAGAGAGTTGCATTCCGATTTTTTTTTTTTTTACTTTTCATGTTCATCTCTCTGACTCCCCACCAGAAAGGCCGTTGTCACAGGAGAGCCAAGGGACGTATAGAAGGGTTCAGGAGAAAGACGTGAACAAATACCCCATGGAATCCGGGGACTGCTGCTCACACTTGGACCTCTGTGCCCCTTTCTGATTCGAACTAGAAAGGAAGTCACGTGTATCTACAATACTAAAGGAACCCCTTTGTGCCAGTGTCTTCATCTTTAAAATCAAAAGGTAGACTTAGGTGAAGATGGTGGTCAGATTTCTAGGACTTTGGTTATGATTGTGTGAAGAAATGGATAAACCATGTATGTTGGGAAGAACAGGAAGAAGAGGAGGAGAAGCAGGAGGGAGGAGGGTGTCAGGGCAGAGTGAAGGGGGAACCCCTACTGGCTGTGTGGTTGAGAAGGACTTCAGACCCCAGAAATGTCTATGATTTCCTCTGTTAATTTGGTGTGTGGCACAAGATGTGACCCTCTATGTCACTCCAGTTCTTTGGTAAGTCTATCAAATCCACAAATGTTTCGAAGTGGGGTTCTTCAATGAAAACCACTGCAGAGTCTACCTTTTGTCTGGGTTGAAGCAAAACAGACCTGAGACAGTAGGGGTAGAAGTAGGAACCAGAGTCAGGGAAAGACCTGAGACAGCAGGGGTGGAAGTAGGAGCCAGAGTCAGGGAAGTCCATGAGGACTTGGTCCTAGGACACCCTTAGAAATATTGGTAAGGGCTTTGGGTATCTCCAGGCTCAATATTGTTCTGTTCAAGGGAAATTTTGAAATCTCAAGGGCTGGCAAAACCCTGACTTTGAGCTGTATAGAAGTCATATTTTCTCCTTCTGACCTGACGTTAATTGGAATACTTGATCGTCATCACAACCTAGCCTGTCTCTAACCTGGCAACAGATGGGGTTGAAGATTTAGGTGAAGACTGCAAGGCACTATCATATACAGTTTTACTCAGGGTCCTGCAGCTCTCAGTGACCCAGTCTAAAATCACTGGGGTTGGGTCCAAATCAGCAGTGTATCCTAAATGATAAAAATAATAGCTAACATTCGTAAGTAACTTAATACTTAATAAATTATAAGGAGTTTTATTTAGTGTCTTTGCAAATGTCCACATATTCATGAGGAAAAATGACTTGTCATACATAACACACAGAAAAGTTTGATGATGTATTCATTTAATCCCTACTCAGGTATGCCTCTCTGCTTACTATTCAGTTCCTTTCTTGCCTGCTCCCTCGAAGTTTTTGCTGTCTGGTCTCCATCTGATTGTCAGCCTTCTAAGTTCATCCATTATTTGATTGTCTCAAACGCAATGCAAAGGAATTGCCAAGTGGAGCTGAAATTTTGCCAACTACAGCATTTTTCCAAGTCCACGAAAGTGATGCTGGGAACAGCTCCACTGATGTGCTAAGCCATTGACAGATGAGTGAGAATTTCAGCTGAAGAAGGAAATCAATGAAGATCACCCAGTGTCCCTGTAACTATGTGTTTGCATTTCACTCTCTTCTTCTCATCAAGCATTTACTGTATCTAGTAAGCACCTGGTGGTGCAGTGGTTAAGAGCTCAGCTGCTAACCAAAAGGTCGGCATTTGGAATCCACCAGCCGCTCCTTGGAAACCCTATGGGGCAGTTCTACTCTACCCTATAGGGTCGCTATGAATCAACTTGATGGCAACGGGTTTGGTTTTTGGGTTTACTAAACACCTGACCTGTGGTGAGTGCTGGGGACACAGCGTAAGCAACGTTGGCTATGGCCTTGAAGCTCACAATGAGAATGTGTTCTTTAACTCACGGGACAAATCAACATCCAATACTTTCTTGTATTTTTATTTTATTTACTTTGTTATAGTTTGCCTCTCTGCATGAGAGTATATATTCTCATTAAAAGCAGACATTGCTTTCTCTTTGTTTTTCATTGTAGCTCTAGGAATTAGAATTTTGTTGTTGTTAGCTGCTGTCCAGCCGGTCCTCCAACTCATGGTGACCCCAAGCACAATGGAATTCGAGTGTTGTGATCCACAACATTTTCATTGGCTAATTTTCAGAAATAGATCACCAGGCCTTTCTTCCTAGTCTGTCTTAGCTTGGAAGCCCTGCTGAAACTTGTTCAGCATCATAGCAGCAGTCAAGCCTCCACTGACAGACGGTGTTAGCTGTCAGTGACAGGCACTGGTGGAGAATTGAACTCAGGTCTCCTGCAAGGAAGATGAGGATTCTACCATCCAATCATCGCTGCCTTCAGCAGTTAGAAAAGAGCCAATACTAAGTGCTGAGTAAATATTTGTTGAATGAATGTCTGAAGGAGTGATTAAACTCCTCTTTTAATGGAACGTCTGTCTAGACATGGGTTGCAGAGAATGTATGATAAACTTTCACAATAGCCTTTTAGCCTCAGTGCCTCCCGGCTCCACCGTGTCAGTCAATCTGTGTTGTGAGGCGAAATCCAAAGAGAATAAACTTGAGGGAAAGGTGGTTTATCAGAAAGTCCTGGTGGGGGGTGGTCACAGAATCATAGTATTGTTGAGGCCTCCAGGGCTTGAACTGGGACTCCCTCCCTACCCCCTGCTCCCGTCTTCCCTCTTCTCTCAGATAACTTCACTCCTGGCAGTTCTACATCCAACTCTTACAACCCGTGAACAGTGAGGGAAGACAGACTTTTCCCTGCTGGTCAGGCCAACATGTCCTAAGGCCAGACTTGCTCCTTCTTGAGGATGGGGGAAGGGTCTGTGTCTAGAAGAAGGTTGGAGATGGGCTATGCAGTCAAACACAACAGCCATCCATCCATCTGCTTTGTCCGCCATTGCCAGATCCATCCACGGAATAGAAAACAACTCCACTACTGTCTTCCTCACTGAAGGAAAATTACCAACGCTCTTAATATTTTCTGGTAATTAAGCACAGACATGTGGCTTCAGCGTTAAAGTCTGCGGCACTGTAGTACCAAGTGAGATGTCAATGTGAGAAAAGAGGTGCAAGAGCTTTGTACACTAAACATAGCAACACAAAGGGAACGCTTACTACCTGTGCTTTCCTGTTCATTCAGATAAATGGACACTTACTTTTTATTATTGCTTATGATGTTTCCTCTTCCCAGAACTTATATTCTCTATTCAGTCTTTCTTGATTGAAATATATTAAGCATCCTTGGAGGCCCTCTGAATTTCTACCTTCTCCATGAAGCCACTGCCATTCTCCACCAGGGGGCATGATCTTCCTCCACGGGTCTCCTTGAGTCTAGAGATTCTCGGTGGTGAGTTAGACACTTCCCACATTCCCTGTGGCATAGGATCATTTGAATAGTTTTGGTGCCCTCTTTCTCCCATTAGCTTGAAAGATTCTAGAGAAGGGTCTGTTTCCTACACATTCTTACAGCGATTAGTTATAATTTGCATAGGCAGTCCTGTGTTCATTTATTATTTTTTTAAAATGGAACACAGGAATAAATTTTTGAAAGTTGTCACTTGTAAAAAACGTACGGACAAAGGAGAAGGAAAGATTGTGAAGAAATAAATCACACGCGTTTGCAATGATAATAAACTTTGCACCAATTAGTAGTGATATTCTACACATGGCCTGGAAAAGCAATTTTAGAATCACTATAGTCTTTCTTTTTTAAATACATTTTATTTTTTTAGAGCAGCTTTAGGTTTACAGAAAAATTGTACAGAAAGTACAGAGTTCCCATACAATCCCCCGTACAATTTCCCCTATTATTAATATCTGACAACATTGCAATATACATTTGTTACAACTGATGAACCAATATTGATACACTGTCATTTACATTAATGTTCACTGTCCGTGTTGTACAGTCCTACAGGTTTTGACAACTGCATAATACATGCGTCCAACGTTACAGCATCCTGCAGGATAGTTTCACTGCCCTAGGAATCCCCTGTACTTCACCTGCTCATCACTTCCTCCCCCAGCCCCTGGCAACCACAGGTCTTTTTACTGCCTCCATAGCTTGGCCTTTCCCAGAATGTCATGTAGTTAGAATCATACAGTATGTAACCTTTTAGACTGACTTCTTTCACTCTGCAATACGCACTTAATGTCCTTCCACGTCTTTTCATAGCTTGATAGCACATGTCATTTTTATTGCTGAATCCGTTGTAGGGATGTGCCATCTTGGTTGCTTCTAATTTTTGGCAAATTATAAATAAAGCTGCTGTGAACTTTTGTGTGGACCAAAGTTTTCGATTCATTTGGGTAGATACCAGGAGCACAGATGCTGGATCGTATGGTACGATTACGTTCAGCTTTGTAAGAAACTGCCAGACCATTTTCCAAAGTGGCTGTTCGATTTTGCCTCCCACCAGCAGCGAGTGAGAGTCCTGTCGCTCTGCGCCCCAGTCAGCATTTGGTGTTATCAGTGTTTGGAACTGTAGCCATTAACAGATGTATAGTGGTATCTCATTGTTGTTTTAATTTGAAATCTCATAATGACATATAATATTGAGTGCTGTAATCATTTTTTAGCATTATTTAAAATTATTTAAAGATCTAACAGATTGACTCAAATGGTGTTTTGTGAGTGATAGAAAATAAAAGGGTTAAACTATTTTTGCCTTGGAGAATGACTGGTTTACAGGGTGGATAATTTATAGACAAAAATGTTTTATTTTTGTTAAGAAATTCTGTCATGTTGTTGAAGCAGAGAATTGCCCAGATAACAAAAAGGATGAATTGAGATAAAGGAAAGAAGATTTACATGGAAAATGGTTTTACTGCGTTTATACACTAAAAGGGCTAATGCCCAGGCATCCCATCTTAATTCAGACATGCTGCGGACGTCCTGTCTCGTGCCTCTCCTGGCACTGGCTGGTCTTGGACCACGAGGTGGCTCTATGTCTCCATCTTCCCAGTGTCCTCTTTAGTGCCCCAGTGCATCCTTCCACTGGTGAGAAGTGCTGAGCTGTTTCTTCAGAATGTTTGGGTTTTGAAGAGATTTTAAGCTTTTGCTAATGTAATACATTCCTTAGTCAACCTCAACTAACTCCAACGAAATGCCCTTTTATCTTCACTCACAAACGTATGCAAGAATCATTTGAGACCTCAGTCCTCTAAGTTTGGAATGGTCTCAACCAGTGTTTCTCAAACTGTGGGTAGTAATCTATTTGTGAACTATGAAATCAATTATTTTTAGTGAGTCCTAACCGTATTTTTTCAAAATGGAATGGAATAGAAGAGGAGAGGAGGGAGTGGAGGAAAAAGAGGGAAGAGAGGGGAGAGGAGGGAGAAGGGGAGAGGAGAGGGGGGAGAGGAGAGAGGGGAGAGGAGAGGGGGGAGAGGAGAGGGGAGGGAGAGGAGAGGAGAAGGTAAGGGAGGGGAGGAGGAGAGAGAGGAAAGGAGAGGAGGAGGGGAGGGGGAGAGAAGGATGTCAAAGTGAATCCAGTAGAATGGGCAGATTCTGTTTAGTGAATCTCTTATGTGTGTGTGTATTTGGTCCTATTGTAAAATAAATTTGTTACCGAGAGTTGAAAAAGGTATGAAAGCCCTGGTCTAGTCCACACTTGCAGTTATCTTGGCCATAATGGATAGCCCACAAGGCCAGAACTGTTATGGCCTCTCGATGAAAAATAATTCATCAACAAATTATTTAAATATATTTCTTTATGTACACATTTGTTTAAATAAATTTGGAAATCCTGGTGGCATAGTAGTTAAGAGTTTGGCTGCTAACTAAAAGGTCCACAGTTCAAATCCACCAGGTTCTCCTTGGAAACCCTATGGGGCAGTTCTACTCTGTCCAATAGGGTTTCTATGAGTCAGAATCAACTGGACCACAATGGGCTTTTTTTTGTTATTAAATAAATTAAGGCACATCTCTTTGGGTTAAGGACTGCCTCTCAAAGGACTCTAAACTAAACTTGTTGTTGGAGAGAGGAAGACCTTCAATCCCAGTACCCGCACAGCCTTCTCTCCAGCAGCTTTTTAGGTCCTTTGTCTGGTACCACCAGTCCCCTCCTAGAGCTGGTTGCCCTTGGAGATGAGCCCTGAGTGTGTGCTGGTGTGCCCTCCTCTGGTGAACCTTGGTGCCCCAGCTGGACTGGACAGAACTTACAAGCACCATCAAGACTTCTGTTGCCAGCATTCTTCCAGTAATGAAAAGAAGACCCTTAACAAGATGGATTGACACAGTGGCTACAACAACGGGCTCAAGCATGGCAAGGGTTGTGAGCATGGCGCAGAACCGGGCAGTGTTCCGTTCTGTTGTACATAGGCTTGCTATGAGTTGGAACCGACTCAATGGCACCTAACAACAACAACAAAAACAACAAGAAGGACTGAGAGAGTGGAACACAGTTTGGCAGTGGAACAGGCAGGATGGGGAGGGGCAGAGAGAAGGAAAATGGACCTACAAGTCAGGACAGTCCACGCTGAAGGCAAATGGAGATGGCCCTTCCAGAGAGGCTGGGCCAGCTTGGAGAAACCCCCAGGACTCCAGGGACTCAGCTACCTGGAGTAGGACCCTCTTCCCATCCACAGGTGCTAGGCCCCATCAATAACCCCAATTCTTCTTTCCCTTTAGCTCCAGCCCAGTGAGCAGAGCAGACTGTGTCCCACCTTCTAGCACTCTCCTTTCTAGACTGTGTACTCTCCTGAAATCTTTTCACGCCTATTTCACAATCTGTATTCCAGTGTGCTTGGGGAGTAATTGTCTGTTTTTGCCTTCAGTGGGATTCTTGTAGGTTCCCTTTGAGACAGTGTACCTTTTCTTCTCACCCCCTCACACCCTGGGGGGCTGGACTTTGCTTTGATTGCTACCTTGTCAGGTATCGCTTGTTATTTTATACTTTAAAACGTTTGAAGTTGAATTGGAATCAACGCCATGGGTACATAGAGTTCTTTATTTTTCCCTTTACATGCAAAATTTGCCTAGTCTGGATTGGATAGGTAGAGACGGAGAATAATTAAATAAATAAATAAGAGCTTTGTGGGCGCCCAGTCCCAATGTGCAAAAACATTAATGCCAGAATACCTTTGGAAGTGTCCTTGTTTAGAAACTAAAAAACCAGAACACCGAACCCACTGCCAGGGAGTCGATTCCAACTCATAGCAACCCCATAGGGTTTCCAAGGCTGTAAATCTATGCAGAAGCAGACTGCCACATCTTTCCCCCTGCGGAGCTCCTGGTGGTTTCAAACCACCGACATTTTGGTTAGCAGTCGAGCGCCTTAACCACTGCACCACAGGGCTCCTTTTTTTTAGAAACTAGAAGTGGTAAATTACTATTGCTTTGAATCCTCTGCTTCCTTCTTCAGTGAAATATGTGTGGAAAACTTGGTTCTTAATTGGCAAAGCACCTTGAACAATGTGGGTCTGAGTTTGGATCAAGAGAGAAGAAAATCAAAACTTCTTGGACACACACGATTACCATGTTTACTCTGTGCAAGCTTCATGGGCACACACACGTTTACCACGTTTACTCTGTGCAAGCTTCATGGGCACACACACGTTTACCACGTTTACTCTGTGCAAGCTTCATGGGCACACACACGTCTACCACGTTCACTCTGTGCAGAGCTTCATGGGCACACACACGTTTACCATGTTTACTCTGTGCAAGCTTCATGGGCACACACGTCTACCACGTTCACTCTGTGCAAGCTTCATGGGCACACACACGTTTACCACATTTACTCTGTGCAGAGCTTCATGGGCACACACACGTTTACCACATTTACTCTCTGCAAGCTTCATGGGCATGCATATATTTACTGCATTTACTCTGTGCAGAGCTTCATGGGCACACACACGTTTACCATGTTTACTCTCTGCAAGCTTCATGGGCATGCACATGTTTACCACATTTACTCTGTGCAGAGCTTCATGGGCACACACACATTTACCATGTTTATTCTCTGCAGGCTTCATGGGCACACACATGTCTACCACGTTTACTCTATGCAAGCTTCATAGGCACACACATGTCTACGACGTTTACTCTGTGCAAGCTTCATGGGCACACACATGTTTACCACATTTACTGTGTGCAAGCTTCATGGGCACACACACGTCTACCACGTTTACTCTATGCAAGCTTCATGGGCACACACACGTTTACCATGTTTACTCTGTGCAAGCTTCATGGGCACACACGTTTGCCACATTTACTCTGCAAGCTTCATGGGCACACACACGTCTACCACGTTTACTCTGCAGAAAGCCTGAGAGAACAGCAGTGGGTGGAGCAGTAGGTTATTTTCCCAGCCCTCAAGCAATGTTCAGTCTGTACAGGAAGATAAAAGTCCCCAAAACAAAAACAGAAACAAAAAACCAAACCCCTTGCCGAGTCAATTCCAACTCATAGCGACCCTATAGAACAGGGTAGAACTGCTCTATAGTGTTTCCAAGGCTGTAATCTTTACAGAAGTGTGTTGTCACACCTTTTTCCTGAGTAGCAGCTGGTGGGTTTGAACCACAGATCTTTTGGTTAGCAGCCAAGCACTTAACCATTGTGCCACCAGGGCTTTTTGCCTGGGTTACAGATAATATCAGAAGTCCCCAGATGGTGCAAATGATTAACATGCTGGGCTGCTAATGAAAAGCTTGGAAGTTCGAGTCCATCCAGAAGTATCTTTGAAGAAAGACCTGGCAAGCTACTTTCAAATAATCAGCTATTGAAAATCCTATAGAGCACAGCTCTGCTCTGACACACATGGAATTGCCATGAGTTGGAATCAACTGCAGAGCTACTGGCTTTTTAAAAGGAAGATAAGAGTGTGTTTCATAAGCCATTAAATGAGCAGATTTATGCAAGCTGTACAAAGTATGATGGAAGGTTCTAGAAGTGAGTGATCCATTCCTCCCTTTGTCCCAGGCTTGGCTGAGTTATATCATGGATGGTCCTCACTCTCCAGCTGGAGGTGCTCATTGGGCATTTGTCATTTTAACCAGGTTTGATCTAACAATCCAAGATTCCATGTCTGTCCAGTGTTATTTTCTTTATTTAAAAGAGATTTCTTCATAGCCAATTTGGACTAGATTTAATAAAGTTCACTGGAAGTCCCCTTTCGTGGGGTCTAATCCATGTTCTGATAATGCTTCCTTCAATGAACTGTTTTTTTAAAAAAATAATTTTTATTGTGCTTTAAGTGAAAGTTTACAAATCAAGTCAGTCTCTCACATATAAACTTCTATACACCTTACTCCATACTCCCACTTACTCTCCCCTCAATGAGTCAGCCCACTCCCTCCTTCCAGTCTCTCCTTTTGTGACCGTTTTGCCAGTTTCTAACCCTCTCTACCCTCCCATCTCCCCTCCAGACAGGAGACGCCAACACAGTCTCAAGTGTCCACCTGATACAAGTAGCTCACTCTTCATCAGCATCTCTCTCCAACCCACTGTCCAGTCCCTTCCATGTCTGATGAGTTGTCTTTGGGAATGGTTCCTGTCCTGGACCAACAGAAGGTTTGGGGACCATGACCGCCTGGATTCTTCTAGTCTCAGTCAGACCATTAAGTCTGGTCTATTTATGAGAATTTGGGGTCTGCATCTCACTGTTCTCCTGCTCCCTCAGGGGATCTCTGTTGTCAATGCACTGTTTTTGTTGTAATTTTATTTATTTATTCTTTTTTATTGTGGTAAAAAATATGTAACAAAACATTTGCCATTTCAGTCATTTTTACGTGTACAATTCAGTGACGTTAGTTATATTCACCATGTCGTACAACCATCGTCGCTATCCATTGCCGAAGTTTTTCATCACCCTTAACAGAAACCCAGTGAGCCTTAAGCTCCTTCTCCCCCTTCCCACCTGCCCCTGGTGGCCACTAATCCTCTTAGGTCTCTATGCATTTGCCTACTCTAGATGTTTTATATAAGTGGGATCATACAATATTTGCCCTTTTGTGTCTGGCATCATGTTTTCAAGGTTCATCCATGTCATAGCATGTATCAGAACTCTATTATTCTTTAGGGCTGAGTAATATTCCATTGTATGGATGGAGCACATTTTGTCTATTCGTTCATCTGTTGCTGGACCCTTGGGTTGTTTCCACGATTTGCTGATTGTGAACATTGGTGTATATTCATTTATTCTTGGAAAAAAAATAAATGCAATTGGAAATGCAAATGCAATTCCAAAGTTACCAAAGGGTATGTAATAAAAAAGGGTCATCTTTTGTGTCATTCAGGAGTGTTTCTGGGGTTTCTTCATTCCTGATGATGTTCATCTGGATTATTTGATTGCTTGATTCGGGTAGCGTCTTCCAGTTGTCTTCATTGTAGAGTTATTCTTCCCCCTTATAATTAGTAAGTAATTTGTGGGAAGGTACTTTGAAGCTATGTAAATATTCCTTTCCCCTCAAATTAATTAACAAATCATTTATTTATGTTAGTATGGGCTCATGGTTTCCTATTTTATTCAGTGGGTTATAACACATTGTTACCATTGTTTATTTTGAAGCTCAACTTGTCCCAGATTTGGCCAGTGGGAGCCCCTTCCAGGTGGCTTCTCTCTCTTTGGACATTCCCCATCTTTCTCTGAGCTCTTCCTTACCTTCTTGGCAAAACAGGATGTTTCAGGCTCAGGTGTACTTTTCTTGCCCTAGCCCTGGAGTCAGCCATTTTTCTAGAGAGTAGAGAATGGTGTTTAGAGGCCAAGATCTGGGCACTGGGTATGCTCATTGCTATATGAATTTTATAGATTGACTGTGTCCTCTAAAAAGATATGAAGTCCTAACCTCTGTACCTATGAACATGGCCTTGTTTAGAAATAGGGTCTTTCTTTGATGATATCAGTTAACATGAGTTCATACTAGAGTAGGGTGGGTCCTAATCCATCTTGAGTTGTGACCTTATGAAAGAGAACAGACACAGAGAGATACAGAGAATAGACAGCCATGTGAAGAAGGAGGCAGAGATTGGAGTTATGTGGCCCTAAACCGAGGAACATCAAGGAACAACTGTTACCAGAAGCTAGGAGAAAGGCATGAAACAGATTCTCATTTGAAGCTTCCAGAGGGAACCAACCCTCTTAACATCTTGATTTTGGACTTCTGGCCTCCAGAGCTGTGAGACAAATTTTTGTTGTTTTAATCCACCAAGTTTTTGGCATTTTGTTAAAAGCCACATGAAACTGGTACAAGAGCTATCCCTGCTACCAGGCCCTCTTACTGGACAGAGCTAACTCTTCTTCATTTTTTGAGTTAAGATTCCTTTTCTCTTATATGGTGAAGCTTGTGACATAGCCAGGCATGCATGAGTTTCTAAGGCCAGGGCACATTCCGGGAACGGTTTGAACACTTGGTGTACAGCTAGTATTTTGGACCCCTACTAATTCTGATTCCTCTTCTCATTAATTTCTAAAACCTTAGAAGCCAAATTTACGACTCCTCTCGACTCCATGGCACTGGGTTTACTGGGCTCTGAGAGATTTAGAGGATCTTAGGGCAACCACTGGTGACTTTACGTAAACAGAACCAAACGTTGCCTGGTTCTGCACCGTCTCCACAGTCATTGGTCTGTTTGAGTCCATTGTGTGACTATTGTGTCAGTCCATCTCGTAGAGGTTTTTCCTAGTTTTTGATGATCCTCTACTTTACCAATCTTGATGACCTTTTCTAGTGATTGGTTTTTCTTGATGATGTTCCCAAAATCAGTGAGTTCATCCTCACTTTTAAGGACCATTCCGGTTTTTTTCTAAGACTGACGTGTTCATTCTTTTTCATTGTCCAGCTTTCACGAGCATATCAGGCAATTGAAAATACCATGGCTTGAGTCAGGTGCACCTTAGTCATCACAGTGACATCGTTGCATGTGAAAACTTTTAAGACGTCTTTCTCAGCAGATTTGTCCCATGCAATACATTGTTATACATAAGGTTGCCGTAAGTGGGAGCCAACTCAATGGTAACAAACAACAACAACATGGCAACAACTTGGCAACTCTCTCTTCTGATTTCATGTTATCTTTCCTTCCTTATTCTCCACTTTTGAGTTTTTCTCATCTTTTTTTTTTTTTTATGTATTTTACATAGTAATTTCTTTTTGGCTGTTGTGCGTATTTTTGTAAGCTACTTTTCATTGTATTTTGCGTCCATACTCTCTTGCCCATTGTATGCTCCCATAGTTTCCTGTGTTTGCGACCCTTGCTAGGCTGTGGACTCCTAGGTCTTTTTGGAATAAAATTAGAGTATGAAAACATGAATAACTACAATGAAACATTATTTGGGCACATGGTCTATATCCTTTGCTCAGTTGCATGCCCTTGATGTTAGGGACCACGATTTTTTTAACTTTTTCTTAGTATCTTCTTATGGCTACAATGCCTTGTAAAAGTTGTACCAAGGGCTCAATAAATGTTGACTATTAAAAGGTTGTTCCTGGAGTTATAGTCAACGTGACAAAGCAGCAGACTTGCAGTTTGCCACATGGTGGCAGAAAAGTGAGTGGGATTCAAACATAATTTAGGTCTTATGTGTCTTCTATGGGCTAGTGATGTATGCTTGCTGGCCCTGGATCTAGGGCTCCACAGCCTAGCAAGGGTCACAAACTATGGCAGCCCACAGTGGGAAAGAGAGTATGGATGTAAAATGCAATGGAAAGAATGGGTGGGGCAATTTTAGTTCCAGCTGGGCTGGAAAGACCTCTCCTCCTCCATCTGAATGCCCTTCCTATGAAATATGTAGGAATCCAGGGGTCTATGCTGTATTATAGCTAACTCACAGTGACCCTGATTGTTTTAAGCCTCCATCTAGAACCGCAGTGGGAGGTAACTTTGCACTGCATTTGCACATCCTCCACCCCTTCCTCACCAAGAGCTTGCCAGATTCTGAGAGGTGTCATTAAGTTCAAGTGTCTTTGATGATGATCTCTTAGCATTTTCATGGCCATTGGGATACATGTTGCCCACCTGCATTTTCTGCTTCTGAGGTTTATTGGTAAGTTGCTTTCCTACTGACAGTGCATGCCACCAGCAGGTGGAGGAGACCTGTGTGACAGTTTGCAATAGAAAACATGGGCATGTGCCACAAATTACTGTTTTTTTTTTTTTATATGAGGTGGAGCCCTGGTGGCTCAGTGGTTAAGAGCTCGGTTGCAAATTAAAAAATGTCGACAGTTCAAATCCACCAGCTGCTCCTTGGAAACCCCATGGGTTTGTCCTATAGGGTTGCTAAAAGTCTGAATCAACTTGACAGCAATGGGTTATACAAGGTAGTGCTGAATCAATGATTTTGGTATGAAAAATATGGATTTTGATAAGAAGTTTTTTTGGACACATATGTCTCACTGAACTCTTGGGAGGGTATAATTAGTGGGATACCTGTGTCCCTCTGGACTCCAAGGGTAGGATTGTTGGGATGAGGCAAGAAAAAAAAAATCCATAATACCTACCAAAAATTCAAACAGACTCAATGATTCAGGAGGCACTCAATTAATGAAAACACATTGTTAACAAAAAAATCAAGACAGAAAATAATTGGATCTTGAAAGAGTTAGAAGACAAGGGCCTATCTTTTCAGTTTTCTTGGCTGGTAAGATGAAGTAATGTGGGCATGTAGGTGCTTAGCAATGTTTTCTGATGACCACAGTACCCCTAAATACATTTATCAAATAGGACAAAGCAGGGTTCATAACTCATGTTTGTAACCATAGCATACAGTTCACTGAAAAGTTTGAGTAATTATTACCAAACTCACAAAAGGACCCAGGGCCCGTTGTTAGCATTCTCATCTGTCCTCATCCTAGTTCACTTAGCTAGCTACTGAGGAACGCTTTGAAGCCCATGACTCTCGTGTTTGTAGAGCCCCAGCTCTGCATTCAATTGTGGATAGCTTTACAAAGTCCGGTCACAGCTCTAGATTAGTGTTTATGAGCAAATTCAGCCTGGGCCTGGTCCGAACACTTCTATATGTAGACACACATTTTTTTTTAGTTGAGAGCACAAACCCAACACCCACCACTAAACTCTTTTTCCTAAGCAGCATAATGTCTGGAAGTATGTGAAATGACAAAGAAATACAAAGTTGAGGGCTCTGACAATAGGGTACTTGTATGAGCATAATGTCACAAGCTGTCACATCCCAGAGAAAGGCTAGGATCTAGGCTAGAATACAGCCATATTCTCATTTTGATGGAACTGTGGGATTCACTCTTGAGCTCTGCATTTCCGCATTCAATATTGTGTTGTATACCTCCACCTAGACTTACCCCTAAGACTCATTGAAAGCACAATTGGTCTTGTGTCTGCTCAGATCAGCATCTCCTGCTGAACTCTCCATCCCAGGAGATGGCCACAATGGTCACCATGTCACCCAAGCCAGAAACATGGGCCCACCCTTTTCCTAACAGCTGTGTAAGCTATGCCTCCTTACATGGCTCCTCTGGTCATGCCTTCCCTTTGGCTGGTGCCTGTTCCCGTCCTTTCTCACTTGGAAGATTGGTTCCCAGTTTGCTTTCACATACTTATCATTCAATCTCTGTACTGCTACCAGAGAGAGCTTTCTAAAGTGTAACACATCCATAGGATGCCCTTGTAAACACTTGAGTATATGATGCCCTTCAGGGTCAAGTTTGACGAAGAGGGTCCTTTATTTGTCCCCACCCAACCTCGTCAGTCACTGACCACCTCCTTCCCCAACCTGGGTATTCACACCTCTTCTTGACACTGCTCTCCTCTTTCCTTCTTTGTCTGGTGGACTTTTACTCTTCCTTGAATAGCCACCAGAGTGTCTTCTCCTTTATAAAATGCTCCTTGGATTTCCCAAGCAGAGGTTCTAACTCCCTTCTACATACTACCAGTCTACCTACCACACCTTTCTTCCTAGTGCATGGGAGACGCAGGGTGGTGCAAATGGGTAACACTCCCATTTTAGATGAGGAAATTATGATTCAGTGATGTTGACTAGCGTGTTAAAGGCCTGCAGCTAGGAGGTGGCAGAGCTGGGATTGGAACCTGGAACTGTTTAGCTCATGTTTTAATTTTTTTAAATACCTACTTGTCCTCTATGAACAAGAAGAGAATAGAAAAACATGAGGCCTGTTAAGTACCAAATGAGAGAATGTCTGAGAAGATTTTTTTTTTTTTTATTGTACTTTAATGAAGGTTTACAGAATAAACTAGTTTCTTATCAGACAGTACACACACTGTTCTACGACATAGGTTAACAATTCCACTTCATGTCCACACTCTTCCTTCTCAACCCTAGGTTCCCTATTATTAGCTTTCCTGTTCCTTCCTGCCTTCCAGTCTCTGCCCCAGGGCTGGTGCACCTCTTCAGTCTTGTTTTGTTCCATGTTGTTAGGTGCCGTCGAGTTGGTTCTGACTCATAATGACCCTACGTACAACAGAATGAAACGTTGCCCGGTCCTGCACCATCTTCACAATCGTTGTTATGCTTGAGCTCATTGTCGCAACCGCTGTGTCAATCCACCTCATTGAAGGTCTTCCTCTTTTCCACTGACCCTGTACTTGGCCAAGCATGATGTCCCTCTCCAGGGACTGATCCCTCCTGACAACATATCCAAAATCTGTTAAGATGCAGTCTCTCCATCTTGCTTCTAAGGACCATTCTGGTTGTACTTCTTCCAAGACAGATTTGTTCGTGCTTTTGGTAAAAAAACGTAGTCCATGGTATATTCAATATTCTTTGCCAACACCACAATTCAAAGGCGTCAATTCTTTGGTCTTCCTTATTCATTGTCCAGCTTTCACATGCATATGATGCGATTGAAAATACCATGGCTTGTGTCAGGCGCATCTTAGTCCTCAAGGTGACATCTTTAGTTTTCAATACTTTAAAGACCACTTTTGTTCCATGGGCCTGTTCAATCTTTGGCTGAAGGGTGAAGCTCCGGAGTGACTTCATTACAGAGCTGAAATGGTGTTCGGGGGCCATACTCTCAGGGTTTCTCCAGTCTCTGTCAGGCCAGCAGGTCTGTTCTTTCTTTTTGAGTTAGAATTTTGTTCTAAGTTTTTCTCAGCCTCCATCCGGGACCCTCTATTGTGATCCCTGTCAGAGCAGTCAGTGGTGGTAGCCTGGCACCACCTAGTTGTACTGGCCTCAGTATGGTGGAGGCCATGGTAAATGTGGTCCATTAGTCCTTTGGACTAATCTTTCCCTAGCATATTTAGTTTTCTTCATCCTTCCCTGTTCTGGAAGGGGTGAGACCAGTGGAGTACCCTAGATGGTCACTCACAGGCTTTTAAGACCCCAGACACTACTCACCAAAGTAGAATGTACATTTTCTTTATAAGCTATGTTATGCCGATAGAGGAAGATGTTCCTGACGACCATGGTCCTCACAGCCCTCGGCCCAGCGATTCGGTCCCTCAGGGAGTTTGGATGTGGCTATGGAGCTACCATGACCTTGCCTTGTACAGGTTGTGCTGGCTTCCCCAGTATTGTGTATTGTCTCACCCTTCACCAAAGTTTCCACTTACCTATTGTCTACCAAGTGTTTTTCCATCCCCACCTCTCCCTTCCCTCATAACCATCAAAGATTATTCCTTTTTGTATGTAAACCTTTTCATGAGTTTTTACAGTAGTGGTCTCATACAATATTTGTCCTTTTGTGATTGACTTATTTCACTCAGCATAATGTCCTCCAGATTCATCCATGTTATGAGATGCTTCACAGATTCATCGTTGTTCTTTAGCGTTGGGTAATAGTCCATTGTGTGTATGTACCACAGTTTGTTTATCCTTTCATCTGTTGATGAGCACCTAGGTTGTTTCCATCTTTTTGCTATTGTGAACAATGCAGAAATGAACATAGGTGTGCATATATCTATTCATGTGACGACTCTTATTTCCCTAGGATATATTCCTGGGAGTGGAATTGCTGGATCGTATGGTACTTCTATTTCTAGCTTTCTAAAGAAGCACCATATCTTTTTCCAAAATGGTTGTATCATTTTGCATTCCCAGCACCAGTGCATAAGAGTTCCCATCTCCCTGCAGCCTCTCCAGCATTTGCTATTTCCTGTTTTTTTGATTCCTGCTAGTAATGCGGGGGTGAGATGGTATCTCGTAGTGGTTTTGATTTGTATTTCTCTTTTTTTTTTTTTTAATGGCTAGTGATCGCGAGCATTTCCTCATGTGTCTGTTGGTCTTCTTTGTTGAAGTGTCTGTTCATATCTTTTGGCCATTTTTTAAATTGGATTATTTGTCCTTTTGTTGTAGAGGTGTTGGATTTTCTTGTAGATTTTGGAGATTAGACCTTTATTTGATTTGTAAAGACAAATTTTTTTTTCCCAGTCTGTAAGTTCTTTCTATTCTTTTGGTGAAGTCTTTTGATGAGCCTAAGTGTTTAATTTTTAGAAGATCCCAGTTATCTAGCTTACCCTCTGGAGCTTGTGTGTTGTTAGTTGTGGTTTGTATCCTGGTAATGCCTTGTATTAGGGCCTCTAGGACTGTATCCTATTTTTTTCTTCTATGAACTTCATAGTTTTTGACTTTATATTTAGGTCTTTGATCCATTTTGAGTTAGTTTTTGTAATGGTGTGAGGTATGGGTCCTGTTTCATTTTTTTGCAGATGGACATCCAGTTTTGCCAGTACCATTTATTAAAAAGACTGTCTTTTCCCCATTTGATAGACTTTGGACCCTTGTTGAAGATCGGGTGAAAGGATTTACATCTGGGTTCTCAATTCTGTTCCACTGGTCAATGTATCTGTTATTGTACCAGTACTGGCTGTTTTAACTACTGGAGCTGTATAGTAGGTTCTGAGGTCAGGTAGTGCGAGTCCTCCTACTTTACTCTTCTTCAATAGTGCTTTACCTATCTGGGGCCTCTTCCCTTTCCATATAAAGTTAATGATAAGTTTTTCCATCTCTGTTGTTGGTATTTGGATGGATATTGCATTATATTTGTAGATCTCTTTGGGTAGAACTGTCATTTTCACAATGTTGAGTCTATGTATCCACGAACATAGTATGTTTTTCCATTTATGTAGATGTCTTTTGGTTTCTTGCAGTAGTGTTTTGTAGTTTTCTTTGTATGGGTCTTTTACATCCCTGGTTAGATTTACTCCTAAGTATTTTATTTTTTTAGGGTCTATTGTATATGATATTGTTTTCTTGATTTCCTTTTCATTGTTCTCTTTATCGGTGTATAGGAATCCAACTGATTTTTTAATGTTTATCTTGTATCCTGCTACTCTATTGAATCTTTCTATTAGTTCCAGTAGTTTTCTCATAGAGTCTTTTGGGTTTTCTATGTATGGTATCATATCATCCACAAATAGGAAGAGTTTAACTTCTTCATTACCAATTTGGATGCCCTTTATTTCTGTTTCTTACCTTATTGCTCTAGCTAGGAGTTCCAACACAATGTTAAATACGAGTGGTGATAAAGGGAATCTGTCATGGGTTGAATTATGTCCCCCCTAAAATGTATCAGCTTGGATAATCCATGTGTGGTTGTCCTCCATTTTGTGATTTTTATATGTGTTATAAATCACAATCTCTGCATGGGGTTAAAAGGATTAGGGTGGGATTGTAACACCACCCTTACCCAGGTCACCTCCCTATTCCAAGGTAAAGGGAGTTTCCCTGGGGTGTGGCCTGCACCACCTTTTATCTCTTAAGAGATAAAGGAAAGGGAAGCTAGCAGAGAGTTAGGGACATCGTACCACCAAGAAAACAGCACCAGGAGCAGAGCGCATCCTTTGGACCTAGGATCCCTGTGCCTGAGAAGCCCCTTGACCAGGGGAGATTGAGGACAAGGACCTTCCTCCAGAGCTGACAGAGAGAGAAAGCCTTCCCCTGGAGCTGACACCCTGAATTTGGACTTGTTACCTACTAGACTGTGAGAGCTCCTTAGAGGCAAGGATGGTGAGACTGCATCTTACATACTTTGGACATGTTGTCAGGAGGAATGAGTCCCTGGAGAAGGACATCATGCTTGGCAGAGTACAGGGTCAGCGGAAAAGAGGAAGACCCTTAACAAGGTGAATTGACATGGTGGCTGCAACAATGAGCTCAAGCATAACAATGATTGTAAGGATGGCGCAGGACTGGGCAGTGTTTTGTTCTGTTGTGCATAGGGTTGCTATGAGTCAGAACCGACTCGACGGCACCGAACAACAACAACAACAGATTGTGAGAAAATAAATTTCTATTTGTTAAAGCCATCCACTTGTGGTATTTTTGTTATGGCAGCACTAGATGACTAAGACAGAATTTGGTACGAAGAGAGTGGGGTGTTGCTCTAACAGATACCTAAAAAGCAAAAGTGGTTTTCAACTGTGAATGGAAAGAAGTACAACAGCGGCAGAAAAGCAGCAGCAGTAGAGAACCACCAGCAGCAGAACCGGGAGACCAGCATGAGATGGTGCTGAAGCCAATCCAAGGAGCAAGAGAGCTGAGTGCCTGTGTGTAGGAGGCTTCCTGGAGGAGTGGGGTACCTCCAGGCACTTATCGGTGAGCTACAGACCTTTGGGACACTTATCCTAGCAGGGCAGATGTGGGCATGAGGCCCGAGGAGCCAAGAGACCAAGAAACCAGGAAACAGAAGCTAAAGAGACAAGAAACACAACAAGCTGAGCTGCCTCTGTCTCAAAAGGTATGTCCATGGCCTCAGGGGTTTCAAAGGGTGGAACCATGGCCTCTGGTGTTTCTAAGGGTGGAGTTTCCACTCAGATGGACTAGGAGAATGGTGTGGCTAAAGCCGAGGGAGCAGAGTTGCGGTCCCAGTGTGCCTGGAAGGCAGAGCTGAAGCCCGGGGCTAAGGGGACTCCACTCAGAATCTGGAGAGAGTGACCAATTCCTAGAGTTAGGAGGGCAGCGTCATTGTCTCAGAGAACAAAGGATTATTTTCAAATCTTTGAGAGCTAATGTAATATGTTCTGCTAACTTGCTTGGTGCCTGTTATGCCTTCTTTCTCTTCAGTTTCTCCCATTTGTAATGGGAACGTCTAGCTTGTGCCTGTTCTGCCGTTGTAGCCTTGGAAGCAGATAACTTGTATTCTAGATTTCACAGATGAAGAGGTATTTTTGGATTTTGAACTTGGAGTTAAGACTTTTGCTATGATATGATGGGATGAATATGTTTTGCATGTTGCAAGGATGTGATTTTTGGGGGGCCAAAGGGTGGAATGTCCTCTAAAGCCAACAGAGAGAGAAAGCCTTTGCCTGGAGCCAATGCCCTGAATTTAGACTTGTAACCTACTAGACTGTGAGAAAATAAATTTCTGTTTGTTAAAGCCATCCACTTGTGGTATTTCTGTTATGGCAGCACTAGATGACTAAGACAACATCCTTGTCTTGTTCCTGTTCTCAAAGGGAGTGTTTTCAGCCTCTCTCCATTAAGAATGATGTTGGCCATTGGTTTTGCATAGAAGACCTTTATTATGTTGAGATATTTCCCTTCTATACCTATTTTATTGAGAGTTTTTATCAGGAACGAGGATTGGACTTTATCGAATGCCTTTTCTGCGATGATTGAGATGATCATGTGATTCTTTCTTTCCTTTTATTTATATGGTGTATTACATTGATCTATTTTCTAATGTTGAACCATCCTTGCATACCTGGGATGAATCCTACTTGGTCGTGGTGTTTTCTTTTTTTGATATGATGCTGAATTCTATTAGAATTGTGTTGAGAATTTTTGCATCTATATTCATGAGAGGTATTGATTTGTAATTTTCTTTTTTTTTGGTGTCTTTTTCTGGTTTTGGTATCAGGGTTATGTTGGCTGCATAGAATGAATTCAACAGTATCACTTCCTTTTCTATATTCTGAAATAATTTGAGTAGTACTGGCATAAGCTCTTCTCGGAATGTTTGGTAAAATTCTCCAGTGAAGCCATCTGGGTCAGTGCTTTTTTTTTGGTTGGGAGTTTTTTATTATTACCTTTTAATCACTTCTCTTGTTATGGGTCTGTTCAGATTTTCAACATCATTTTGTGTTAGTTTGGGTAGGTAGTGTTTTCTAGAAATTTGTCCATTTCCTCTAGGTTTTCAAATTTGTTGGAGTATAGTTTTTCATAATACTCTGTTATGATCCTTTTTATTTCATTTGGGTCTGTTGTAATGTCCCCCATTTTATTTCTTATTTGGGCTATTTGCACCCTCTCCTGTTTTTCTTTTGTCAATTTGACCAGTGGTTTATAAATTTTGTTGACCTTTTCAGAGAACCACCTTTTGGTTTTGTTGATTCTTTCTATTGTTTTTCTATTCCCTATTTCATTTATTTCTGCTCTGATCTTTATAATTTCCTTTCTTCTGGTAGCTATAGGATTGTTTTGCTGTTCTCTTTCTGTTTGTTCAAGTTGTGTAGCTGATGTTTTGATTTTGTCCCTTTCTTCCTTTCTGATGCATGCATCTATTGCTATAAATTGACCTCTGAGGACTGCCTTTGCTGTGTCCCAAAGGTTTAATGTACAGAACCTGCCCAAGCCTGGTGGCAAAGTGGGCAGTTAATTTGCTGATCGTTTAAACGTGCCTCTGGCGAAGATGTAAAGGCTTGGCCAAAAGCAGAGGGTCTTTATTCATCCTAGGAGTGGGGTAATGTCTTTATATTCCCTGTTCCATGTGTCTTATTGGTTTTATGAGCCTGAATTTATAAAAACACTAATAAAGGCAGTTAATCTTGTGCACTTACTGGCTAGGTTGAGACTAGTTATGGCATCACCCACAGCCCATCAAGAGCATGCCTTCTGACTGGTGTCCTCCAGGTGCAATATAAAATGACCAAATGTACACGGTTGATGGCTGCAGCAGGTGGTTGGAGTCTGGAAAACAGAAACTTAGGCCTTATTACATCCTCTCCCAAGACTCCATGGCAAACATATTTCTCCACAATTTTGTCTGAATATGCATTCCCATCTGAATTCTACAGTGGAGCCAAACCCAGTGCAGAGCCAAGTGATAAGAAACAATTCCGCAGGGGCTGTCCAAGTCCTCAGACAAAACGCGTAGCTGTCAGTGGTGCTGCAGCTTGTATATGGCCATGTGAGACCCCCCAAGTGTGGGTGCTACTTGTACCCCCACTGTTAGGGGTTGAATTGTGTTCCCCCAAAATGTGTGTCACCTTGGCTAGGCCATGATCCCTAGTATTCTGTGGTAGTCTCCATTTTGTGAGCTGATGAAATTATCCTATGTGTTGTAAATCCTAAACTCTATGATGTTAATGAGGCGGGATTAGTGGCAGCCATGTTAATGAGGCAGGACGTAATCTACAGGATTAGGTTGTATCTTGAGTCAATCTCTTGAGATATAAAAGAGAGAAGGAAGCAGAGAGGAGAGGGACCTCAAGAAACAAGAGCTGGGAGCAGAGTGAATCCTTTGGACCAGGGATCCGCTGACAGAGAGAGAAAGCCTTCCCCTGGAGCTGGTGCCCTGTATTGGGACTTATGGCCTCCTAGACTGTAAGAGAATAAATTTCTGTTTGTTAACGCCATCCACTTGTGGTATTTCTGTTATAGCAGCACTAGGTAACTAAGACACCCACATGCTCTGCTCACAGATTAGATTTGGACAATCCAAGTCCAGGGCTAACACTTACATTGTCGCTCCTATGTCTTCCAGCCTGGGTCTTGATTAAAAGTTGTACCCTGGGGACACCTACAAATCTGGTTACTTTTCTTTGTGATGATTGCCATTAACTGAAATGTTTAAGGTTAAAAGAGGCAGCCACCAGGAAAACCTCAAACAGGGAGGGCCTGAATCAATTTTCTAGGCTGACTTTCATGAATCCTGAAAGATAGCTGATCCCCTGAAGTAAACACAAAAACGAGGTGCAAGCGTCTCTGATTTGGTCCAGATATAATTCACACAGAATGTCTTCACAGGGATAGCAGTGGATAAATAGCTTATTACATTTCCGTGGCAAAGCACTCATCATCTTTCCTATACCTTAACAACATCATTAGAGAGGAAAGAATGGTCAAGAACTTTAAAATGACCCCTCTCCTGTCCTCCACACTCATGCCCCGCTTACCTTCTCTCATCCCCACCCCACCCAGCTCCAAAAGAAAATCCCTCTCACATGCCAATATGGAAACCATCGATTGAAATGGAGGGGCTGCACATTTTTTGAGGATGGCCTCACCTTGGCTCCCTACCCCACTGAACATATTGTAGACTTTTCCCTCTGTTATGTACGGGTGATGCTTGCCATGGTTTACCATGAGTCAGAATCCACTAGATGGCCACTTGTTTCAGCCTGGTTTAAGAGACCCTGTTGCTGAGGACTTGCATGCTCAGCTTCTCCTCTTTTCTATTCTATAAATGCTGCAGCTTCTTGTTTTTCCAGTTTGTCCCCTAGAACTGCCATAAAAAAATACCACAAAGGGAGCAGCTTTCAATAACATAAATTTATAACCTCACAGGGTCTTGGCTGTGTCAGTTCTTTCCGTGGGCTCTGAGACAGGAGCCGTTGCATGAGCTTCTCCTAGTTCCTAGGCTAGTGGCAATCCTTTGCTGCTTATACGTGCACCTGCCTCTCTTGTCACACGGCATCTAGTTCCCCTGGTGTGTCACTGTTTCCATGTCTGGTCTCCTGTTTCCCAAGATAACTGTTCTCTTAGGGATTTCAGTGGTTGATTTTTCAGAGGTGGATCACCAGGCCTTTGGGTTAGCAGCCGATTATGTTAACTATTTGCACCACCCAGGGACTCCAGAGATTAGGATTACGATCCACCCTATTCATTAATTTAACTGATAACAGAAGAAAACCCTATTTTCAAACAAGGTCAAATTCACAATGCGTGGTGTCTTAGTCATCTAGTGCTGCTGTAACAGAAATACCACAAGTGGATGGCTTTAACAAAGAGAAATTTATTTTATCACAGTAAGGTAGGCTAAAAGCCCAAACTGAGGGTATCAGATCCTGGGGAGGGCTTTCTCTCTCTGTCGGCTTTCTCATCAATCTTCCCCCGGATTAGGAGATTCTCAGGAGCAGGGACCAGGGGTCCAAAGGATGCACTCTGCTCTGGGCACTGCTTTCTTGGTGGTATGTAGTTCCCAACTCTCTACTTGCTTCCCTTTCATTTTATCTCTTGAGATAAAAGGTGGTGCAGGCCACGCCCCAGGGATGTGACCTGGTAAGAGTGTTACAATCCCACCTGATCCTCTAACATAAAATTATAATCACAAAATGGAGGACAACCACAGACTACTGGGAATCATGGCCTAATCAAGTTAATACACACATTTTTGGGGGGACATAATTCAATCCATGACACATGGGGTAGAACTACAATGTATTTTTGGGGAACACAATTCAACCTGTAACACGGTTCAACTGGAAAATTGAAAGTGATGAGAGAAGCACTAGAAAACAAAACACATTCTTTTAAAATTATAGGCCAAAAGGGCAATTATCTGCCACTGTTTCTGCAGAACAAGTGTTTCTGTGGTGTTCCTTTTCCACCTTGGGCCATGCTTTTCTTTGCTTGTGGCATGGGGACTCTCAGCTGCCTGCCCACACAGTCCTGCTTGCTTGGGGAGGTGGAGGAGCATGGGTGGTCGAAGCTCAGAGAGATGCGTAGAAGAGACCATCCTGGAGGTGTTGAGTCATTAAACCAGTGCGTGGAGCTCTTGGTCTCCCTTGCTAAGTGGAAGGCCTTATATTTGAAGTTCTGACTTCTGGGAAGAGAAATTCAAGTTTCAGTGGTTTTTTTACTGGTCCAAAGCTGGTGCTAGGTTAAGCTGAGTTGAGAAAGAAAACCTTTAATACCGGACTTGGAGTGCAATCCACTGCCATCCCCTGCCACATCATTGCCCTCCCCCACCCCACTTTGGTGACTTTGCACTCCTGCCCCTGGGCAGATCAATACTGAAATACAGAATTGGATTTGAAGATCAGGGCTCCATGATGGCAGACTCTCCCAAATAAACTTATTTCAAACTAAGATAAAACAAATTTATGTCTCCAAGATGTTTGCCACATTTGTTTTATAATTTTTCTCTGTACATTTCTGCTTCCTTCAAAACCTCTTAGAGACTAAGGGCTGTATCTTATATACATTATGCATTGTATTCTCACAGTTTCCAAACCCGGCATCTTGAGCTTCATAAGTGCTTAATTAATAGGGAGATCCTAAATCAAAGTGGTTTGGAGCTGGTCTCCAGTGGGTTCTTGAGTCAAGCTGTCTTAAATGAAGTAATTCATGTGAAGAGCTCGGCACAGTTGCTGGCAAAGGGCACATGTGTTATAATTATTATTAATACTACATACTCCTTGAATAAGCCTGTTAGAAAGTTTTTAGGGTAAGGATGTTAGGGATAATTTCTCCCTCGGCCCATGTCTGGGATCCTATTGAGTTCATCTCTGAGCAGGGCAGGTCCCCTGGCACCCTGAGATGTTTCTGCAAACACTCCTCTCCTGGATGTAGGGCTGGGCAAGCACTACCTCGTTCTTACTTCCTAGTATTTGTTTACATGCCACTAGTGTCTGGAACCAGAATGCTCCTTAAAAGCAAGGATGGCAAGACTTCTACTCACCTTAGACACAGCAACAAGAAAAACCAGTTGTTAGAAAAGGACATCATGTTTAGTAAAGTAGACGGTTAGTGAAAACAAGGGAAACCTTCAATGAGATGGATTGACACAATGACCTCAACAATGGACTGAAACATACCAAGGATCGTGAAGATGGCACAGGAGTGGGCAATGTTTTGTTCTGTTATACATAGGGTCACCATGAGTCAGAGCTGACTCAACAGCAACTAGCAACAACAAATGTGAGGGAGACGTACCACATTATCATGAGAAAATCCCAATTAGTATAGTTTCTCAACATTTTTTGAGAGGTTCAAGACAAAGAGTCGATACCCATGGCAATTTCTTTCCATTTTGCTGAGTCCTTTTCTAAAATCCCAATTTGGGTGACTTGATCCTGTGTTCTTGGGTTTTAATACTTTTAAGTGGTTCTAACAGGCTCCATTTACTAGTACCTCTAGAAACATACCAGAAATGATGAAAGTCACACAAGAAAACCAATTCTTAGGGAATTTTGACATGGTTAACTTGAAAAATTTTGATATTCACTTGAAGATTCTGGGGGATTTTTTCCTTGTTTCTGTGATGAAGGAGACTTATCGTTAAACCCAATGTGAGGAATATTTTAAATCTTTCTAGATCCTTTTCTAGAACCTTTTCTGGATCTTCCTAGAACCTTTACATAGATCAAGAGGCAGTTGTTCGGACAGAACGAGGGGATACTGATTGGTTTAAAGTCAGGAAAGGTGTGCGTCAGGGTTGTATTCTTTCAATGTATGTATTCAATCTGTATGCTGAGCAAATAATCTGAGAACCTGGACTATATGAAGAAGAACAGGGCATCAGGATTGGAGGAAGACTCATTAACAACCTGCATTATGCAGATGACACAACCTTGCTTGCTGAAAGTGAAGAGGACTGGAAGAACTTACTAATAAAGATCAAAGACCACAGCCTTCAGTATGGATTGCACATCAGCATAAAGAAAGCAAAAATCCTCACAACTGGACCAACGAGCACATCATGATAAATGGAGAAAAGATTGAAGTTTTCAAGGATTTCATTTTACTTGGATCCACAATCAACAGCCATGGAAGCAGCAGTCAAGAAATCAAAAGACACATTGCATTGGGCAAATCTGCTGCAAAGGACCTCTTAAAGTGTTGAAGAGCAAAGATGTCACCTTGAAGACTAAGGTGTTCCTGACCCAAGCCATGGTATTTTCAATTGCATCATATGCATGTGAAAGCTGGACAATGAATAAGGAAGACCGAAGAAGAATTGATGCCTTTGAATTTTGGTGTTGGCGAAGAATATTGAATATACCATAGAGTACCAAAAGAACGAACAAATCTGTCTTGAAAGAAGTACAACCAGAATGCTCCTTAGAAGGAAGGATGGTGAGACTACGTCTTACATACTTTGGACATGCTGTCGGAAGGGATCAGTCCCTGGAGAAGAACTTCATGCTTGGCAGAGTACAGGGTCAACGGAAAAGAGGAAGACCCTCAACGAGGTGGACTGACACAGTGGCTGCAACAATGAGCTCAAGCATAACAACGATTGTAAGGATGGCTCAGGACCTGGCAGTGTTTCGTTCTGTTGTGCATAGGGTTGCTATGAGTAGGAACCGACTCGACGGCACCTAACAACAACAACTTAAACTTTTGGCAAGATTCACCAAATTTGACCTCTTCCTATGGTTCCCACTTGATTTTGAAAAGATAACTGTTTTTACAAGGAAACAATTAGTGAACTATAGGATTTTCTCCTTTCCACCTTTTTGTTACCATGGAGCACATGAACACACATGTCTACTGCTGTGGTATGAAATTTAAATCATCCTTGGAATTAAAGGGCTAGCGGGATCTTAGGAATGTGCAATAGGACATAATGGTTCCCTTTCAAGACCCAGTTGTTTTCTTCTTTGAATTTTTTGTTGATACTGTATGATTTCACTAAGGAAGGCATGCTGATTAAAGGACCAATTCAGAATTTTTGTTATGAGCCATAGACTTTGATACCCATTACATGGGATCACGTGAGTCCCAGTGGCCTGTGGATGATGTAAATCCTGCCCATATGAGTTCATGATAAAGTCATTTTTTAAAAAATTTTATTTCTTAAAAATTTGCAAAACATGAGGTAAAGCACGAAGGCACCTGGCAATGACCGCACATACATTTTATTCTAGTCTCCTTCTTCTTAGCCTTTTTATTATTTTTTCATGAAACTTTTCAAAACATGGTATAATGCATTCTCCTTACTGCAAAAACGGTACTTACAGCCCAAATAAATAAAGCTAAGGAATTTTTTTTTATCTCAGGAAAATTACCACTACAATAATTTCTTCATTACTGCAAAAAAGAGTACTTAGAGGCAAAATAAATAAAACTAAAGGAATTTGAATCTCAGGAAAATTACCGCTACAATGTATTCTTTGTTATAAGAAAAGCAGTACTAACAGCTAAGAAGCAGAAACAGCTGCCCTGGAACACTGCAGAACCGCCCAGAGTGGTGCATTCCACCTGCTACACATGGAAGCAATGACTGGCCCCTAAGATTGAATTCAGGGTAAGAATAATTTGTAGGAGCTCTAATCTCTTGAAAACTACCACTGCAATGGCGTTATTCCTTATTGGGAAGGTATTATTTACTGTTCAGAAGCTAGAAAAGCAGGGAGCCAGTAACACCTGGAAACAATGAATGGCATCAAGGAGAAGATGGCCACTATGACTGAATGAAGACTGGGAACAGCTTATTCTCATGATAAGTACATTCTCACGAGAACGTAGTAACTGGGAAACACAGTGAGGAGGCTTATCTCACAGAAATAAAGGCAAACCTGCCAAAAGTTTGGAAAATTCACACATCTGAGAGGCATCACCTAAGACAATGTTCAATGTACACAAAAATGAGGCTCCCACTCAGGATTTCTGAGTTTCATGCATTTCAAAAGGCTCCCACCTTGAGGCTAAATGTGTTAAAGTCAGGCTACTTCCTTTCCCAAGAACTCCAGAGGCATAAAAAGTGGGTGGGATACCATATGTCCCACGGGTCTTGAAAGGGTTAAAACGTATCCCATCCTAAGCAGCCATTAGTTTCATGAGTCATGTTCCATCTCCATCATTGCAGAGCATTTGACTAGTGAAGGTTGACCCAGGGGTCAATTGATACATCAAAATCATTCCTGGGGGAGCACCAATATTCCTGTGAGTTGGACCAGGAACAACTCTGTTTCTCTTTTCTACCATCTGCTGAATCGTAAGTATGATCACTGTGTTAGTTTCCTAGGGTGGCCTTACAAAGTACTACAAAGTAGGTTGCTTAAAAGTGACATAAATTTATTCTCCTACAGTTCTGGAGGCCAGAAGTTCAAATTCAGGGAGTCAGCAAGGCCATGTTCTCTCAAAAGTCTCTAGGGGAATATTCTTCCTTGGTTCTGGTAGCTCCAGACATTTCTTGGGTTGCAGCTGCTGCTTAACCCCATCTCTGCCTCCATCTTCACATGGCTGCCCCCCTTCTGTGTCTCTTCTCCTCTTTTATAAGGACATCAGTCAGATGGATTAGGATCCACCCTACTCCAGTATGACCTCATGTTAACATCTTCCAAAACTTTATTCCAAACAAAGTCATATTTCTAAGTCCAGTGGTTAGGACATCAATATATCTTCTTTGGGGACATAACTCAATTCATCACAAGCACTAAATGCTTAATGAATGAATATGCATAAAAATGTGGTATCTAAGAAGCAAAATTCCTTCGGTAATATGTAAGAAGAAATGTTATAAGACAAATTGATCAGTATAGCGTGGTGGTTAATAGCATGGCCCTAGGAGTTAGGTCTTGACTCTAGGTCCCACTTGCACCAACTAGTTGCTATGTGACTGTAAGGAATTTAATCTCTCTCGGCCTCATTTGCTTTATCTGCAAAATGGGGATGACAACAGTACCTACCTCACAGGGTTGTGTTGATAATTACGAGAAATAGTACCTGTGAAGCACTTGTCATGACATCTAGCATTCAGCCAGAGCTCAATAAATGCCAACTCTTGTCCTTATCTGCAGTGGGAGAGTTTTGCATCCCAGGTGATGACTTTTCTACCAATAGTGCTATGTCTTCCATAATGGCAGTAGAACCACGGCTGTGTGGTTCCTGTTTGGTAAAATATGATGAGTGGTGTAAATCTGCCTTAATGTGTGTTACTCATGTGTTTATACAAGTTAGGAAGAGATTGTTGAAAATAAGATACTACTGCTGTGAAATGAATTTTAAAAAATGTTGTGGTAAAGTACACATAACACAAAGTTTGCCATCTTAACAGTTTTTAAATGTGTAATTCAGTGACATTGATTATTTTCACCATATTGTGCTACCATCACCACTATTCATTTCCCAAACATTTTCCTCACCCTAAATGGAAACTCAGTGCCCTTTCAGCAATGGCTTCCACTTCCCGCCTTCCACCCACCCCTAGTAATCCCTAAGGTACTTTGGTCTCTATGCATTTGCCTAGTCTAGATATTTTACATAGGTGTGATTAAACGGCGTCTGTCCTTTTGTGTCTCACTTATTTCACCCAGCATGATGTTTTCAAGGTTCACCCATGTCACAGCTTGTATCGGGACTTCGTTTCTCTTTATGGGTGAGTAATATTGCATTGTACGTATAGACTACATTTTGTCTATCCATTCATCTGTTGATAGAGACTTGGGTTTGTTTGTTTGTTTGTTTTTTAACCCCTTTTGGCTATTGTGAATAATGCTGCAGTGAACGTTGGTGTACAAATACCTACTTGAGTTCCTGCTTTCAGGTCTCTTGGGTATGTACCTAGGAGTGGAGTTGCTGGGTAATATGATAATTTTATGTTTAACTTTTTGAGGAACCATCAAACTGTCTTTCATAGTAGCTGCACCATTTTGCATTCCTACCAGCAATACACAAGTGTTCTGATTTCTCCACATCCTTGCCAACACTTATTATTTTACTTTTTTCTGATAATAGCCTTCCTAGTGGAGTGGTGGAAACCCTGGTGGTATAGTGGTTAAGTGCTACGGCTGCCAACCAAAGGGTCAGCAGTTCGAATCTGCCAGGCACTCCTCAGAAACTCTATGGGGCAGTTCTACTCTGTCCTATAGGGTCGCTATGAGTCAGAATGAACTCGACGGCACTGGGTTTGGTTTTGGTTTTAGTGGAGTGGTGCAATGGTTAAGAGCTGGCTGTTAACCAAAAGGTCCGCAGTTCAAAGTCACCAGCTGCTCTTTGAAAACCCTATAGGACAGTTCTACTCTGTCCTATAGGGTCACCGTGAGTCAGAATCGACTTGATGTTGTTGTTGAGTTGTTAGGTGCCGTCAAGTCATTTCAGACTCACAGCGATCCTATGCACAACAGAATGAAACACTGCCTGGTCCTGTGCCGTCCTCACAATTATTTTTATGCTTGAGCCCATTGTTTCAGCCACTGTACTAATCCATCTTGTTGAGGGTCTTCCTCTTTTTTGCTGGCCCTTTACTTTACCACACATGATGTCCTTCTCCAGGGGCTGATCCCTCCTGATAACATGTCCAAAGTATGTGAGATGTAGTCTAGCCATCCTTGTTTCTAAGAAGCATTCTGGTTGTACTTCTTCTGAGACAGATTTGTTCATTCTTTTGGCAGTCCATGGTATATTCAATATTCTTCTCCAGCACTGCAATTCAAAGGCGTCAATTCTTCTTCAGCCTTCCTTATTCATTGTCCAGCTTTCACATGCATATGATGCAATTGAAAATACCATGGCTTGGGTCAGGCGCACCTTAGTCCTCAAGGTGATATCTTTGCTCTTTAACATTTTAAAGAGGTTCTTTTCAGCAGATTTGCCCAATGCAATGTGTCTTTTGATTTCTTGACTGCTGCTTCCATGGTTGTTGATTGTGGATCAAAGTAAAATGAAATCCTTGACAACTTCAATCTTTTCTCCATTTATCATGATGTTGCTCGTTGGCCCAGTTGTGAGAATTTTTGATTGCAACAGGTTTTGGAGTTAGTGGGTGTGAAGTGTCATCTCATTGTGGTTTTGATTTGCACTTCTCTGATAACCTAATGGTTTTGAGCATCAATTCATGTGTTTTTGGCCATTTGTAAATCTTCTTTGGTGACATGCCCTTTAACCATTTTTTTTTTTAATTGGAATTTTTGCCTTTTTGTTGTTGACTTGTAGGAGTTCTTTGTATGTTCTGGATATTAAACCCTTATCAGATATATAATTCCTCCCATTCTGTAGCCTGCCCCTTCATTTTCTTAATAAAGTCCTTTGATGCACAAAATTTTTCATTTTGATGAAATTCCAGTTTATCATTTTTTTCTTTTGTCTATTGTGCTTTTGGTGTCATATCTAAGAATGCATTGTCAAAAACAAGGTCTTAAAGTTTTACGCCTATGTTTTCTTCTAAGAATTTTATGGTTTTAGTTCTTATATTTAGGTTATTGATCCATTTTGAGTTAATTTTCACATATGGTGTGATTAAATGATTTTTAAAACATTATTTTATTTTGCTTTTAAAAATCTAATAAAATCAGACATTTTAGAGTCAGAAAGGCCAATGGTTTTTCCAGTCTTTCTCTGCACTTTCTGTTTCGTCAGCTTATGAATCTGCCCAGTTGAGGCCCAAAAGGAGATTAAGGAATATGCTTGTATGTGCCCAGTATTAAAACTTTCTAGTGTGAATTTGCCTCTGGTTTTGTACTTGAAATACTGGGCTTTCATAAGAGTGCGTGCAATGGTGGTTCAGTTGTACAATTCTCATCTTCTGTGTGGGAGACCTGGGTTTGACCCCTGGCACCTCAAGCGCAGCTACCACCTGTCTGTCAGTGGAGGATTGTGTGGTACTATGATGCTTAACAGGTGTCTGTGGAGCTTCCAGACTATGATAGACTAGGAAGAAAGGTTTGGCAATCTACTTCCAAAAAATCAGCCAGTGAAAACCTCACGGATCACAATGGCCCGATCCCGTTGTGCATGGAATCACCATGAGGTGGGGCCTGACTCCATGGCAGCTAGCAACAACATAAAAGGAAAAAATACATTGTAGGCGGGGAAACGACATGAGCAAATGCTCAGAAGCTGGGCATATAGTCAGAAACGGGAATTGCGAGATAGAAGGCAGATCACGGAAGATGCTGGATGTTAGGCTAAGTCGTAGGAGTAAGATCTAATATACACATTTTCATTATAATGTTTCAGTCAATGCAAAGACGGCAGTTTTAGGGCAAGCTCAAAAAACTCGTTTCCGTTTTTCCAAGTGTCTGTGCTTTAGTTGTTGATTTCAGCGAACGCTGGATTTGAAGCGTAATTTGGCGGTAGGGGAAGCAGCATGGGAATGAAGCTGCTCAGACATTTCCCAGCCCCGAGAAGGTGGAAAAACCACAACTATTGGATAAGAATGCATGGTGGCCATTTTCAGCTCTTATAAAAATACAAAGTGGCTGAGGAAATACACTTAAAAGATTTACTTAGGGAAGTGAACTGAGGCCAAGTGTGAAGAAAAAGCAAGACTATTTGAAACCTTATGGCTGGAGATTGTGGTAGATTAATGGGCTGTGAGGTGAGGCTGGTTCGGCAGCAGCAGTTAACCTCACCAGGTGAAGGTGGTTTTGCTGAGGCAGAGAGTTAAAAGGGTGTAGTTTCCTGCCTCTCCCAAATGTCTTTGGCTTCTGGTGTGTTTTTCCTCCATTTCTTAAGAAAACAAAATTAAAACCTAAGGGAAAAACCGAGGAAATTTTACTGCAATAGGAATACTTAAGAATCAATCCCAGTGAAGTTGGGAAGTTTCAGGACTCACTTTGGAAGCATGTATGTGTAAAACTGATGAGTTTTATTCTTTTCCAGTGTGTTTCTTATGTACTATAGAACATGACAAGTATATGCCCATAGCCTTGTTATCATGTGTTATGGATCGAATTGTGTCCCCCACATATTTATGCTGAAGTCCTAACCCTTGGTACCTGTGAACATGACCTCGTTTGGAAATAGGGTCTATGAAGATGTTACCAGTTGAGTTGACATGATGCCTTGGTGGAGTAGGGTGGGTCCTAATCCGACACGAGTGGTGTCCTTATAGAAGAGGAGAAGAGGCACAGGAACCGACAGATAGAGAATGTCATGTAAAACCAGAGACAGAGACTGGACCAATGCATCTACAAGCCCAGCAATGCCTGGGGCTGCCAGAACCTGGAAGAGACCTGGAAGGATCTTCCCTTAGAGCCATCAGAGATGACATGGCACTGCCCTCACCCTGATTTCAGACAGTAGCCTCCAGAACTGTGAGACAATAAATTTCTCTTCTTTGTAAGCCACTGTGCTTGAGGTCCTTAGTTAACAGCAGCCCTTGGAAACCAATATGCCATGGTTCTAACATTTAATTATATTAAAATCTAATAAGGATAACACTAAATGTAAAAATAATTTCAGTAGGAGCTGCAGGGCTATGCTCAACGAGAGATATGGAATATAGTGTGATAACGTTGGGGGGCAGAGCACGCACATGTGTGAAAATCTAGCAAAGTGAAGAACCATCAGGGTGGGAGGCAATGGGGCCACAGTGTCAGGCAAAGCAGTCTTGCGGCGAAAATGGTGGCTTCTGGAACCAGAATGCCAGGGTCTGAATCCTGGCAAGGTGCTTACTGGATGCATGACCTTGGGGATTCATTTAATTTCTCTGTGCCTCAATGACCTAGTATGAAAAAGTGAGGGTAATAATAGTAACTATGTAAGAAGGTCTCCCACAAGTCTGCCAGTTTGTCATACTGTGGGGGCTTGTGTGTTGCTGTGATGCTGGAAGATATGCCACCGGTATTCAAATAACAGAAGGGTCACCCATGGCAGACAGGTTCCAGCTGAGCTTCCAGACTAAGGGAAACTAGGAAGAAGGACATGGTGGTCTATTTCTGAAAAGAATTAGCCAGGGACAACCTTATGAATAGCAGTGGAACACTGTCTGATATAGTGTGGGAAGATGAGCCCCCCAGGTTGGAAGCCACTCAAAATATTACTAGGGAAGAGCTGCCTCCTCAAAGTTGAGTCAACCTTAAGGACATGGATGGAGTCAAGGTTTTGGGACCTTCATCTGCTGATGTGGCATGACTCAAAATGAGAAGAAACAGCTGCAAACATCCATTAATAATGGGAACCTGGAATGTACAAAGTATGAATCCAGGAAAATTGGAAATTGTCAAAAATGAAATGGATTGCATAAACATTGAAACCCTAGGCATTAGTGAGCTGAAATGGACTGGTATTGGCCACTTTGATTCAGACAATCATGTGGTTTACTATGCTGGTAATGAAAAATTGAAGAGGAATGGGATCACATTTTTCGTCAAAAAGAACATTTTAAGATGTATCCTGAAGTACAATGCTGTCAGTGATAGGATAATATCCATACACCTACAAGGGAAACCAGTTAATATGACTATTATTCAAATTTACCTACCAACCACCAAAGCCAAAGATGAAGTTGAAGATTTTTACCAACTTCTGCAGTCTGAAATTGATCAAACATGCAATCAAGATGCATTGATAATTACTGGCAATTGAAATATAAAGGCTGGAAATAAAGAAGAAGGATTGATAGTTGGAAAATATGGCCTTGGTGACAGAAATAAAGCTGGAGATCGCACGATGGAATTTTGCAAGACCAACGACTTCTTCACTGCAAATACCTTTTTTTCACCAACATAAAAGGCGACTATACACATGGACATCGCCAGATGAAATACACAGGGATCACATCGACTACATCTGTGGAAAGAGATGATGGAAAAGCTCAATATCATCAGTCAGAACAAGGCTAGGGCTGACTGTGGAACAGACCATCAATTGCTCATATACAAGTTCAAGTTGAAGAAATTTAGAACAAGTCCCCTAGAGTCAAAGTACAACCTTGAGTATATCCCACATGAATTTAGAAACCATCTCAAGAATATATTTGACTCATTGAACATTAATGATGGAAGACTAGATGAGTTGTGGAATGACATCAAGGATATCATATATAAAGATAGAAAGAGGTCATTAAAAAGACAAGAAAGAAAGCCAAGATCAAAATGGATGTCAGAAGAAACTCTGAAACTTACTCTTTAATGTAGAGTAGCTAAAGTGAAAGGAAGAAATGATGAAGTAAAAGAGCTGAAAACAGAAGATTTCAAAGGTCAGGTCCAGAAGACAGCAAGTATTATAATGAAATGTGAAAAGATTTGGAGTTAGAAAACCAAAAAGGAAGAACACGCTTGGCATTTCTCAAGCTGAAAGAACTGAAGAAAAAATTCCAGCCTCGAGTTGCAATATTGAAAGATTTTACTGGGAGAATACTAAAAGATGCAGGAAGCATCAAAAGAAGATGTAAGGAATACACAGAGTCACTGTACCAAGAAGAATTGGTTGACATTCAACCATTTCAGGAAGTAGCATATAATCAAAAATGGATGGTACGGAAGGAAGAGGATCAAGCTTCATTGAAAGCATTGTTGAAAAACAAGGTTCCAGGAATTAACGGAAAACTCAGTTGAGATGTTTCAGCAAAGGAATGCAGAGCTAGAAGCGTTCACTCGCCTATGCCAAGAAATTTGGAAGACAGCTACCTGGCTAAACTACCGGAAGAGATCCATAGTTTTCCCCATTCCAAAGAAAGGTGATCCAGTAGAATTCTGAAATAATCAAACAATGTCATTAATATTACATGCAAGTAAATCTTTACTGAAGATCATTGAAAAGCAGTTGCAGCAGTACATTGACAGGAAACTGTCAGAAATTCAAGCCAGATTCAGAAGAGGTAATGGAACAAGGTATATACCATTGCTGATGCCAGATGGATCTTGGCTGAAAGCAGAGATATCACAGAGATGTTTACCTGTGTTTTATTGACTATGCAAAGGCATTCGACTGTGTGGATCGTAACAAATTATGGAGAACATTGGGAAGAATGGGAATTCTAGAACACTTAATTGTGCTCATGAGGAACCTGTACTTAGACCCACAGGCAGTAGTTTGCAGAGAACAAGGGGATATTGTGTGGTTTTAAAGTCAGGAAATGGAGAAAAGATTGATGTTAAGGATTTCATTTTATCTGGATCCACAGTCAAGGTCCATGGAAGTAGCAGTCAAGAAGAAATCAAAGGACACATTACATTGGGCTAATCTACTGCAAAAGATCTCTTTAAAGTGTTGAAAAGCAAAGATGTCACTTTAAGGACTAAGGTGAGCGTGACCCAAGCCATAGTGGTTTCAATTTTCTCATATGCATGTGAAAGCTGGACGTTGAATAAGGAAGACTGAAGAAGAATTGATGCCTTTGAATTATGGTGTTGGTGGAGAAGAATATACTTTGGGCTGCCAGAAGAATGAAAGAGTCTGTCTTGGATGAAGTACAACCAGAATGCTCATTAGAAGCAAGGATGGCGAGATTTGGTCTCACATATTTTAGACATGTTAGCAGGAAGGATCAGTTCCCGGAGAAGAACATGGTGCTTTGTAGAGTAGATGGTCAGCAAAAAAGTGGAAGACCCTCGACGAAATGGATTGACAGTGGCTGCAATGATGGGCTCAAGCATAACCACAGCTGTGAGGATGGCCACGTTGTGGCAGTATTTTGTTCAGTTGCATATAGGGTTGTTATGAGTTGGTACCAACTCAACAGCACTTAACAACAACAACTTCAGAAGGTTATTGGGAGGATGAAATAACACATTTTGGAAAGTTCTTACAACAGTGCTTAGTATAATAAATTCTTGATGACTGTTAACTATTTATTATAAACAATTAAAGCACGTATATAATAAAATGTCAATTGGAGAGTTTTGTGTGAATTTTATCCAGTCTCTTGTGTTTCCTTTATCCTTGTTAAGCTGGACTTCCCGTATTTTTGTTGTGATATTATTTCCCTTAAAAATAAAGTTATGAAAGTTTATTAAGAAAACGTTCTGCATCCCATTTTGGTGAGTGGCATCTGGAGTGTTAAAAGCTAGCGAGCGGCCATCTAAGATACATCAATTGGTCCCTACCCACTTGGAGCAAAGGAGAATGAAGAACACCAAAGACATGAGGAAAATATTAGCCCAAGAGATGAAAAGGGCCACATAAACCAGAGACTCGATCAGCCTGAGACCAGAAGAACTAGATGATGCCCAGCTACCACCAATGACCACGCTGACAGGGAACACAACAGAGAGTCCCTGATGGAGCAGGAGAAATGTGGAATGCAGAACTAAAATTCTAATAAAAAATACCAGACTTAATGAACCTGCATTGCCAATGACAGTCAGTTGGAAGGACAACCAATTTATAGGAAGGAAACCTATTGGAAGGACAACCTATTGGAAAGACAACCTATCAGAAGGACAATCAAGTGTTGGTAGGGAAGCCTACAAAAAGTGGTGGCAATTCAGCTATGAGACATTGAAGATGTAAATGAAGGTGGTTGAACAGTAGCTCAGAAAATAGCCTGTACATGGGTCTCAGGTTGGATAAAACAAAGTTCAATGGAGCTGATCAACCCAAGGTGACGTTCTGCAAAACTTAAAAGGGACAAAAAAATACAGAGGTAATACTCTGGCAGAAGACTTGAAATAAATTGGGAAGTAGAGCTAACATGTCAACATTGGCTATGTCTCCTGTGATCTAATTAGTCACTTTACAGAGTGGGTGAATCCAGTATGATTTTGGGTCCGTCCAGGAGGTGGTTTTTAAGGTCCTTGCCCAACCAACTGGACATCCTAACCTGCGAATGTTGTTCACCTCAGCCTGGAGAAAGGCCTTTAGAGCCTTTGGCTGCCCTGTGAACTCACTGATGTTTACAGCTTGAAAGGACAGGCAATGATATGAATGTCAGAGCCAAAGATAACTCAATTATACATTGTTCCCACCTGTGTGAGAGAACAACGTCCAAAGGAATCAGCAGCATTCCAAAGAGCACACACATACTAAGTCAGCGCTGGAGATCCACGCTTCCAACTGGCACTCCAGTTTTACACTATTTTGTTGAATTTTTGCCATCAGCTGTATATATGTGTCTGCAGATCTAACTAGATCAGTGCACAAAGCATCCCTTAATGTGGATTTCTTTTTCTTTAGCGCTTGGACTGTTAAAGCTTGTGTACAATAAAATGTCGGTTGGAGAGTTTTGCGTGAATTTTGTCCAGTCTCTTGTGTTTCCTTTATCCTTGTTGAGCTGAACTTCCTTATTTTTGTTGTGATATTATTTCCCTTAAAAATGAGGTTCTGCTGAAGACTGATGTGATTTAAATCTGCTCTCCTACCCATTGGTGAGCTTCCCTAGGCTGGTTGCTTGTTTCCTGACTCAGAAGGCACCCTGTTGCCTCCCTGGTGGACCTGGGATTCACTGGGGTGGAGAGAGTCCCTCAGATGCTCACTTGGAGAAAGCACTTTGTGCGGAAAGCCTGGCTAGACTGTTTTAGCATTGTAAAGCACCCGGCAAATATAATGTAGGTCCCTGGGTGGGGCAAATGGTTAACATGCTTGACTTCTAACCAGATGAAAGGTTGGTGGTTTGAACCCACCCAAAGGTGCCTCAGAAGACAGGCCTTGTGCTCTGCTTCTGAAAGGAAACCCTTGAGAGCAGTTCTACTCTGGACACATGGAATTGCCACAAGTCGGAATCCACTCGAGGAGAACTAACAACAACATTCCATTTAAAGGTATCTTCAAAGGCAAATTCTCCGGTTCCACCCCAGAAACACTCTCACATTCCAAGCTACTAATGTGATGGCACTAAGGACAGATCTGGGGAGTGGATACACAAGTGGGTCTTTCAGGAGAGCCGAGCTGCCTCCAGTGTCCCGCTGCCGGCACCGGTGCTTCTGCTGCAGTGCGATGAACGAGTTCCTAAAATTCAACACATCGTGCAAAACCGTGCATTAAAACTACAGGGCCTATGGGAAAATGGGGTTAGGTACGCAACACTCAACACCTTCATCAGTCACACGTACAAAAAGATAAAAACTTGATAAAAATGTAGCAGTTTCATCCATGCCAATTGGTTAAGAAATGAGCATCACAATAAATATGTCACTTGGGAAAAATCTCTTGAAGAAGACCCTGTTTGCTTGTGGAAGTGGACGCTGGCATTCCTGCCTACCCATCACACCCACTACCATGTGTGCAAGAGGAAGAGAGCAAAAGAGAGATGGAAACAGAGCAGAGGAAGGCGAGCTACTGAGAGAAGGCACACAGGAAATGGGTAAGTGCAAAACAGGCTGAAAGGACAGAGGCAGAAGTGGAAGGGACAGTGGGGCCCAGGGCCGTGCAGCCCAAGCGGCCCCTGAGAGGGCTGCAGCTTGCTCATGTTGAAGTGTGAGAAGGAGGGTCATCCAGACCCCACAATGCTGTAGCACCAGGTGCGGATGGATGTGGTTGTTGCCCTAGGAAGGGGTGTGTGTGTGGTGAGTTATGGTCTCCCACACGGCTTGGTTCAGTGGGTACAATTTTCTGTAAACGGAAATTCATATTAAGCTCGAATTGTTCCCTAATACATCAATCATGTTGGAACACAGTCTCATCTTTACAATAAGTGTTACAGCAGGAAGGGCTGTGTTTGCACCGTGGAAATCGGCAAACACAGCCAATTGTTAAATCCTCACCAGCACACTGCTAAGGCTAAAGCCTTTTATGCCATCCTTGGTACATACACAGTGCCTGGTAAGTGGTCAGTAGAAAGAGCACTTCTCCCAGGTGGAAGTCAAGTGGGGAATGGAGCAAAGCAGAAGCTAGAAGCGGACAGTTCCTGTGTGGTGCTTTGATGGAAGTTCAGGAAGAAATCTCTCCCCACATAGATATGTAGTTGGAAAGGGAAGAGTATTTTAATAGCCTTTTCAGAAAATTGTGAGAATTCTCCTTTAATACTATGCCAAAAACTTGAAAAGTGGTAGCTTCTTAAAAGTTAGGGGCACTGTGGAATCCGAAATCGTATGAATGACATTTTTTACTTGGTAACGTTAAATTCCAGAGGTTTGTCTTGCAGTCTGGAGTCTCTGGGTAGTGCAAACGGTTAGCACACTCAGCTGGTCACCGAAGGGTGGAGGTTTGAGCCCATCCAAAGTTGCCTTGAAAAAAAGACCTGGTGATCCACTTCTGAAAAATCAGCCACTGAAAACCCTGTGGTGCACAGTCCTACTCTGACACTCGTGGATCACCAAGAGTAGGAGTCAATTCTAAAGCAGTCAGGTTGTTTTACAAGCAGACAAGGCCCAACAGTGGGAGCAGAACGGCCAGCAGGGGGTCATCAGGCAAGTGTGGGCTCCATTGTGGACAGAGAGGGAACACAGGAACTTCTGGAGCACGTCTACCTCCACCATCCCCTTCTGTGGAGCAGACCCCATAGGAGAACTTGTCACACATACTTAGCGCATTTTGGAGTTCTTTCCAAGGTGGAAACAAAACAGGGAGAGAACATAAGCTCCAGTGAGACTTTGTTTTGTGAAAGTTTATATATATTTTTTCTTATAAGTTGGTATTTTTAACTACCCTGATGACCTCCAGTACATTAATGCTACACTACAACATGGCTGTTGGCGGGCCAGAATAGGGTATTTAACAAATAGGCAATACAGACATTTATTAAACACAGTTTTTATAAGGGAAACCAAAATGCACATGTTTTCAAAGTGCTGGCAGTCAGGCACGAGGGTCAGAGCGTATCCATAAATCACTGTGCACTCACACTGTGAGATGAAGGTACATGAATGGAGAGGTGATAAGGCCCTGTGAGGTAGGAGAGGCCCTTCAGGTGCGGAGAGAAGGCATCACTGATGAGGTGGTATCGGAGTGGGATTTCCAGAGATGTCTGTGTGTGAAGCTTGGCAGCTGACAGACTGCCTGAGTATGGAAGGGCGGAAAAGAATGGCACATCTTCAAAGGACTGGTGGAAGGAGCTTGGTTGGGTCAGAGAGCTTATGAAGGGATATCAGTCTACCTCTTGGAAGATAGCTCTTTAATTGCTGTATCAACAGGGAGATTTCTATTGGTTTCAGAGTCTTGTTTGAATTTCCTTGTTGTTAGTTGCTGTCGTAGTTGGAAACCTCGTGTACGGCCTGATGAAACGTTGTCTGTTGGTATGCTCAAGTCCATTGTTGCTGCTACTGTGTATTTCGAGTGCCTTCCAACCCGGTGGGCTCATCTTCCAGCGCTGAATCAGACAGTGTTCTGTTGTGATCCACAGGTTTTATGTTGCCTGAGTTTTGGAAGGAGATTGCCAAGCCTTTCTTCCTGTCTATCTACTTCTGTCTTAGCCTGAAAGATCCACAGAAACCTGTCCACCATGGCTAACCTTGCTGATATTTTCAAATACCGGTGGTATAGTTTCCAGCATCATAGCAATATGAACTGACAGCTGGGTGCTGGTCAATTTCCATGTTGCAGGCTTACTATTAATGAATTATTAACAGCTCTCAGTTAGTGATCATCATTCTAAGTGTCTTACAGGTGACACCTCATTTAATCCTTACAGAAACCCTATGAGGTAGGTAATATCACCATCTCTGTTTTATAGGAGGAAGCTGAAGCCAGGAGAGATTAAGTAACTTGCTCAAGGTCACACAACTACTCATTCTCAAGTGTGGATACAAATCCCAGAGAGACTTTATAGGCTTCACTCCACTGCCTTCCTCACCGTGTTTATACAAAGCAGCATTGGGGTGTGCATGAAGGCCACAAATTTGCAGTGGACTATTTTTTTATGTTTCTGGTGCAAAGATTAAGTGCTCGGCTGCTAGCTGAAAGATTGGCAGTTTGAACTAACCCAGCAGCTCTGTGGGAGAAGGATTTGGCGATCTGCTCCCATAAAGATTATAGCCCAGAAAACCCTGTGGGGCAGTTCTGCTTTGTCACATTGGAGTCGCTACGAGTCAAAAACTGACTTGACAGCACACAACAACAACATGCTTCTTGAAAAGACACCATGAAGATGGCACAATTTTAAGTTTGATTTTTTTTTCTAGAAAAAGGAGCTATTATTGTACCAAAAATTTGGAGAAAATTACCTTTATTCCTATATTTAGTTAATGATGAAGTTTACTGAACTGTGCATACCACTAGTTCATTCCCTATAACTGACCCAACCAAAAACCAGCCACCATTGAGTCAATTCCGATTCATGACAACCCCATGCGTGTCAGAGAAGAACTGTGCTCCACAGGCTTTTCAAAGGCTGATGCTTTGGAAGTAGATCACAGGCCTTTCTTCCAAAGCACCTCTGGGTAGACTAGAACCTCCAACCTTTCAGTTAGCAGCCGAACACTTTAAGCACTTGCATCTAGGCTGAGGATGGAAGGGGTAGGGGCTCTAGGGAAAACCCACAGGGAGTACAGGCTAGAAGGTTCTCAAGAAAGAGGATCAAATCCCCAGAAAGGAGCCCTCCATGCAATATGTTTGAAGGCCGCAGAAAGTGCTGATGCGAATGCTCAGACTGCGCACCCAGATGTAAAAATGTTGGCTGTGTAACCAGCAGCGCGCCTGATCGAGCGTCCAGCAGAGTCACCACCGCAGGAAACTCACGGGAGCCTCACCTGAACTTTTCGGGAGCGAAGGTATAAGAGGCAGGGCTGCTGTTTCCTGTCGGCTCCACCTTCCAGTATGAAAGTTTGGGGTGGTTTTCTCTGATGATGATTTATACTTGGCCTGGCTGTTGGCAAGTGGCTGCTTCTAACTGCCTGTGTTTTAATACAGTGTTCCTTTTTCCACATTTATTTAGGGCAGCCCTGTCTGCAAAGAGCTAGTTGAATAAAAGTTTGAGTCTGGGTGCCGTAGACTGGAAATGTACTAGAGGCACCAACCCATTGCTGAAAGAGCCTTTTTCCTGAGTGCAAGGTAGACACCTGGTGAGTAGCTCTTGAATCATAAAACAGGCCATGCTTGTGTGCTGAGTTTTGGGGATTCTCCCACTGAGAGACTTAGTTGTTGTCAATGTGCAGGGTTTACCAGTTGCCTGCACTGCACAGCTGTGGATTTGTTGAGGATCCTACGACCTCCTCTCTTCTGGGGTAATTGGAGTAATCAAAGAGTTCAGTTGCAGTGAATACTTGCATTGTTGGAGCTTGATTCTGTCTGACTCCCCACAGAGGTCTACGGCGTAGGACAAGCAAGGACTTCCAGAGACCCCTGTGTAGTACAAAAGAAATCATTTGCCCCCCAGTCAATTCTGACTCATAGCAACCCTATGGGACAGAATAGAACTGCCCCATAGGATTTCCAAGGAGTGCCTGGCACATTTGAACTGCTGACCTTATGATTAGCAGTCGTAGGCTTAACCGCTGTGCCATCAGGGCTCCTGCGAGTAGTACAAAGGGATTTGGAATTTGCCGGACTCGGCACAAATTCAGTCCTGCAGGTAACGCGTTAGGAAAGCTCAAGTGGGAGACTCAGCCTCAAGAAGCATTACCTTCCTTGCCTCCATTCCTCCTGATGGTTATTCCCAGGACAATGAAATACATGCAAGGTTTCAAACACTTTATCTAATACACAACCTGCAAAGGAATAAAAATACCAGAAACCAAGTGACACAAATTTAAAACCTCACCTGTTTCTCCTTTTCTAAAATTTTATGTGAAAATATGTTGTAGGTATTTGCACAGATATTGTTGTAAATGTAAAAATGTGAGAAATCATAATACTGTTTATTGATTTACAGATATAAATACATAAACATATACATATGCAGGTATCCCTCACTATATGGAATCTCATTATCCGAACTTGCTATCTGAACTCAAGAAATTAAAGAAAGAAAAAAAAAAAGAATGAGAATTTGCAGAGGAAAGAATACTTGTATATAGCTAAGTTTTATGGATTGAATTTTGTCTCCCCAAAATAAGTGTTGGAATCCTAAGCCTGCACCCATGCAAGTGATCCCATTTGGGAATAGGATTTTCTTTGCTATGTAAATGAGGTCGTATCGGTGGGGGTGTGTGTCTTCAATCTATTCACTTTTGAGATATAAAAAGAGCAGATTAGGCACAGAAGCAAGCACAAGGGAAGATAGATGTCATGTGTTGATCTCCAAGGAATGCTGAGAAGACCACCAGAGGAACCTAAACGAGGACCTTCTCCCAGAGCGGACAGAGAGAGCCCTCCCCTAGAGCCGGTGCCCTGAATTCAAACTTCTGGCCTCCTAAACTGTGAGAAAATAAATTTTCATTTGTTAAAGCCACTCTCTTGTGGTATTTTTGTTACATCTGCAGTAAGAAACTAAGATACTATGATGCATAGCTTTTGTGTTATGTATGTCAGTCTGTCGTACTGTGGGGGCTTGTGTGTTGCTGTGATGCTGGAAGCTATATGCCACCGGTATTACATACCAGCAGGGTCACCCATGGTGGACAGGTTTCAGCTAAGCTTCCAGACTAAGACAGACTAGGAAGAAGGACCCGAAAGTCTACTTCTGAAAAGCGTTAGCCAGTGAAAACCTTATGAATAGCAGCAAAACATTGTCTGATATAGTGCTGGAAGATGAGCCCCCCAGGTATGAAGGCACTCAAAGGATGATGGAGGAAGATCTGCCTCCTGAAAGTAGAGTCGACCATAATGATGTGGATGGAGTAAAGCTTTCGGGACCTTCATTTGCTGATGTTGCATGACTCAAAATGAGAAGTAACAGCTACAAACATCCAATAATAATTGGAACCTGGAATCTAGGAAAATTGGAAATTGTCAAAAAGGAAATGGAATGCATAAACATCAATATCCTAGGCATTAGTGAGCTGAAATGGGCTGGTATTGGCCATTTTGAATCGGACAATCATATACTCTACTATGCTGAGAATGACAACTTGAAGAGGAATGGTGTTGCATTCATCGTCAAAAAGAACATTTCGAGATCTATCCTGAAGTACAATGCTGTCAGTGATAGGATAATATCCATACGCCTACAAGGAAGAACACTTAATACGACTATTATTCAAATTTATGCAGCAACCACTAGGGCCAAAGATGAAGAAATAGAAGACTTTTATCAGCTGCTGCAGTCTGAAATTGATCGAACATGCAATCAAGATGCATGGATAATTACTGGCGATTGGAATGCGAAAGTTGGAAACAAAGAAGAAGGATCAGTACTTGGAAAATATGGCCTTGGTGATAGAAACAATGCCAGAGATCGAATGATAGAATTTTGCAAGCCCAACAACTTCTTCATTGCAAATACCTTCTTTCACCAACATAAATGGCGACTATACACATGGACCTCGCCAGATGGAACACACAGAAATCAAATTGACTACATCTGTGGAAAGAGACGATGGAAAAGCTCAATATCATCAGTCAGAGCAAGGCCAGGGGCCGACTGTGGAATAGACCATCAGTTGCTCATATGCAAGTTCAAGCTGAAACTGAAGAAAGTCAGAGCAAGTCCACGAGAGCCAAAATATGACCTTGAGTATATCCCACCTGAATTTAGAGATCATCTCAAGAATAGATTTGACCCTTTGAACACTAGTGACCAAAAACCAGACAAGTTGTGTTGTGGAATGACATCAAGGACATCATACGTGAAGAAAGCAAGAGGTCACTGAAAAGACAGGAAAGAAAGAAAAGACCAATATGGATGTCAGAGGAGACTCTGAAACTTGCTCTTGAGCATCGAGCAGCTAAAGCAAAAGGAAGAATTGATGAAGTAAAAGAACTGAACAGAAGATTTCAAAGGGCCTCTCAAGAAGACAAAGTAAAGTATTATAATGACATGTGCAAAGAGCTGGAGATGGAAAACCAAAAGGGAAGAACACGCTCGGCATTTCTCAAGCTGAAAGAACTGAAGAAAAAATTCAAGCCTCGAGTTGCAGTAGTGAAGTATTCCACGGGGAAAATATTAAATGATGCAGGAAGCATCAAAAGAAGATGGAAGGACTACACAGAGTCATTATACCAAAAAGAATTAGTCCATATTCAACCATTTCAAGAGGTGGCATATGATCAGGAACCGATGGTACTGAAGGAAGAAGTCTAAGCTGCTCTGAAGGCATTGGCGAAAAACAAGGCTCCAGGAATTGATGGAATATCAACTGAGATGTTTCAACAAACAGATGCAGCGCTGGAGGTGCTCACTCGTCTATGCCAAGAAATATGGAAGACAGCTTCCTGGCCAACTGACTGGAAGAGATCCATATTTATGCCTATTCCGAAGACAGGTGATCCAACTGAATGTGGAAATTATAGAACAATATCATTAATATGACACACCAGCAAAATTTTGCTGAAGATCATTCAAAAATGGCTACAGCAGTATATTGACAGGGAACTGCCAAAAATTCAGGCTGGTTTCAGAAGAGGACGTGGAACAAGGGATATCATTGCTGATGTCAGATGGATCCTGGCTGAAAGCAGAGAATACCAGAAGGATATTTACCTGTGTTTTATTGACTATGCAAAGCCATTCAACTGTGTGGATCATAACAAACTATGGATAACACTGCGAAGACTGGGAATTCCAGAACACTTAATTGTGCTCATGAGGAACCTTTACATAGAAAGAGGCAGTTGTTTGGAGAGAACAAGGGGATACTGATAGGTTTAAAGTCACGAAAGGTGTGCGTCAGGGTTGTATTCTTTCAACATACCAATTCAGTCTGTATGCTGAGCAAATAATCTGAGAAGCTGGACTATATGAAGAAGAATGGGGCATCAGGATTGGAGGAAGACTCATTAACAACCTGCGTTATGCAGATGTCACAATCTTGCTTGCTGAAAGTGAAGAGGACTTGAAGCACTTACTAATGAAGATCAAAGACCACAGCCTTCAGTATGGATTACACCTCAACATAAAGAAAACAAAAATCCTCATAACTGGACCAATGAGCAACATCATGATAAATGGAGAAAAGATTGAAGTTGTCAAGGATTTCATTTTACCTGGATCCATAATTAACAGCCATAGAAGCAGCAGTCAAGAAATCAAAAGACGCGTTGCATTGGCCAAATCTGCTGCAAAGGACCTCGTTAAAGTGTTGAAGAGCAAAGATGTCACCTTGAAGACTAAGGTGTGCCTGACCCAAGCCTGGTATTTTCAATTGCTTCATATGCATGTGAAAGCTGGACAATGAATAAGGAAGACCGAAGAAGAGTTGACGGCTTTGAATTGTGGTGTTGGCGAAGGATATTGAATATACCATGGACTGCCAAAAGAATGAACAAATCCTTCTTGGAAGAAGTACAACCAGAATGCTCCATAGAGGCAAGTATGGCGAGACTGCATCTTACATACTTTGGACATGTTGTCAGGAGGGATGAGTCCCTGGAGAAGGACATCATGCTTGGCAGAGTACAGGATCAGTGGAAAAGAGGAGGACCCTCAACAAGTTGGATTGACACAGTAGCTGCGACAATGAGCTCAAGCATAACAGTGGTTGTAAGGATGGCTCAGGACCAGGCAGTGTTTTGTTCCGTTGTGCATAGGGTCGCTATGGGCCGGAACTGACTCGACAGCACATAACAACAACAACGTTCCCCCTGTGAGGAACCCTGGTGGTGGAGTGGTTAAGCAGTTGGCAGGGGTGGATTACCCAGTAAGCAAGGTAAGCACAGGTTTATTTCCTATCTGTAGGGAAAATTTGGTAATCCATCCCTGTCTGGGATTGTAGATTTGAAAAGAGGCTTTGATTCTGTAGGAAGGTGCTCTGAGGTTGGGAGAGAGTCAGATGCCAGCCATACCCAGAAGGGCAATCTCTGACGTGGTGAAAAAATGTGAAAGTGTTCACTACAGATGATCTGGTAAGCAAGGTAAATGCCAGGTTTACCTGCCTATTGGATAATCCACGGCTTGCGCTCTGCTGCTAACCAAAAGATGGGTGGTTTGAACTCCACCAGCCGCTCCAAGGGAGAAAGACAGCCTGCTTCCGTAAATATTACAGCCTTGGAAACCTTATGGGGCAGTTCTACTCTGTCCTACAGGGTTGCTGCATTGGAGTTGACTCCGCACAACAGGTTTGTTTGGTTGGTTGGTTTTATTCCATCTGAAGCACAGGCATCTCTTTTTCAGCCCTGGGAGGAAAGGACTGAATGAAGACACTTAGAAGAGTGGTGCTGATTAGCATTGCTGGGTTGAAAAAGAGGAGGGGGGTGGGTTCCCTGGGAGAACCTGGCTCAGCAGCCTCTCCCCATTCTTTGTCGCTGTCACCTGCTTTTCCTCAGCCCCTAAACATGGGCAGTCATGTCTCTCTTACAGCAGATTTTAGCTCATTCTCCCTGATGGCGTCCATGTTTCCGTTCTTTCACAGCCACGTTCCCCTTGTCTCCAGCGACGTGCGCTGATTCCTAGACACACCTTGCCCTCCCCCAACACTGTTTCATGGCCCCATTATGGCTGTCACTGAGGACATGGCAGCTTCTAGCTGTCACTTATGTGCTTCTATTCTCGGTGTGGCCGCCTTGGAGCCTCATGACCACCAGTTTCTCCTTCATTCTTCTCAGTACCTTAGAGTCCTTCACCTCCCTCCTCCTGTTCTTGTTCTCCTTCTCAGCAGTTCATTGGCATTGCTATTAGTTGCCATTGAGTTGCCTCTGACTTATGGTGACCCCAGGTACAACAGAATGAAAGTGTCTCCAATCTGGGGGGTAGGGGGTGGCTCGTTTTCTAGCACTGTATCTGACAATCTTCTGTTGTGATCCATAGGGTTTTCATTGACTGATTTTTCAGAAGTAGCTCATCAGCCCTTCTGTCCTAGTCTGTCTTAGCCTGGAAGCTCTGCTGAAACCTGTCCACCATGGGTGACTCTGCCAGTATTTGAGATACTGGTGGCATACCTTCCAGCATTACACCAAGCTACTGCAGAAGGACAGACTGACAGGTGGGTGGTTCATTAGCTTTCTTGTAGCTACCCATTCTTCAGATGAAGGTGGTATCCAAGATCCTTTACCGTCTATTACCTCTTACTCTGTATTCTGTCCATGGTTGATGGCATCCACTCTTCTGGCTTTAATTAACCCCAATCCTAGATTCGCAGCTCAAACCCCACCTCCACTGGAGTATGGCAAAGGCCCAATACACTTGGATTATTCAAAACAATGTATCACCTCATTCTTCAATTCCTCTGCTTCCCCACTTCCCTGCCCCGTCTGTTTCTTTTTGTCTTATACTCAAGGTATTACCATCCTCCAACTTTACGAGTTGGAAATCTGGAAACCATCCGCATTTCTTCCCCTCACTCATCACCTATATCAAAATAATTACCAAGCTCTGTTTTTTTCTACCATAGAAAGATCTCTCAGACACATCTGTTCTCCTCTATCCCCATACCCCTGCCTTACATTAGGTTATAATCTTCTCTTCATTGGGCTTCTTGCCACCAACCCTCTTCCTTAGAAATTCATCCTCCACTCTACTTTCAAAAGCTTCCCAAGTCACATTTGATCTTGATTAAACATTCTCTAGACTCAAACTTTTGGCAGCTCCCCATTGGCTGTAAGAGAAAGCCAAGCACAGAGTGGTATGATATGCCTGTTTCCACCTAGCCTGCCTCCTGCCCCCCCCCCCCAGACGTGAAGTTCTTTGTGTGTCTGTCCTGTGCTCATGGTTTTCTCCTTTGGGTATCGCTTCCTCCCATGCTACCTTTCTTCCCTAGTCTGCCTAGGGTCTTTGACTCTTCAAAGACTCCACCCACATATGGCCTTGCTCATGTGAGGCTTTCACATGCCTCTTTGCTGGCAGTTAGTGGCTCTTTTCTTGGGACAACCTTGTACATGCCTTTGGGACTCTTTCAATGCTGTGCTGCACTTATTGGTTTTCGTGTCTGTATCTTTCACTAGACCTAAAGAAAGGGGCTACCAGTATGTCTTATCCATCTTTGTAGTTTCATGGAAGAAGTGCCTGACACATTAGAATCTTTCTGATCTCCAAGTTTGCCACCTTCTTGGATGTTTTATCTTGGGCAGGTCATTGGGGCATGTGTCTTGGATGTGTAATGGAGACACTGTGTAAGGGAGTCCCTGGTGGCACAAATAGTTAAGCACTCTGCTACTAACTGAAAGGTTGTTAATTTAAATCCATCCAGAGGCACCTCAGAAGAAAGAGCTGGTGATCTATTTCCAAAAGGCCCCAGCCATTGAGAACTTTATGGAGCATAGTTCTCCTCTGACATACATGGGGTCACCATGAGTCAGAATTGACTGGACAGCCACTGGTTTGGATCTTTGATGAAGACAACATTGCTCGTCCTGTCTACCCCGTGATCCTAAAATGTAATTATGTGTATGAAAACGTTTCCCAAACTGAAGCTTTTTTCCAAAAGCAAGATACTAATATTGTTTGGTGGTGATGTTGTCAAGTCGATTCCAACTTGTGGTGACCCCATGTGTGCACAGTAGAAGTGCTGCATAGGGTTTTCAAGTTTGTGACCTTTTGGGAGCAGATTGCCAGGCCTGTCTTCCCTGGTGCCTCTGGGTGGGTTTGAACTGCCAGCCTTTTGGCTAGTAGTCAGATGATTAACCCTTTGTGCCACGTAGGGACTCTATTATCAATATTAGTCTTGTTCAATCCTACTACTGGTTTTGGATCCAAAACCAAGTTGGGAGGCATTCATGGCATTGCAGAAAGGGATTGGGTAGAACGAAGGCCTTGCATGAAAGACCAGGGTTCCTGAGAACTGGCCAAGTATTCAGGGCAAGCAGGGTACCTTATTTGTTTTCATTTAAGTATGTGTGTCAGCAGCCACTTGTTTATGACAGCTTTCAGAGAGGCATACAGTAAGGCAAGATGTAACAAATGCAGAATGAATCAGAAAAGTTGGGAAAAGGGAAAATGAAGATTATTGAGAAAGATGGATTCTGTGTCTTTCTTTCTTTTTTTTTTGCCACTAGTTGTAAAAATTGTTGGTATAGACAAGTTGGGTAGCAGAACAGCAATTTCAGACAAAATATCAAAGTCAAACTCAAAGAAATAGATATTAGATCTTCACCATTTCAGTGCTGCTAAAGACCATTGAACAGTGTAGTTGTTGTTAGTTGCCATTGAGTTGGTTCCAACTCATAGCAATCCCATGTGTGTACGACAGAATGAAACAGTGCCTGGCCCTGTGCCATCCTCACAGTCATTGTTATGCTTGAGCCTATTGTTGCAGCCACTGTGTCGAGTCCATCTCCTTGAGGGTCTTCTTCTTTTTTGATGACGCTCTGCTATACCAAGCAAGATGTCCTTCCAGGGACTGATCCCTCCTGACAACATGTACAAAGTATGTAAGACGAAGTCTTGCCATCCTTTCTTCCATGCCAGCTGTACTTTTTCCATGACAGATTCATTTGTTCTTTTGGCATTCCATGGTATATTCAATATTCTTTGCCAACACCATAACTCAAAGGCATCAATTCTTTTTTGTCTTCCTTATTCATTGTCCAGCTTTTGCATGCATATGAGGCGATTGAAAACACCATGGCTTGGGTCTGGCTCACCTTAGTCTTCAGGGTGACATCTTTGCTTTTTAACACTTTCAAGAGGTCTTTTGCAGCATATTTGCCCAATGCAATGCATCATTTGATTTCTTGACTGCTGCTTCCATGGATGTTGATTGTGGATCCAAGTACAATGAAATCCTTGACAACTTCAATCTTTTCTTCATTTATCATGGTGTTGCTCATTGGTCCAGTTGTAAGGATTTTTGTTTTCTTTGAGGTGTAATCCATACTGAAGGCTGTGGTCTCTGATCTTTATCAGTAAGTGTTTCAAGTCCTCCTCACTTTCAGCAGGCAAGGTTGTATCATCTGCATAACATAGGTTGTTAATGAGTTTTCCTCCAATCCTGATGCAATCTAATATGATGTAATCAATCGATCAGTTGGGGTCATGTGTAGGAGGATTCTAAACCTAATCATTTCTGAGTTATAAAATGATCAGCATGGACACACACACACACACACACACACACACACGTGCACATAGCAAGATAGATGACATGTGAGGATTGTCTACAAGCAAAGGGACACCAAGGAATGCTGACAGACAACAGAAACTAGGACAGAGACTCACAGAAGGGACCGACGAGAATGAGACCCTGATGTGGACTTTTAGCCTTCAGAACTGTGCTAAAATAAATTTCTGTTCTTTAAAGCCACCCCCTTGTAGTATTTGTGTTATGGAAATATCAGGAGACTAAGAGGATTTGGTAAGTTGGGCAGAGACCCCTGGCTGTCCAACAGCATCCATTTTCTCATTCTTCAGGCACAAAGCTGGACAGCAGTTCCCAGACGCCAGTTTGATCTGGCATATGGCCGAGCTCTAGCCAGTGGAATGAGAGTGGAAGTGATTTGAGCTACATTCATGTCTGATGTACAAAACCTCCCACTACATCCTTGGACAAGCTTCCTTCTCTTCCACCAGGGCTTGGAGACACTCTTGGGCATGACACAATTGGGATATGGAAGGGGCCAGGGTTCCTGAGTGACTACATGGAGGACAGCGCCTAGGGCTGTTAAGTGAGCAAGAAATAATGTCTGTTTATGTTCATCCATTATATATTGGGGTCCATTTGTTGCAGCAGATTAACTTACCCTAAATAACATATAAAGGTAATGTTGCCGTTCTTAGTTGCTATTCAGTCAATTCCAACTCATAGCACCCTATATCTATAGAGTAGAATTACTCCATAGATTTTTCAAGGCTATAACTTTCTGGAAGCAGATTGTGAGGCCTGTCTTCTGAGGCACCTCTGGGTGATTTTGAACTGCCAACCTTTTGGTATGTAGTTGAACATTTAACTGTTCGGGCCACCAAAGGACTCCTGCAAAGACAATAGAAAGTATAAAGCCATGAGGCAGGACAAGCTTGGCACGGAAATAGAACAAATGACTCTATGCACTAACTGTGGCCATTGATATTTTTGCTTCTCTTTGCCTTCATCTCAGTCCCTTTGCATTCTGCAAATTGGTGTATTGGGATACATTATTGGGTGCAAGCTACATCTCTCTGTTTAATTAGGAAAATGACCCTTTATTTGTTGTGCTTTGTTCTTGAGATACTCTCTTATCTTCTGAATCTGGAAATACTAACCCTTGTTTTGCTAGTAGGTAGGATTGTGCTAGCATGGAATAAGACAATGTATGAAAATGCTAAGGCAGCATTTCTAAAACCATATTTCACCAAGCTCTATATTCACAGGCTATGAAGAGATGTGTCATGGGCTGGAATTTCCCAAAACTCTGGAGTGCAAAAATTATAACTTTTTCTATAACTGAACTTGATAATTATCTTGAGTCCTCATTTCCACCCGATAACCAAAAAACTTAATATGGCCTCCTCCAGGAAACCCTATGGGGCAGTTAGACTGTGTCCTATAGGGTTGCTATGAGTCAGAATTGACTGGATGGCAGTGGGTCAGAGAAGCTCCAACCAATCTTCAGTCATCACAGATTTAACCTCAGCCAAAGGCAGGGCTTTCCCTGTCTCTTTCTCCTGGGTGGCATGTTCCATGGGTATTACAAGGCACTATGACACTGGACAAATGTTCTTATCTGTGGTCACTGAGGTGCCCAGTTATCCTTCCTTGCTGGCCTTTGACTCTCAGACCCTATCCCCACTGCCCTCAGCTCCCCGTGGCTTCAGGGTATGGGATCTGTGTGGATCACTCTGTCCCGTCTGAGCCTACCAAGTTTTCCTCAGCTGATTCTGTGCCCTTCCTGGGGATCAGAACCTTTACTTGCTCTGCTTTGCTTGGACCCCCTGACAACGTGGGAACTGCAGTAGGCCCTCTCATGTGTAGATATACCAGAAACAATTCTTTTTTTTTTTTTTTTTTATTGTTACCAAACCATGCTGGGGTCAGAGGCTTCACCTACACCTTGCCACCGTCTAAATCTTCACCAGGGAATAGTGTCTTAGGCTGGGTTCTCTAGAGAAGCAAAACCAGCAAAGCTTAAGATCTATATCAAGGAAATGGCTCACACAGTTGCACAGGCTGGAATGTCCCAAGTTCATGGGTCATAATAGAGGCTTCTCGTGATTCACATAGCTGCAGGGGCTGGCGAACCCAAGATCAGCAGGTCAGTGAGCAGAGCTCTTGCTCACAGGCTGCAAAGATTGGCGAATCTCAAGATCAGCAGACAAGACCATAGATAAGCTGCTAGCTCAAGTCCCAAGAACTGGAGGTTAGATGAACAGGAGTCAGCTGCGGGATCCAGAGCAAGCAAATAGCCACAAGCCTTGCCAGAATGTTCACTTATATTCGATGCAGGCCACGTGCCCAAGGAAACTCCCTTTCAACTGATTGGCTCCTCACAGCAGATCCCATCATGGAGGTGATCATATTATATCAAATCTCATCAAGTGATCACAACATCATATGACTGAAAAAACACTAAAGATCATGACCCAGCCAAGTTGACTCACAACCTTAACCATCACAAGCAGTGATTGAAGGGGTTCTTGCACCTTCTGGAGCCTCCCAGACCAGAACTCGCCCGGAGGAAGAGGCCTGGCTCAGGAATTCACTGCAGCTCATCTCTTCCTTCTCTCTCTCCCCCAGCTCTGGGAGAACTTCCTCTGGTTTTCTTGGAGTCCAAGTCAGCCTGAGCATGAGCATGGGCAGGAGAATGGAGGGAAGGCAGGGCAGGGCAGGGCAAGCTGCCATTTCCCCTGATTTTGTTCCAATTCCTCGATTCCCTGAAGACTGAGCCCTTTTGAAACTCAAAACCATTTCTCCACCACCACCAACAACCAAACAAAAAACAAAAACAAAAACAAAAACAAAAACATTGGCTTTGGATGCTACAATCCTGCCCTGACTAAAAGCTGAAAAAGCCCTATTTTCCTCGGGACTTGCTGGAACCTTTCATGGACTACTGTGTATTGTGACTCTTCAGTGGAGAGGTGGGCAGGGGGAATCTCTCCACATCTTTGATCCTTAGACCATGCTTTGAGGGTCATCTCACCATGAGGTATGTTGCCATCTGGGCAGTGCTACACTTCCTGGGACCATCACAAGCTCAGATGGTTTCCTCCTGGTGACTGTTCACTGCCAGAATGCTCTGTCGCTGCTCACTTGCCAGGCACAGATGCTGTCTGCCCTCTGTCTGTCAGCAAAGCCTGTACACACAGGAAGTGGCTTAGCCTCCTCGTGGCCCAGCTCACCCTTGACTATCTTATCCTTCCATTCTCTCTCATTTCAGGTTTTTAACAACCTCTCAGGTCTCATTCCTCTAGTTAAAAGCTTCTAGGTACCAAAGGAAGGCTGTATCTAGTATATGCTACCCACGGTTTGGGAAAAGAGGAAATGGCTGGTGGAAAAAGGATCACTAGGAGAGCTGGCTTTTTGTTTCTTTGTTTTTAGAAACAGCAAAACATATTATGTATGATTTTGGAGTCAGAATGGACTCGATGGCAATGGGTTTTTTTTTTTTTTTTCCTTTTGGTCCCTTTTCTTGGAGTCCCTGGGTGGTGCAAATGGCTAATGTGCTCTGCTTCTAACTGAAAGGTTGGAGATTCAAGCTCATCCCAAGGCACCTCAGAAGAAAGGCCTGGAGATCTACTTCTGATAAATCAGCCATTGAAAGCCCTAAGAAGTGCAGTTCTACTCTGATATACATGGGATCACCATGAGTCAGGATCAACTTGATGACAACTGGTGCTTTTTCCTCCCTCTCACAGCTATAAGACGAGGAATACAAATATCAGCTCCAGAGCCTGAAGGTTGCAAGGCACTACCGCTGTGTTAGCAGAAAAACACTTTTAGACATTTGAACATCCTAAGTATCCTTCACCTTCTTTTATGTTCACGTCTGCAAATAATAGGTACTTAATAAAATTTTGGAGACCCTTGTGGTGTAGTGGTTAAGAACTACAGCTGCTAACCAAACGGTTGGCAGTTCAAATCCACCAGGCACTCCTTGGAAACTCTATAGAGCAGTTCTACTCTGTCCTATAGGGTCACTATAAGTCAGAATCGACTCGACGGGTTTTTTTTTTTTGGTAATAAAATTTTACAATAAATGATATGATTATATTTTCCTCAAATCCTTCGTGGAGTGAGATGTGAGCGGTATACAACTGCACACGTACCTGATATAATCCATTTTTTACACAGATATTTATTCCTTTCTTTCAATAAATATGAATTGAATACCTACTACTTGCCAGTTCCTGTTCTAGACAGACACAGTTATCTACTCTGGTGGACAGACAATAAACACATAAACAAATGAACAAAGAAGATAATGTCAAATAGCGAAAAGGACAACAAAGGAAACATAACGAAATAAAGGACTGGGCCAGGTGTGGCCCTAGCTAAGATGGTCGAGGAAGACCCCTCTGAGGTAGGGACATTTGAACTGAGACCTGGGTGAAGGGGAGGTGGTCATGGGAGGATTGGGGGGAACAGGGTATAAGTCAGTTGTTTTGTAGGGTCAGATCATATCTACAGTGTATGAGATAACCATCTAATATGCTGCCTGGCTGCAGCATTTCCTCCGTGGTTATGCAGAATGATTCAGAATATACATGATCAAGGACCCATGCTGTGTCTGTCACTTTTGGTGAAGCTGGTCTGGTCTTCCCTTCCATTCCCACTGTGACATCAGCACCAGGGTTGATTCTAATGCCCTGGGCTGGATCAGGCATAAACACCCGTTCCTGCCCCAGGAAAAACCAGGAAACCATCTTTGTAAGTGATCTGTGTGAGCTCTTTTTCATATCTCACCATGGCTCCACCTCTAAGGAGCAATAGCAGTTATTATGACAGGCAATTAAAGTGCTCAGGATTTTCCCCTTGAAATTCCCTGTATGCAGCCAGATTACTTTTTAAAATAATAGGAGACTCTTTCTGCCACTGCATCGATGTACAGTGTTCATTTTTTTCCAACAGTATTTGGATAAGAAGTGCTTGGCTTGATCTTAGTAGAATATTGAAAAAAAGCAAATCTGGAATATATATCATTTGATGAAATAATTTCTTTGAAGAAAAAGAAAACATGATTAATGAAGCTCTGAGGCAACTCTGTGACAGGTGAATTGAGGGAAAATACACCACTAATCACCTCTCCTTATTCCTCCCCTTTTCCTCCTATAATCAGATTGGTTATGCCAGTAGTCCCAAACGACACATTCAGAAAAAGGTAACTTTTCAGAAAATGTTCCTTCCTCAATGCTTGGTGGCTACCACTCCTCTCTCTTCTCTTACACCACTTGTCCTGAACTTCTTTTCTTCATGAAGACTATCTGCTGACATCCTTGGCAGCTCTATGATGTGAAGGGAGCAATGGATGCTCTTCCTTCTCCTAAATCACTAGGGTTCCTGGAGAGCACAGAGAAGAGAAACCACTTGTTTCATTAACTAGTGACTCATGGACTTGTGAGCTTCCCCACTCCTCACCTTCATGCTTAGATTAAGGTGGTTTCTCAAACTTGTAAGAAGATATTTCTTCCTGCCTCTGCAATGACACCCTTTTCCCAGCTTGGCAGTGGGTGACAGGGCCAACTTCACCTTCTCATGCCAACTGTACCAACTGTGTTATATCAGATGTCTCCTGTGAGCAGATGTGGTCACTGGGATGGGGCTACAGACTGGGAAATTACATCTATTTATCCAAATATAGTAGTAATGGATCCAGCTAAAAAAGAAATTTTGATTTCCTGATTTTCTAGTAGTAGCAAATTCAAGGCACGTGCCCACTTACCTGTTCATGGGTGGACTGCCACACTGAACGTGTGTCAAGGTGCTCTAGTCTCACAAAGTGGTTCCTTCATGTGCTATTAGCAGCCTGTTTTTTTTCCTCTTATAGTCATTTTTTCAATTATTGCAAAAATATAGATAACACAATATTTGCCAATTCAATATTTTTAACATATACAGTTCATTGATATCAATTACATCAATCAAGTGTAACCATCACTAATATCCTTTGCCAGATTTTCCATTACCGTAAACAAAAAGTCAGTGCTTCCTAACCAATAAGTCCCCTATTTCCTCTCCCTCCCTCTCCTAGTAACCACTATTAAACTCTGATCTCTCTGTATTTGCCTGTCCTGCTATTGTTGTTATTGTTAGGTGCTGTTGAGTCAGTTCTGACTCACAGCAAACCTGTGTAAAACAGAATGAAACACTGCCTAGTGCCATCCTCACAATTGTTCTTATGCTTGATCCCATTGTTGTAGCCACTGTGTCAGTCCATCTCCTTGAGGGTCTTCCTCTTTTTTGCTGACCCTCTACTTTACCAAGCATAACGTCCTTCTCCAGGGATTGGTCCCTCCTGATAACAGGTCCAAAGTATGTGAGATGTAGTCTCACCATCCTTGCTTCTAAGGAGCATTCTGGCTGTACTTCTTCCAGGACAGATTTGTTTGTTCTTTTGGCATTCCATGGTATATTTGATATTCTTCACAAACACCTTAATTCGAAAGCATCAATTTTTCTTTAGTCTTTCTTACTCATTGTCCAGCTTCTATTGTTTTTTTTTTTTTAGTCTTATTCTAGGTACTTCATATTAATGAAATCATACAATATTTGTCTTTTGAGATTGATTTATTTCACTCAGCATAATGCATTCAAGGTTCATCCATATTGTGACATTATCAGTATTTCATTTCTCTTTATGGCAGAGTGATATTCCAAAGTATGTTTTTACATTCATCTGTTCTCTTTTTTTTTTTTTTTCCATTCATTTTTGTTCTTCCTTTCATCTGTTAATGGATATTGGGGTTGTTTCCACCAGTAGCCTGTTTTAACATGAGATATTGGAACATTTCTGGTAGCATTCACAGAAATGTCTTCATAATTCCATGGAAAAATATGTAGCTCATCCGGGATACCACGGCAAGAGAAATAATATCCTTTGGAGTAGCATCAATTCTGCTCTTCCCAGAAACAAACAAACAAACAAACAAACACATGGGGAGGGAAGACACATTTTCCCCACCCTTAATTTTTCCCATTTTCCAGCCTCTCATTATGCCTTCACCAATTTAATCTACAGACAAAGCTGCTTAGTGTTTTACAAACATCTCATTTAATTTAATTTGGTTTCCTGTATCGATCTCTTTATTAACTGTTAGTTATTGAATGCCTATAATAAACAGTGCTGTGCATTGAATTAATTTACTGGCAAATGACTATTGTGTGCCTGGACTTTACCCACATGATTTGATTTTGTCCTCCCAACAATCCTATATGAGGGAGAGATTATTTCCCTCACTTTACAGATGGGGCATTGGAAGCTCACTTGGCCAAGAACACACAGCTTCCAAGGGGAAGAGCTTGGACTTGAAGCAAGATCTTTAAGGCTTCAGTGTGCATTCTTCCCACTACTTAACTCTTCATCTGTCATCCCAACAAGACTGGACTGGAGGCGTCTCCGTCAGAAGGACCATATGTTACACCTTTCCACTCAGGGTAATAGGGGCTGGGTAGTTGCTTGTTGAGGATAAACTGCATCCTTTTCTGTTGTCCCAGAGCCAACCACAGTTCCTGACACTTAGAAGAAGGTGTAAACAAACATTTGTTCAGTTTAGAGTGAATGTGAGAGAGGCACAGATGGCCAGACCTTGATGACTAACCTCTAGGGATGCCAAGACCACCTGAACTTTTGAAAATGAAGACAGTCTTGCTTCCATTCCTCTGTAGAGTAAATGTTTTTTGGAAGAATTCTCCTTTGCTTCATCATTGCCATGCTTAAAGCGCCTATGTTCATTAATTCTAGTGCAGTAAAAAAGCTTGGGGACCAACAATAAGTTGAGATTGATGAGTTGGAAGAGTTGACTGCTCTGTGGTGGGTGATGTTGGCCAGGTTTGGCCAGGTAGATGGTGGTGGCCCAACCTCAGATTCTGCAGAGTGATCCCAAGAGGTTCTGTGTCAGCCATGTGTAACCCCCTCTTCTCTTGGCCTCTGTTGGGTACCTTGAACCCTACTTTAGTCTCATCCTCCAGCCAAAGTCCACATAGTGTAAATAATTATTCTCATATAGCATAACTTTAAAATTTCACTTATGACTCTCCATTTCTAACTCAAATGAAGACACCCAAGTAGGTGTCTATGTGAATGTCATAGAAATGTGCTCTGCTTTCCCCCATTCTACCTATTTCTGAGTGTAGTGATCCTGGAGCTTTCAGATAATTACTTTAAAATACATATTTTTTTCTCCTTAAGTTAATAATGTTCATCAAAGGAAAATGAGAAAATACACAAACAACGACAAGATACAAAGTCTACCCAATTCTATCCACAGACCAATGTGTTTAACACCTCTTTGTATTTCTTCCAAGCCTTCTGCATAGTCATTCACGTGTTTATAATTTTTCCAAAAATAATGTTTTATTGTATTACTGTTTGCAAACTACCTTTTAAAACTTACTATGTTATGATTATCTCTGTGTCAACAATAAACTTTTATATTATCATTTTAATATATAAATGTAAGTAATTTATTTCACCAGCCTTCTGTTGTTGCCTTATAGGCTGTTTCTGACAGCAGTGCAATGAATGTTCTTATAGCTGAATCTTTAGGGTGCATCCTTGATTATGTACTTAGGATGAATTCCTGATAGTTCAAGTGATAACATGCACATTTGGAAGAACCTTAGTATACTTCCAATAAGTTTGCTTATGTGGTTACTATAGGCACAGTGGTTAACAGCTTGGTTGCTAACCAAAAGGTCAGCAGTTCAAATCCACCAGCAGCTCCTTGGAAACCCTATGGGGCAGTTCTACTCTATACTACAGGGTTGCTATGCATCCAAATTTTTATAGTTGCTTTTGAGTTGATTCACATCATCCATGGTGACCCCATGAGTGTCAGAGTAGAGTCGTGTTCCCTAGGGTTTTCAGTGGCTGAATTTTTAGAAGCAGTTTGCCAGGCCTTTCTACCAAGGTTCCCCTGAGTGGACTCAAATCTTCGACCTTTATGATAGCAGCTGAGCATGTCAACCATTTGCAGCATCCAGGGACTCCCTATAGCCAATAGTTAGAGACAGAAATACCACAGTCTTTTCCCCCACTCTGCTCAAGCCTTTGTGTGTAACTACAAAATCTGTAAAAACGCAGAATATTTCGATTAGAAAATATTAAGTAAACTCTCTTCGTTAGAAACGAGGATCATTCTGAGCCAGCTGAGCCTTAAAGATCTTTGTGATGGCCCAAGAAGTCATTCAAGGATAACGGTGCGACTCTGTCTGACACATCGAGGATGTTTAACACCGGGTGGGATTGGGTGGAAAGTCTGATATTCTCGGGTTGGGTGCTGCATTCTAATTGCCAGTGGCTGGAAGCCTGGGTTGTTTTTCTCTTTTCTACGCACAGATCAGGGACAGGCAGGGAGAGTGTGAACACAGGGCGTGTCCAGTCCAACAGCCAGTCTTCCAAATTAACTGTTAACTCAGGGTTTTTAAAGGTCAACCTAACTTTTATATTTGACTTTTCCATTGCAAATAGGTTTGTCTTTGAAAAGAATGTAGACATTGACACAATATGATGGGAGAAATTAGGTTAAGATGGTGCACTAAGGACACATGCATATTTAGTTCCAGATTAAAGAGGCTGAAGAATTTCTTAGCCAGATGTGAAGGGGTGGGTTTACAGCTCCAAGCAAGAGCTGAGTGATTTCTTATCATACCTGGCTCCATCGGTCTGAACATCAGTCCTGTCTTGGGTCCCAGCCTCACCCACAGAGGAAGTCCAGGACTGCTATGAGCCACGTATCAAGCCCCTCACAGACCTCACTGAAGCAGGAAGTGAGTGCTCCAGGCAGGACCCAGGGCAGACGCATCTGGAAGTAGTGTCCCATGAGATGTCCCTTCCCAGGCGAACACGCACGCTACACAGTGTCTGTTGGATGAGACTGTTAAAAACCTTTTATTTGGAGATAGTGGTAGATTTTCACGCAGTTGTAAGAAATAGTACAGGGGGATCCGGTACACTCTTTCCTCAGTTTCTCTCAGTGGCAACACCTTGATAACTACAGTACAATGTCACAGCCAGGAAACTGACATTGATATAATCCATTCACTTTCCCTCAGACTTTTACAGTGTTACTTGTATTCATGTGTGTGTTTGTGCGTGTGTGTTTTCAGTTGTATGCAATGTTATCCTGTGTAGAACTCTTTGTTAACCATCGTAACCAATCTACAGGACAGCCCCGTTGCAAAGACAACTCCCGTTACTGTTAACAAGCACAGTCAACTCCCTTTCTTCTGTCTCCCTCCTTCCTCAATAACCCCTAACCTGTTCCTCTGTTCTACATCTCTGGAGTTTTGTCATTTCAAGAATGTCGTATAAGTGGAATCATATAGTACGCAACCTTTTGGGGTTGGCTTTTTTCACTCAACATACCTCCCATGAGATTCATTCAGGTTGTTGCGTGTTTATTGCTGAGTTGTATTCCCTGATATGGCTGTATGGGTGTACCACAGTTTGTTTAACCATCCACGGGTTGAGGCGCATTTGAGTTATTTCCAGTTTTTTTTTTTTTTTTTTTTTTTAACACATAAGGGTACTATGAACACTCATGCATGGGTTTTTATGTGAATATAAGTTTTCATTTCTCCGGGATAGATGCCCAAGAGGGCAATTGCTGGGCCGTATGGTAAGTGCATGGTTTGTTTTGTAAAAGCTGCTGTACCCTTTTCCTTAGTGGCTGTGCCAATTTACAGTCCTCCCAGCAGTGGATGGGAGATCCGGTTTCTCCACATCTTTGCCAGTGTTTGGTATTAGTACTATATATATATATATATATATATATATATATATATATATATATATATATATATATATATATATATATATTTAGCTCTTTGGATAAGTGTGTGTGGGTTTAGATTGCACTTCTCTAATGGCTGATGGTGTTGAACATCTTCCCGTGTGCTTGTTTGCATCAGTACACGCTCTTCACTGAAATGGCTGTTCATGTCTTCTGCCCATTTTCTAGTTGGAGTGTTTTTATTTTAATGTGGAGTTTTGAGGGTGGTTTGCAAATATCCTTTCCAAGTCTATAGCTTCTATTTTCCTTCTCTGCAGAAGTTCTTTTAAGAGCAAAAGTTTTTAATTCTGATGAGGCCCAGTTTATCAGTTTTCCCCTTTTCTGGATCTTGCTTTTGGTGTCAAGTCTAAGAACTCTTTGCCTAGCCCTAGCTTCCAAAATTTTAAGTTTCTTTCTAAAAGTTTTATAATTTTATGTTTTACATTTAAGCACGCTATCAATTTTCAGTTTTATGAGGTGTGAGGTTTACGTTGAGGTTCATTTTTTTTTTTTTTTTTACCTGTGGATGTTCAGGATATGATTTTTATGTAAGAAGAATTTTGTTTCTCACCTTCAGGACTCTGGCCTACCTCTTTCCTGCCAACCAGGGGGCCCATTCCCTCATGCCAGGAAGGAAACACTGGCCTATCTAATACCAGTACCTTGACTGAGCTGAGCAAGTGACTTCAGCTCTTCAATACCATCTACCATTTGTGAAATCGGGAGTCAGATATCTGCCCTACCTCTCTGAAAGGCAGGTTGTGAAGAGAAAATCATGTTACAGATATGAACACCGTCCTCAACTGTAGACAGTATTGTATATTTTCTCTGAAAAAGAAATTGGCACACATCTCTGGTTAAATGTATGCAATTATCTTTGTTTAATAAACTGTTCATTTTAAGTTAGTTGTGGATTATGATTTTATCTCAAGTTTTTTAACTGTTTCCTGAACCTTTTCCCACATTCACTAACATAATTTTGTCAACCAACTGGAAGATAAATCTGGTCAACTGACTGGAAGAGATCCATATTTATACCCATTTCAAAGAAAGGGGATTCAACAGAATCTGGAAATTATTGGACAATATCATTAATATCACACACAGGTAAAATTTTGTTGAAGATCATTCAAAAGTGGTTACAACAGTGTATAAACAGGGAGCTTCCAAAAGTTCAAAAGAATTCAAAAGAGGACATGGAACAAGGGATATCATTGCTGATGTCAGATGGATCTTGGCTGAAAGCAGAGAATGCCTGGAAGATGCTTACCTGTGTTTTATTGACTATGCAAAGGCATTCGACTGTGCATAACAGATTATGGGTAATATTGCGAAGAATGGGAATTCCAGAACACTTAGTTGTGCTCATGAGGAACTTGTACTTAGACCAAGAGGCAGTACAGACCAAGAACAACGGGATACTAAACCCACTGCCGTCGAGTTGATTCCGACTCATAGCGACCGTAAAGGACAGAGTAGAACTGCCCCATAGAGTTTCCAAGGAGCGCCTTGCAGATTTGAACTGCTGACCTCTTGGTTAGCAGCCGTAGCACTTAACCACTACGCCACCAAGGGGATACTACGCAGTTTAAAATCAGGAAAGGTATGCATCAGGGTTGTATCCTTCCACTATACTTATATGATTGGTGTGCTGAGCAATTGAGATGTTTCAACAAACAGATACAGTGCTGGAGTTGCTCACTCGTCTATGCCAAGAAATATGGATGACAGCTTTCTGGCCAACTGACTGGAAGAGGTCCATATTTATGCCTATTCCCAAGAAAGGTGACCCAAACAAATGTGGAAATTATAGAACAATATCATTAATATCGCACACAAGCAAAATTCTGCTAAAGATCTTTCAAAAATGGCTACAGCAGTATATATCGACAGGGAACTGTCAGAAATTCATGCCAGTTTCAGAAGAGGACATGGAACCAGGGATATCATTGCTGATGTCATATGGATCCTGGCTGAAAGCCGAGAATACCAGAAGGATGTTTACCTGTGTTTTATGGACTATGCAAAGCCATTCGACTGTGTGGATCATAACAAATTATGGATAACATGGTGAAGACTGGGAATTCCAGAACACTTAATTGTGCTCATGAGGAACTTTTCCATAGATCAAGAGGCAGTTGTTCAGACAGAACAAGGGGATACTGATTGGCTTAAAGTCAGGACAGGTGTGCACCAGGGTTGTATTCTTTCACCATACCTATTCAGTCTGTACGCTGAGCAAATAATCTGAGAATCTGGACTATATGAAGAAGGATGGGGCATCAGGATTGGAGGAAGACTCATTAACAACCTGCATGATGCAGATGACACAACCTTGCTTGCTGAAAGTGAAGAGGACCTGAAGCACTTACTAATGAAGATCAAGGACCACAGCCTTCAGTATGGATTGCACCTCAACATAAAGAAAACAAAAATCCTCACAACTGGACCAATGAGCAACATCATGATAAACAGAGAAAAGATGAAAGTTGTCAAGGATTTCATTTTACCTGGATCCACAATCAACAGCCATGGAAGCAGCAGTCAAGAAATCAAAAGACGCATTGCATTGGGTAAATCTGTTGCAAAGGACCTCTTTAAAGTGTTGAAGAGCAAAGATGTCACCTTGAAGACTAAGGTGCACCTGACCCAAGCCATGGTCTTTTCAACAGCATCATATGCATGTTGAAGCTGGGCAATGAATAAGGAAGACTGAAGAAGAATTGATGCCTCTAAATTGTGGTGCTGGTGAAGAATATTGAATATACCATGGACTGCCAAAAGAACAAATAAATCTGTCTTAGAAGAAATACAGCCAGAATGCTCCTTAGAGGCAAGGATGGCGAGACTGTGTCTTACGTACTTTGGACATGTTGTCAGGAGGTATCAGTCCCTAAAGAAGGACATCATGCTTGGCAGAGTACAGGGTCAGCCAAAAAGAGGAAGACCCTCAACGAGGTGTATTGACCCAGTGGCTGCAACAATGAGCTCAAGCATAACAATGATTGCAAGGATGGCTCAGGACTGGGCAGTGTTTCGTTCTGTTGTGCATAGGGTTGCTATGAGTCGGAACCAACTTGACGGCACCTAACAACAACATGTTAAGGAAATAAGCTGAGAAGCTGGACCACATGAAGAAGTCATCAGGATTGGAGGAAGATTCTAACAACCTGTGATATGCAGATGACACAACCTTGTTTGCTGTAAGAGAAGAGGACTTGAAGCACTGATGAAGATCAAAAACCACAGTCTTCAGTACGGATTACACCTCAACATAAAGAAAACAAAAATCTTCACAACTGGACCAATAAACAACATCATGATAAATGGAGCAAAGACTGAAGTTGTCAAGGATTTCATTTTGCTTGTATTCACAATCAACATCCATGGAAGCAGCAGTTAAGAATCAAATGATTCATTGCATTGGGCAACAGATTTGAAAAGGAAAGGTGTCACTTTAAGGACCAAGGTGCACCTGACCCAAGCCATGGTGTTTTCCATTGCCTCATATGCATGTGAAAGCTAGACAATGATTAAGGAAGATGGAAGAACAGCTGATGCCTTTGAATTATGGTGTTGGTGAAGAATATTGAATATATTCTTCAGAAGAATGAACAAATCTGTCTTGGAAGAAGTACAGCCAGAACATTCCTTAGAAGCTAACATGGTGAGACTTTGTCTCATATATTTTGGACCTGTTATCAGGAGGAACTAGTCTCTGGAGAAGGATACCATGCTTGGTAAAGCAGAGAGTCAGTGAAAAAGATTTAGATCCTCAAAGGAAAGTATTGACACAATGGCTGTAACAATGGGCTCAAACATAGCAATGATTGTGAGGATAGTGCAGGACCAGGCAGTGTTTCACTTTGTTGTACATATGGTTGCTATGAGTCAGAACTGACTGGATGGCACCTAACAACAACAATTTTGCAAAAGCGGCGTAATCAGCTACTGAACACTTTGTTAAAAGGAAGCCTCCAAGGGACGCACTACGTGAAGGGCCATGAGCTCCAGAACCGTCCCTGCTTGCTGGAAGACCCAGGAGACAGTGCCTACTGGGGTGGCCCTGCTCTTTTGGGCCCTGGGCTCTGTGTGGGTCTCTGTAACAGGCCTTTGCCACCAACCATTATGTGGTTGTTACTCTGAATAGCTGGGATAAGACTAGATCCTTTCCTAGCAGACTTTTGTTTTAAGACGCCTTCTGTACTTTGAAAAGTCTGTTGTCAAGGGGAAGTTAAGTCAATCTTGATTGGTGGTGAGTCCATTGATAACAGCAGTGATTGGGTCAGGGGTTAGCATCTGGCCTAAGTCAGGCCAGTCAGAGAGCCTTAGGACTTCCGGGACTGCTGGGATGGACTCTTCTTACCCCTGAAGGGAGCAAGGCGAGCAAGCTACTGCAATATAAAACCAAGCTGTTATTTTGTGACATTATAAACCAAACCAAAGCCTGTCTTAGCTGAGTTGACTGCATCTCATAGTGGCCTTATAGGACAGAATAGAACGACCCCATAGGGTTTCCTGGGCTGTAATTTTTATGGAAGCAGACTGCCATGTCTTTCTCTTGTGGAGGGTCTGGTGGGTTAGAACCACCAACCTTTTGATTAGTAGCTGAGCCCTTAACCACCTTGCCACATGGGTTGCTTATTACGTCGTAATTAAAGGCAAGAACAATTTTTACTTTTGTTATTCTTTTCTCGCCCCTGTCACCATGTGTTATGGATTGAACTGTGTCCCCCCAAAAATATGTGTCAACTTGGCTAGGCCATGATTCCCAGTATACCATTTTGTCATCTGATGTGATTTTCTTGTATGTTGTAAATCCTACCTCTATGATGTTAATGAAGTGAGATCAGTGGCAGTTATGTTAAGGAGGCAGGGCTCAATCTACAAATTAGGTTGTGTCTTAAGCCAGTCTCTTTTTAGTTATAAAAGAGAGAAGCCAGCAGAGAAACATGGGGATCTCATTCCGCCAAGAAACAAGAGACAGGAGAATAGTGCATCCTTTGGATCTGGGGCTCCTGTGCCGAGAAGCTCCTACTCCAGCGGAAGATTGATGACAAGGACCTTCCCCCAGAACGAACAGAGAGAGAAAGCTTTCCCCTGGAGCTGGCACCCTGAATTCGGACTTTTAGCCCCCTAGATTGTGAGAGAATACATTTCTGTTTGCTAAAGCCATCCACTTTTGGTATTTCTGTTGTAGCAGCACTAAATAATTAAGACACCAAGTATATGAATTTCCTCTAGCTCTGCAGCAAAGTACCACAAAGTAGGTGACCTACAAGAACAGAAATTTATTCTGTCATTGTTTTAGGTGCCAATAGTCTGAATTCAGGGCATAGGCAGGACTATGTTCTCTCTGAATGCTCCAGGGGAAGATCCTTTCTTGCCTCTCCCGCTTCTGGAGCTCCAGGCCCTCCTTGGCTTGTAGATGCATCCTCACGTGGCTGTCTTCCCTCTGTCCACCTCTCCGTGTCTCTTCTCCTCTTTATAAGGAACCACTCACATGGGATTAGAACCTGCTGTTCTCCAGTATGCTAATTTAACTGATAACATCTTTAAAGACCCTATGCCCAAACAGAATCATATTTACAGGTTTGGGGATTAGGACTTGGACATGCCTTTTTGGGGGACACAATTCAATACATAGCACCCAGCTTTAGGGTAATATCTTAGTTTCCCTTCTTCCTTGGAGGAAATTTTTATATTAACTGTTTCAGTGGGTTCTGATTATCTTTACATTTTCCTTTGTGAGTTTTCTGCTTTCCCTGTGTTAATCACAAAGGCTGGTATGTAAAGTCCAGTCCTAATATTTGGACTATCTGATTTCCTGGGAACCTCATTCACAATATGGGTAGGTAAGCCATGCCTAATGGAGTGGATGGAACATTCTAGTATTCTCCAATGTTGTGAGTTAAAGCTGTCTTTGCACAGAGCCATGGGCTGAATCTTTTTGGCCAAAGACACTTTTTACTATCCATTCGCTAAATTTGACCAAAATGTTTCCAAGATTAAGGACATTTTATGGGCAGACCTATGTTGTTGTTAAGTGCTGTCCAGTGGGTTCTGACTCATAGCGATCCCATGTAAAACAGAAGAAAACACTGCCTGGTCCTGCGCCATCCTTGTGATCGTTGTTATGTTTGAGCCCATTTTTGCAGCCACTGTGTTAATCCATCTCCTTGAGGGTCTTCCTCTTTTTCACTGACCCTCTACTTTACTAAGCATAATGTCCTTCTCTGGGGACTGATGCCTCCTGACAACATGTCCAAAGTATGTGAGACGAAGTCTTGCCATCCTTGCTTCCAAGGAGCATTCTGGCTGCACTTGTTCCAAGACAGATTTATTCGTTCTTCCAGCAGTCCACGGAATATTCAATATTCTTCACCAACACCATGATTTAAAGGTATCGATACTTCGGTCTTCCTTATTCTTTGTCCATCCTTCATGTGCCCATGAGGCAACTGAAAACACCGTGGCTTAGGTTAGGCACACCTTAGTCCTTTAGGTAGCATATTTGCTTTTTAACACTTTAAAGAGGCCTTTTGCAGCTGATTTGCCCAATGCAATGCATCTTTTGATTTCTTGACTGCTGTTTCCATGGGTGTTGATTTTGGATCCAGGTAAAATGAAATCCTTGACAACTTCAATACAGACCTATATTTATTGGCAATGATGCAATCAGTGGCCTTGTTCAATGGCCTGGTTGCTTGAGGTTGATCCTGACAGTTTCATAATTTCTCTCGTGCTTTTTTTACAATGCCACCCTAGAGGATTTTGCTATTTGTGAAAATCAGAGTCATTGCTGGTCCAGTTGAGAGCAAAGATTTTGCCCTAGTTACAAAAAAAGACATAGAAAATGGGTCACTTCCAGTATGTATATCTGAACTATCAAATATTAAAGATATACATTGACAAGAATTGTCTACAGCGTTCCTTCCTTGTGTCAGCAGTTACTTTGTCTACGAGAAACTGACAAGGGAAGGTCAGACCTCAAAGGGAGGACCCTGATGACTAATTAGCAACCTGTTTTGATAAGGCTTGATCACATTATTCCCGCTGCCTTGGGGGCTCTCCGAAGGCAATCAAGTGAAGCTTCCCTGATGACAGAAATTCTGTATGTTCGATAACAGTGATTTCATCTGCCAGCTATATCTTTTTTCTGGTTAGCAATCAGGTGTTTAGCCCCACAGGGATAGGAATAGAACATAGAATTTCCTTTCATTGTTATAACTGCAATGTCATATCAACTTAGTAAATGCTGACATTTAGAATTTGTCTCTTTCAAGGGTTTATGTATTTCAAGGCTAGAAAATAAAGTTGTGTCTATATTTTTCTGTGTGGATGGCTTGACTGAGTCTGACCTCCAGCCAAGAGAGAGTAAAAATACAGAAGAACTCAGAAGTTTAATTTTTCTTTCTGTACACATAAACATATAAATGAAAAATAACATAGCTCTTCTAACTTTGTGGCAGCAAACTCATCTCAAAATTTAAAAAACTTCTCCAGACTTTTGAAAAAATATTTTAAAATCAGAACAGCAACTCCCATCATTCTAGATTGCTCTCTCTAGTTGTCCAGCCCCAACAATACTTCAGTTACACCGGCACCCTCAATCCAGTGATTTTGCTACTGGACTTCCCCCCTCTCTAGTTCTGTCTTGGCTCCTCACCAGCTTAAGTTCCACTGTCCGTCATTATTACAACTTCCTCGCTTGCACCCTTGACTACGCTGTTCATTTTGCATCACTGTATTCGCTTAGCAGAACCAGGAGTGTAATTAAATCCAAATCTCCTCTCTGCATGCAAGCAGCTGAAGGTGGCTGGAGAAGACATGTGCATACACACACGTGTGCACACACATGCATATGCAGCACACATGTACACTGTGTACACACATGCTCACATGTATGTACATGTACACATGCATGCACACATGCACACCCATGAACACGGCACACCCATGTACACATGTGCACACATCACACACGTATACACATGTGTACAGACATGCTCACATATATGTATGTGTACACATGCATGCACACATGAGTACCTATGCACATGGCACACCCACGTACATATGTGCACACACCACACACATGCATACATGTCCACATGCAAACACATATGCACACACATGCACTTACACACACCACTCACATGCATCCACAATGCACACACACAATGCATACATAGCACACATACACACAGCTTGGTCACACTTTAAAGTCTTGACCACAAACCTCGATATAGTAACCCCCAAGTCCACTCAGTTTCCACTTTCCTAGTTCTCCAGTCTACACACTTCCTTCTCCATCCGCACTCTCAGCTGGTGACCTTGCTCCTCTCTACACTGAGAAGATGCAGCTCATCTGAAGAGCACTGTCACGAGCTCCCACCAACACACTAATCCCTCCAGCATTTAATGCACTAGGCCTTCCTCTTGTGCATGGTCCAGTCCTCTTTTACCTACTCTAGGATATCACCACAACCGTTCTCCCCTTTCTACAACATCATCCTGTGTGTGTGTGTGTGTGTGAGCTGGATTGTCCCATCAGCATAAGGAGATGCTGGTATTTCTCACTCCTTAAACTTTCTCTTGACCTCACTTGCCCACCACCTCTGCACTGTTTTCCTTTTGCAGCAAAACCCCGATAAGGTGTTGTCTGTGCTCACTAACTCCCATTTCTGTCAGTCTATTGCATCTCTCTGGAACCCACCCCACTCAGTCTGTTGCCTGTCTCTCCACAGAAGCTACTCTTGTCAACATCAGCATGACCTCCGTGTCTCTAAATCTTCCTGTTGACCTTCAGACCTCATCTTTTTTGATCTCTTGGCATATTTGACAACTGGTCAACCCATCCTCCTCCTTGATGTGCAATACCTTCTCTACTTGGTCCCAGGACACCACACTTTCATGTTTTCCCTCCAAACTTGCTGTCTTCTCTGACTCCTTGCTGGTTCCTCCTGAACCCCAGATCTCCTAATACAGGAATGCCCCAGGGTCACTCCTCTATTTTCTTCTCAACCTACACTCAATACCTTGAATGGTCTTATCCAAACTCATGACATTAAGTAATATCTATATGGCAATAATTGTCAAGTTTACATCTCATCTAGTTTTCTGTTCTGATCACCAGCCTTGTATATCTGCCTACTTCATGTCTCCCTACCTCATTGTTATTGTTGTTAGGTGCTGTCGTCAGCTCTGACTCATAGACCCTGTTTATAACAGAATGAAATGTTGTCCTGTCCTGCCCCATCCTCACAATAGTAGGTATGTTGGAACCCATTGCTGCAGCCACTGGGACAATCCATTTTATAGAGGATTTTGCTCTTTTTGCTGACCCTCTACTTTACCAAGCATGATGCCCTTCTCTAGAGTCTGATTCCTCCTGATGGTATGTCCAAAGTAACTGAGACAAAGTCTCCCCATCCTCACCTCCAAAGAGCGCTCTGGCTTTACTTCCTCCAAGCCCCATTTCTTCATTCCCCATCTCAGCTAATAGCAATTCCATTCTTTCTATGGTTCAGGCCAAAAATCTTGAAGTCATCCTTGACTCCTTTCTTTCTGTCACGTCCATACCTGATCCATTCAGAAAATCCTATTGACTCTCCACTGAAAAGTATATCTAGATTCTTCCAACTTCTCACTATTTCCCCTGCTTCTACCTTGGTCCGTGCTGCTGCCATCTTGCCTCTGACTTGCTCTCATAACCTCTTACTTGGTCTCCTTTTTTCTACCCTTGCTTCCCTACGGTCTAATCTCAACATAGCAGCAAGAGCCATTCTGTTAGAACATAAGTCAGATCTCGCTCCTTAGCTCAAAGCATGTCCATGCTCACCATCCCAAAATAGAACTCAAAGTCCTTCAAGGGTCCTAAAATGGCCATCAAGGCCCTGTATGGTCTGTCCCCTGCCTCTTTGTCCTTACCTCTTCCAATTCTCTCTGGCTTACTATGCTGGCCAACCGGTCCGTGTGCTGCTCTTTGAGCACACCGAGCCCTCTCTTGTCTTTGAGCCTTTGCGCTGGCTATTCTCTTGGCCTGGGACATTCTTTCCCCGGGTATCCCCATGTCTCATTCCTTTACTCCCTTCAAATCTTTGCTCAAATGTTATGTTCTTAATGAGACTTACCCCAACTACCCTATTTACACCTCAACCTGTACCCACCCACCCCCAGCACTTCTGATCTTTCTTACCCAAGTCGTCTTTTATCTAGAGCACTTATTACCTTTTAACACACCAAATAATTTATTTCTTTACTATGTTTGTTGATTATTATCTGACTTAACCCTCATTCTCTAAGATGTAAGTTCCACGAGGAAAGTTCTTTAAAGCCACCCAGTTGTGGTATTTGGTTAGGCAGTCTTACAAAACAAAAAGCAAGTAACTGATCATAGTTCTTAACAATAGGGTTGTCTAAGATGAGTTAGGATGCGGTAAACCAGGGAAGCAGGCCAACCTGGCTGTGGCCTTTTTGTAAGGCTTGGCCAGTCAAGAATGGCTTTTACAATTCTGTTGTTGTTGTTGTGGGCCATTGAATTGAATCTGACTCATAGCAATCCTACGTGACAGAGCAGAGCTGCCCCATAGGGTTTTCTAGGCTGTAATCTTTACGGGAGCAGATTGCCACGTCTTTTCTCCTGTGGAGCGGCTGGTGGGTTTGAACTGTTGACCTTTCAGCTAGCAGCCAAGCGCTTAACCACTGCACCACTATGGCTTCTTTTACTTTTTCAAGGGTTTTAAACAGAAGGGGGAGCAGAAAGAGAGGGAAAAGAGAGAGAGAAAGGGGAAAGAAAAGGAGAAGGAACATCTGCAACAGAGAATGTAGTTGGCTTGCAAAGTCTGAACTACTTACTATCTGGCATTTACACAGAAAGCTTGCTAGCCCCTGCTTAAAGAATGGCCAGGATGGGTGGACAGAGGAAACTTGACCTGTGGGACTTCGAAGCCCTCTTTTAATAATGATGGTGCAAGGCCATCCCTAGGAGAGTGTGGGCCTGGGGCAGCTCTGCCAAGGTTACACATACAACATAAGATCCCACACCCTGCACTCCCCACCCCTGTGTGGGACTCTGGTTGGCTGCCCCATCAGCTTCCCAAGGGAGGGGCAGGTGTTCCTAGCCTCCATGGGTAGACACCACGCTTACCAAGGGGAATGGTGGTGGTAACAGGACCTAGCTGTCCATTTTCCATCACTAAGGAACCCAGACAATTCAGTGAAGGTGTCAAACCAGCTTCGCGTATTGACAAACCCATAAAGAAGGGAAGGATTTTAACCATTACAACGGGCAATTATGGAAGGTTCAGGAACTCCCTTATCTTTCTGTGTTTATTCTAGGATAGAGTCTTTTTTTAAAACCTTGACAATTTGCCATGTCTGTGGGTGCAAAGCACTTCCTTGAGGAACACGACTAAATTCATGCTTTTGCCAATTGGTACGAGCAATCTCCCATTTTTTTTCATTAACAACAACTCCCCTTAACTTACCGCAGGTTTCGAGCACATCCGTGAGGTGAGTCTGAAAGCCTGTTCTTCATCGCTGTCATCCATTTCCCAGGTGTCTACGTTGACACCCCCAGGGAGGGGTTCACACATATGGCAAAACCTGCAGAGAAGAATTAGGCATTTTTTTTTTAAAGGATGTGTTTCTAATATTGAAGTGCACAGCCAAATTAGTAGGAAAAAAATTAAACTAATACACTTTGTGTGTTACTATAGGTTCACACATAAAAACCAACATTCAAATCTGTTTTCAAAAGGCAAATGTTTTAAGTGCAATAATCAACTTTTCATTCAAAAAATTCCATGAAGAAATAAGTTATAAACCTCAATTGAACAGTTGGCCACTAAAATAATTATTGTTTGGAAAGAGGAAGTCTGGTACCCATCCTAATGAACCATAAAAAAGTACCGTTTAAATACCAGTAGTGTTAGATCTCATTTCCAGAGAGATTAATGGTGGTTTGAGGCATATTCTGAATGAAAAGTAAGCTAAAGCATTCTATTCACTCTTTTTACCCTGAAAGTATATATTATACTTTAATTTTCCATTTATTCAAGCACTATAGGTAATTTAAGAATACACTCATATTTGAGCCAACATTCCAGATAATTCTATACATAATAAGACCATCATGGCTTAAAAATTTCTAGAGCTTCTAATATGTGGTATTTGAATTTACTTGTTACTCTGTATTTTCTTATACCTCCAGGGTTTGTTGGATTATTAGATTACTTTCCTTGTTGGAGTATTAAATAAATGTCTTTCAGTGGGTGTTCTGCATTGATTGGGGAATGATGAGCATAAGGCCCTGGGTAGACACCAAGGGAGTCCCTGGGTGGTGCAGACAGTTAATGTGCTCAGCTGCTAACTGAAAGGTTGGCTGTTGGAGTCCACTCAGAGGTGCCTTGGAAGAAAGGCTTGGTGATCTAATTCCAAAAAACCAGCCATTGAAAACCCTATGGAGCACAGTCCTACTCTGATACACATGGGGTCACCATGGATCAGAATGGACTTGCCAGCACAAGGCACCAACAACTGGCTTGGGAAACTAGCACATAGATCTATAATTGTAGTGGTCAAGGTCTTCTTCCCATGTTGGCCCTGATTCTGACTTAGAACTATGTGATAAAGTTGAGCATGGCTTAGATGTAGACATTGGGCCAGGGGCGTGTGCAGATGCTGCTCACGAAACTATCTCCCCTGACTCTTCATGGCTGGCAGAATCCCAACTGTGTCCAAGTTCTCATCCTCCCACATGTCCTGGGACAGTGGTCCTTCTGGTCCGTGGTCAAATCACAATTGATCTAAGATACATCATCCAATTCTGGCTCTGAGGCAGGAGGGGAAGTCAGCTGGGGGCTTCAGGAGAAGGCTTTTCTCCAAAATAAAGGGATGCAGGGTGGAGGGGGTGAGCCTTTTCCTCACTGTGTCTGAGTGTAGTGTCTCCATTAGAAGCTGGAGATTCCTGCTGCCATCTTGCCACTGTTGAAGGAAATCCAAGGGAATTTCAGAAAAACCAGCCTGGATCCCCAACATTTTTGAGCTCCTAAATTAACCTGGATACTGGGACCCTAAATTCTAAATGCGTAACGCTAAATTCTAGTTACTTAAACCACTTTTCACTAAGTATTCTGCAGCCTGCAACTGAAAATATTCAACCAACATGGAAGTTAGACAAGGAAGATGATGCTTGGAAGATCCGCAGATGATGGGGAGAACAGCGGACAGTGTCAGTTTGAAGAGGGCTTTGTGTTTGAATTTATTATAATGGTAACATAGTTGGTCCACAGCCCATAAAGCATGTTAAAATTTAATAGGACAGCCTCATAGAAGAGAGTAAATTGTTAGCAATCACTGAAGACCAAAAGTTATCAGTGTTTTATTTGTTTTTACAATTGTTTAACCCAGCTCCATGCAGAGTCAGAATCAATGCCAATGAAAGTTTAGTGCGGCTACAGAGCTGGTACAGACTGGGAGAGAGACAGCAGAAGGCCAGGAACGACGCTATTGGTTCCTTTTCTCCTTCATCATTAGCCTTGGCTGCTGTGCTGTTGCCACGTAGGATGCAGCCAGCACTAAGGCTTGAGCTTAAATTCCAGTTTTGAACATGAGCACTAACTGACCCAGTTATAGCAGAAAAACACATTTGGAAACCAAGCTTGGAATTAGGCCATGGAGCGTCATGCTGTCAGCAGGCATTTCACCTTTTGGGTCCAGGCAGGTTTTGCAGAAACTTGTTTGGATCAACAGATAGCAAATTAGGAACTGGCATTCCTTCAGACAATCGCTGATAACCTTTTTTTTTTTTTTTTTAAAGGATTTTTAAAGTGCAGTAATCTTACATTCCGAAAGTAATATTCCCATGGCAATGTTGACGCAGCCATGTTGTACAGATGCAATTGCTCATTGATCATTATTGTTGATGTCTTGATGTAAAGTTCAGTATCTGAAGCTCATTACGTGGCTGACTTTAGTATTTTTAGGAACACCTTTGCATCGAGATGCCTCTTTCTTGTGGACTCATGACATTTTAACCTCTGCAGATCCTAGACTTTGGATTTTTCAAAAATACAACCCAAAATAGGAATTAAAAGCAGCAATCATCAGAACTTCCAAGATGCTCGTGTATCCCAGCCCCAGAGGCTGAACACACTGAGCAATGTGTCAGGAGAAATAGGAGAAATTAGCTTGCCACCCCCCGTCTGTTAGTCTGTCATACTGTGGTGGCTTGTGTGTTGTTATGATACTGGAAGCTAGGCTACCAGTATTTCAAATGTCAACAGGGTCACCCATGGTGGACAGGTTTCAGCATAACTTCCAGACTAAGACACACCAGGAAGGAAGGCCTGGCAATCTACGGGTAATCGCTGACTTACAACAGGGCTCTGTTCCGACGACTCTGTGTAAGTCAGTTCTGACATTAGTCAAATACCTCATTTTTTTGTTCTCATTGTTGTTGCCTTTTGTTATCAGTACCTTTATAAATCTGATCTTTGCCTTTGAAGGTTGACATGAGAATTATAACGTCAGCAAATCATGTGCTACAACCTTGTATGTAGTACATTTGACATATGATAAGATGAAAAATAAAAATGGATGGTCGGAAGTGCGGTTCCTCATAACTAAAATACCTTGTAATTTAGGGTCTACCTGTACTACCAAAAATCAGCCAATGAAAGCCCAGTGGATCACAACAGAATATTGTCTGATATATTGCTGGAAGATGAGCCCCCAAGGTTGGAAGACACTCAAAATACACAGTGGCTGCAACAATGGACTCAAACACCAACGATTGTGAAGATGGCTCAGGACTGGGCAACGTTTTGTTCAATTGTGCATGGGTCGCCACGTGTGGAAGCTGACTCGACAGCAACTAACGACAACAACAAAAGCTCCAAAGGGTGCGTGTGGTGGTGACTTCAACCTGTGGCGATGATCCTGGTTTTTGGAAACAACAGCAGAGCCCTCCGGACCAGGGGGTGAAACGAAGCAGGGCTGTGTGGTCCTGGCTTTGTGTGCAGTGCCGTGAGCGTGCCCCATGCTGGAGACCTTCTCAGGAGGTTCTGGTCTCTTGAGACAGGAAGCAATGGGAGAGAGCAGTTCCAAGATGCCCACCTTGCTGGGCACGTGAGGAGCCTCCCTGCTTTCTCTCTCTGGCTGTGTAGAGAAACTCTGGGCTGAACGGTGTCAAATTATAGCAAGTGTGGAAGAGCGCCTTTCTTCTCTTGTCCTCTGTGATTTCTAACTATTCATTGTAGCCTTCAGGTGGGATATATGGTCAGTTTTAGGTGGTAAGATTTCAGCATAATTTCTTGTCTTATCCTCAAATTATTTTTCATTTTATCATTGTAATTTTAAAAAAATCTATTGATATTTTTAACTATTATAATTTGAGAGAAAGCACCCTGGCATGGACTTCTTTGGTCTTCTTCCTCCTCACTCAGCTGTGTTCTTGTCCCACCTCTTATTCAGACAGGGCTCGATGAGCCAGGCCTCCTGGAGTCCTGCACTTTGAGCGGTAGACAAGCAGTTGGATGACACATTTTTCTTTTGCTAAAGAAACTTGGTTTGGACGTGCTCTGGACTGTACATTTTCAAGTTAGAGCTCTGTGTTGTGTTAAAAGGCCTTTCGCGGCAATTATAAAGTGCCTATGTGATATTTATTTGATTATTTTGGAAGCAAAATTATGCATCAGGACAGTGTTTCTGTGCCTTGCAGTCAGCTGAATAACATTCCAGTCTAAATTTTACTTCGTTCTAGAAGTATCCTGTATCACATCTGTCACGCAAACAAACCAGCTGTGAGGGGAATCGACAAAGGGCCTGACATCCCTCTCCAGTTCTCAGTTTCTGGTCTTAAATTTACTTTGTAAGAGTCCCACCCTTGTATCACCGTCTCCTCTGTGCATCTGTCCATGTGTGAGATGCCTTCGCAGATGGCATTGGCAGCTCATGGGAATGTGAGCAAAATGACACTGCCATGAGGGTGTCTTTCTGCATTTGGGCAACCACTTGGTTTGAGAGAAGAAGAGCTGGCCTGGGGTGGCTCGCTGATCTCATCAACTTTTCCCAGAGTGGCCCCAGCTGTCTGAGCTGATGACAGTGTCCCTGGACCTGTGCCATTTCTGTCCTTCCCCGGGATGCTTGGGTACAGCTGTTGTGTCTTTGTTTTGGCACCTGTTATGCAGCTGTGGAACATCTTGGTGGGCTAACACAGGGCGCAACTCAGTAGTGCTTGTGAACCCCTTCAAGCCGAAAGTGATTTTACAAAGCGAGCTCCTGGAGCTCTGTTTATGAGGTGCCCTCACCACTGTCTGTGTGGCTCTTGGTACGTTGACCCTGTAGAACTTGGAGAGCAGCTTTAAGATGTGGGTGCACCCAGGAGGAAATGTCCATTTGTTTTCAAAGTTGGTGTAGCTCATGGGTGACATCATGCGATCACTGTCACCTAGGCGATGGGACCTGTTGCTATGGGAACCTCTGGGCTGCATTATAGCACAGCTTAAAAAAAGTTGACAGTTGGAAAAGGCCCCCTTTTTCTCCATGCTGCATGTCAACAGGGGCTGGGTGTGCTGTTTAAAATACCAGCATTTAAAGACCGTTAATATAAATTACTTGGAGATAAATAGCTTGAGACACTTAAACAATTTAGAATATTGGGGTTTGGGGGAAATTATTGCCGTTCAGCTGCAGTAAAAGAAGCCCTGTGTGCTGTGCTCTCAAAGGCCTGATGGAATCAGAGTTGTCAAGAGAAAGACAGAAACGCCTCTGTGCAAAGCCGCAAGACCTGTAGACATGTAGGTTGGCTTGGGCACATCTTCTCTTGACGTTGGGGCACTTGTGAGTGGTTGACACACGGACACCTGATGCATTCCTTTTAGCTTTCCTTTCCTGTCCTCTGAGACTTCTTGGTTTTACTCTACAGGTTATGGATTGAATTTTGTCCCCTCCCCCGCTAAAAAAAAGTATGTCAAGTTGGCTAGGCCATGATTCCCAGTATTGTGTGGTTGTCCTCCATTTTGTGATCTGATTTGACTATCCTATCTGTTGTTAGTCCCAACCTCTATGATGTTAATGAGGCAGGATTGGAGGCAGTTATGTTAATAATGCAGAACTCAATCTACAGGATTAAGTTGTATCTTGAGTCGATCTCTTTTGAGGCATAAAAGAGAGCAGCAAGCAGAGAGGAGAGGGACTTCTTTACCACCAAGAAAGAAGAGTAAGCAGCAGAGCTCACCTTTTGGACCCGGGGTCCCTGTGCTGAGAAGCTTCTAGACTGGGGAAGATTGATGACAAGCACCTTCCCCCAGAGTCAACAGAGAGAGAAAGCCTTCCCCTGGAGCTGAATTGGAACTTCTAGCCTCCTAAACTGTGAAAGAATAAATCTGTTTGTTAAAGCCATCCACTTGTGGCATTTCTGTTGTAAGTACTGGAGAACTAAGATAGTTATTGAATCCTGAGAATCTCCATTTATGATACCATGACCTGACATTTACCTATCCTTCCATGCCTGCTTACATAAACATGCATGAGCACATTCATACATACATGCGTATACATGCATACACACACGTACATGCATACATTCACATGTACATACATACATGCACACACATAACATACACATAAAAACCAGTTGCCATCAAGGCAACGGTTGTGTCTAACCAGCAATTCAAGTCCAGGAGTGTCAGATTCCAAAATCTTTGCTCTTTGTATTTGGCTTTAAAAGCGTGAATCTCTAAACTTATGTTAGATGTTATTCATACAACTTGGATTTTATTTTTGCAATTTTGAACTCCAGCATAGCTGTAGAATCTTCTAGTTACTGGGAGTGGGGTGGGAAAAAGGAAATTGAAGGAATGAATTTATTTTACTGAGAACTGAAACTTCATCTCCATTGCAGAACCAAATTAGGCTTCCAACAGAATCTTTAGCTTCAACACCCCTAGGAGGTTATTAAAAGAAACTTTCAAATATAGTGTTTATTCTGACATACACACACACACACACATATATATGTTGTCTTGTGAGTCTTCCAAGCAGAAAGCGCTGTTCTTAGTAAATTTGTCAGCAATTTATTTGGATGCAGTTTGATTATCTGATGAGCAATCGAATGTTCCCATCTGTTCGTCAGGGAGAGAGTTTGAGTGTAAACACACAGTCCCCACTGTTAAGCTCCTGGGCACCATTCCCTGGCTTGCAGAGCTTCCTGGCCACGTTGACTACTTTGTTACCCATCGTATTAGTTCTTAGGCCTGCTGTAACAAAGTGTCACAGAATAGCAGATTTATAAGATCAGAATCCATTGTCACACAGCTCTGGAGGCAGGGAGTCCAAAATCAAGATGTCAGTCATGTCGATTCCTTCTGCAGAGCCTGAGAGAGGCTCTGTTCCAGGCCTCTCTCCCAGCATCCAGTGTTTTCTGGAGATCTTTGCCGTTCCTTGGCTTGTGGCAGCATCACTCCAATCTCTACCTCCGTCTTCACATGGCCATCTTCCCTTTGCTCCTTGTCTCTTTGCCTCTTTTTTATGAGGACATCACTTAGATTAGAAGCTACTTCTCTCGTTTCCACTCCCATTACCCTACTTCAGCTTCCATCCAAATTAGCCTCCCTACTGATTTCTAGAGGATCCCTGGTGGCACTGTGGTGAAGTGCTTGCCTGCTAACCGCAAGTTAGATGGTTTGAACCCCCCAGCTGTTCCAAGGGAGAAAGCTGTGGCAGTCTGTTCCTGTAAAGATTACATACAGCCTTGGAAGCACTGTGGGGCTGTTCTACTCTGTCCTATATGGTCAACCACTATGAGTCAGGATTCAACTCGACCGTATGGGTTTGTTTTAGGGTTTAGCTCTCACACAGCCAGGCTTTCCCACTTCTGTCACTGGTTGTGCACAATGACTGTGCCCTGCAATGGAGCCTCTCCACCATGAACACGAGTGAGGACCCGGGTTTTCATCGTTAACTTGCCAACTCAGAACCCTGCTATCAACATACTGGCCAGCCCAGGGAATGTCATGTGTTTCACTCCATGTCATATTCACTGTGTTACCCAGTGACCAACTGTATGTGCTGAAAGCGTGCAGCATACAGGCAGAGTTCACAGCTTTTCTTTGCAGATCTGTTGTTGAATTCGGCCTTGAGAATGGAATTTGAGGAGAGGGAAGTGAATTTTGTCACTGATTTCTCCTGTTAACAACCAGCACTGCCTGGGTTTGGAAAGTAAGTCTTCAACCTCAGTCTCTCGTCCTTTCGAGTCAGGTGTGCGTGCTAGCATGGCAGAGACAGAAAGACAGACAGAGATAAAAGGGAGAGAGAGAGATACAAAGAGAGGAGAAAGAAGATGGAGAGAAAGAGGGAGAGGGAGGAGATGTGAGGAGAGAGAAACAGAGAGAGAAAAGAAAGAGAAAGGAGACCAGAGAGAGTGAGTGAGAAGGAGGGAGGGAGAAAAGGGAGAGAAAAAGGAGAGAGAAAGACAGATGGTTTTATGCTCACTGGTAGGTATCTGTATGTTGACTGATCCACCTGGAAGCACACCTTCCTGTCCCCTCTACCTTTCCCCTGGAGGTGTCAGCAGGAAACCCCTGCCCCACGCAGTGTGGCTGGCAGCATCCCTGGGGAGCTGTAAGAGCCTGCTTACTTCCCGGATGGCATCACAGGCTTGTTGCCAGCATGACTTACCAGATTGTCCCGACCAATCAGACTCTCCGGACTCACTACCAGAAGGGCCAATGAGATATTAGTGTATGAGCAGATTCAAAAAGAAAAAAAACACAGGTTGCTGAGTAACCCAACTGCGTAAGCAGAGGGAGATGCTATTTTTGCTCTGAGAAGGTGGCTGCAGTGCACTTTGTAGCAAAGTCACCGTTCAGAGCCCATGGGTGACGGTCTCAAGGCCCGAGAGTGAGGCTCACCTGCCAGACCTGGCCTTCCCTGGGAGATGGCCCATCTCCAGGTCCCAGGTGTCCAGACCCAGGTCCCATTCTTTAGGTGGCAGGTCAAATGACACAGCTTCAGACACGATGCTGCGTTCAACCATGCCCTTCAGAGCATCCTGCATGTTTCCTGCACAGCACACATCCAAACGCGTGATTACAGCTGCGTGTTTGTGGTTTTAAAGAGCACTTCTTTCCCCACTAGGCTGTACGCCCTGAGGCTAGGAGCAGGGTCTGCCGCTACCTACCCCTGCAGGTCTCAGTAAGTACATGCAGAACCAACAAGTGAATGAATGAAAACTATGAATGAATGTGAGCGTATTGGATTGCATCATTGTTAACTGCCAGCTCCCGCCAGAATGTGGGAGACAACACCATGACCCCAACAGGTTTTCTTTAAGGTGCTAACAGAAATATTTTTCAGCAAAAAAATGCTTAGATTCTGGCAGCTGCTCATTGAGTGTCTTCCCCCAAATTAACCGGTATTCTTGCATTCCCATCACAAAAGTGTATTGTTGTTAGGTGCCGTCCAGTCAGTTTCGACTCAGCAGCCCTGGGTACAACAGAACGAAACACTACCCAGTGTATCCACAGCATTGCTGCGGACATGGGGGTGTGTGCACACATGGGCAGCTCCTGTCCCGAGGGGCTCAGTCTGAGCCTGCACAGAAAGACAAAGTAGGTAGAGGGGCTGGGTGTGCTTCCTGCCTGGTGTGCTCCGGGGGGCTGCTCTGATCCACGGCTCCTGCGAAGAGACCTGAGGGAAGTGGGGGAATGTTCCCTGCAGATGCCTGTGCCCTTGGACTGGAGGGCACAGGAAGGGTAGGGGCCCTGCACCAGCAAGCCTGGCTGTTAGGGGGTGGCAGGGTGCAGGCCAGTGTTACAGACTGAATTGTGTCCCCCAAAAAGATATGTTCAAGGCCTGACCCCTGTACCTGTGAACACGACCTTGTTTGGAAATAGGGTCTTTGGAGATGTAATTAGTTAAATTCACATGAGGTCATACTGGAGCAGAGTGGGCCCTGATTCCATCTGAGGGGTGTCCTTACAAAGAAGAAGAGACGCAGATACAGACATAGGATGGACATCATAGGACGAAGAAGGCAGAACCAGGAGTGATGTCACCACAAGCCAAGGCAGGCCCGGGGCCCCCAGGAGCTGGGAGACACAAGGAAGGGGCCTCTCCAGGAGACTTCAGAGAGAGCATGGCCCTGCTGACACCTCAGATTTGGACTTTTGGCCTCCAGAACTGCAAGAGGATCAATGTGCTGTTTAAAGCTCCATAACGTGTGGCATCCTGTTAAGGCTGCTCCGGGACACCCTTACAGAGAGTGTGGTTGAAGCAGGGTAGAGGTGAGGGTGGAGGGGGCTGGAGCAGTGCAGGAGGGAGGGGGAGGGGCAGGACCAGGGCAGGGGGAAGGTGGAGGGAGGTAGAGGCAGGTCAAGGAAGGTCCTGAAGGTCTTGAAGGTCTTGAAGGCTGTTGTTTGGACTTTGGCTCTACTCTGAAGAGGTTCACTCTGAAGAGTAGACTGTATGCTTGTGGAAGCGGGCAGACCTTTGCAAAGCTTTTGTAGTAACTTGGGAGCATAGAGACAGTGGCTCATAAGAGGCTGTATGGAGGGGGCGTGGACTGATGGAGTAGTGAGCCGAGCACTAGGGTCATCCTGACTTAGAGCGCACAGGTCCTGCTCCTGAACTGAGCATGGGTGCCAGGGAGGAGTCAAGGAAGACTGCAAGGTTCTCAGCCTGAGCACTGCGAAGGAGAGAGAAGCATTTACTGAGATGAAGCACTCTGGAAGCCACAGTGGCATTTCTGTAGATACGTAAGAAAGACATCATCCCTCACCTCCAATGTCAGTCTCGCAGAGGGAAGAAGACACACACACACACACACACACACACACACACAGCAGGCTAACCTATAATGCAGGACAGCAGCAAACACGCACACACACTCACACACGTGCACATGGCAGGTTAACCTACAATTCAGTACAGCAGCAAGCACACACAGGGATTCCAAAGCAAACAGGGTGCTTTAGGTCATGCAGGCCCCAGGTACTTCTTGTCTGATGCATTTGAGAACAGAGGCAGAAAGGAGAAGGGGTGGGAAGTTATGTGGTGAGTAGCCACGGAACAGAATGAAAAGAAATGGGTAGATCAAAGCCCTGGCTACTCTTTCACTAACATGGTCCCTACCACTCCATCGAAGGGCTTTTATTCAGTAGACCACTATGTTGTCAAATCCATCATCAATCTCCAGCAGCATCCTACCCAGTTGACCACCCACTCCCTCCTTGGGACCTACTCTCTGAGTTGTCCTCCACGACTGGACACTTCTCACTGTCCTTGGCTGGATCCTCCCTACCTTTCTGACCCTGGGCTCAGAACTCTGATAGTTTTCTCTCTTGTCTTTTGCTGATAAACCGAGTCCCTCTCTGGGTAATTTCCTCCAGCCTTACATCTTTGAGTACGCTAGCATCTGCCAGATTTATATTATCATTCTGGAACTCTTCTCTCAGCTCAGCTTCTAAACACAACTGCCAGAAGCCCTGGCCAAATGTCGAACGTCTGCTTAAACACCCCCAAAGAGAGAGGGTGCGTCATTCTCTTAGGCAACTTGGTTGATTCTTGGACACCAGGAATTGTGCGGAAGCTCATTTTTCTTCTCCATGTTTCTTTGGTCCTGGAATCATGCAAAATGCACGCTTTCTTGTCCAACTGATGGCTAAATATTTCAAGACAACCGTTATATCTCTCATCAGTTATCTCCTCTATAAACACGATTTTTCAGGCATTTAATACATATTTGTTGTTGTCATTGTTAACTGTCATGGAGTTGGCTCCTGATTCATGGTGACCTGATGCACAACGGAAAAAACACTGTGGATCCTGTGCCATTCCCATGATCAGTTGTAGATTGGGCTGTTATAATCCACAGGATTTTCATTGGTTGCTTTGTGGAAGTGGATAGCCAGGCCTTTCTTCCCAGTCTGTCTTAGTCTTGAAGCTCTGCTGAAACCTGTTCAGCATCACAGCAACGCTCAAGCCCCCTTCGACAGACCGGTGCTGGCTGTGGATGAGGTAAGCTGGCTGTGGATGAATCAGCCTGGCTCTCCTGCCCGGAAGGGGAGAACTCTGCCGCGGAACCACCAATGCCCCTCTTCAGTATCTGTTTACCGAATATGTGTTATATGTATAAGGCATTGTGCTGGGTGTTTCGGTTACCAAAACCAGGCGCAAGGAGCCTGTCCTCACATGTCTCACAGCTTAGTAAGGAAGACAAGATTTGTCCTAAATTAGCTGGGAACTCTGTAAAAGGAACCCTGGTGGCCCAAGGGTTAAGTGCTGGGGCCCTAATTGAAATGTTGGCAGTTTGAACCCACCCAGTGGCTTTGCAGGAGAAAGACCTGGAGATCTGCTCCTGTAAAGATTACAGTTTAGGAAACCCCTTGGGGCAGTTCTACTCTGTCCTGTAGGTTCGTTGTGAGTCAGAGTTAACTTTCAGCATCCAACAAGAACAATAAGGTTAAACTGATGCAATGAAGAGGCCCTAAATACAATGGCTGCAAGTTAGAATGGTAGTGAAGGGGGTGTGATTCAGGTCAGCAGTTGGCTGTGCTCAAAGACTCAAGTCCTTTCCACCCTATGCTCTGCCATTGGCTAGATAGGGTGCTGTCCTCACCGGTACGGGTGAATCTGGGTCTCTGCTACATCAGAGATCCATCCTGTAGAAATCAGAACCAGAGGGCTGGGGACGGTTAGGTCCAGATGTGGCCCACGTCATTTTTACTTTCATTCCTTTGGTGGAAACTTAGTCACACAGCCACACCCAACTTCCAGGGGGCTGTCAGGTGTGGTCTGTGTGTATCCAGAAAGATGACCTTGGTGGACTTAGAACTCTCCCACTAGATGGAATGCAATACAAGGCCAGAATGGAAGTGGTACATACTCTAAGATCTGTAGAGGCAAAACCGTATGGACCAGTGGAAACAGAAGTTGTTTAAACTTGAGCAGGAACGTGAAGGATCAGCAGGACTCGGACACGTGAGGCTCTGGAAGGCTGTGAGGACAGGACGGGCAGAGGTAGACTTGCAGGGCATGGCCGGGCAACACAAGTGGTTCCATTTTGTGGAATGAGGACTAGATTAAAAAGTGGGTAGTGGAAATTAGGAAGGATGGTCAGGAGCCAAACCTGTATTTCTTTGAACGCCAGGCTAAGGAATCCAAACTTTATTCCTTAAGCCAGTGGCTCCTAGTTCTGGCTATTCATCAGAAAAAAAAAACCATCTGGAAATCTTTTACAAATGCAGACATCCAGACTCCACACCAAACTCACTGAGTCACATCATCCTGGGATATGAAATTTTTAAGCTCTTCAGGTGTTTCTGAGACTTAGCCCAAGTTAAGAGCCCCTGTTCTGGTTAAGGAGGACTTTTTTTTTTTTCTTACGATGCTGATTTTAGACACCCACCTGCAGCCTTTACTGGTCATATATGAGTGTTTTCTAGTGTTTCTCTGCTAAGACGTGGCACTCCAAATCAAGCACAATTCTGAAGATTCTGATGGCCAGCCCCAAACCTAGTGGGACCACTGCTTAATGTGTTTCACTTATTTTTCTTCTGGAGTTCCTGTGTGATACAAATGGTTAACACCATTTGGTGTTATGGCTGCTAACCACAAGGGTGGATGTTCCAGTCCACCCATCAGGCACTCAGAAGATCTACTGTGATCTACTTCCAAAAGATCACAGCCACTGAAAATCCTATGGCGCACAGTTCTACTGTAACATACATGGGGTCACCTTGAATTCGAATTGATTCAATGGCAACTGATTTTTGATTCTTCTTCAGTTGTACTATGGGATGTGGTCCTTCTTGTGGCAGCTGGATTCCCCCTGGGCTCCATATTGCATATGTGGTCTGCCAACATGCTTCCTACATCTCTTCCACATGGGCCACTATAAACCCAGGTTTTCCCTCTCCAGTTCTTGTGCAATTGATTTTTGGAACCCAAGTGCAGGCTTTGACCCACCTCTCCATTTCACTTCATTTTGTGGCTTTCATCAAGTGTTCCAGTCTGCGGAGGCCTCTGTACTTGGTGTCACCATTTATCATACTAGCTCTATCTCATCAGTTTGTTGTCTGCAGATTTGATAAGCATAGGTTTTCTGGCTTTACCCAAATTCCTGGAAAACACATTAAAAAAATGAGGTCAAGGACAGGAATTATGCTATTTCTCCAGAGGCAGCCCTCCATCAGCAAATTTGAAATATTAGTCATCTGGGAGTTGCTGCAGATTCATAATTGTGTTCATGAAGTGCATGACAAGGGGACAGAGAAAGGCAGATCAGGTTGACCAGGATCCTCAACACATCAATTGTCCTGACCAAAGAATCATGAGCTGCAAAGAATTTTCATTGTCAACCTTGAACTGAAGGCAATCAGTGGACCAAATGAACGCCAGGTGACTTAATACTGAGAAGACAAATTCTAAGGGCCAACATAGCATGATCTTTGAAGCTGAGGCAAGGTGTTAGTGTTCCTGCAATTCCAAGTGGGGAGTGGGTTAAGCTCTATAAAAAACCTAGAATGTTTAATTCCATTCAGAAAATCTTTGTTGAACTCCTACTATGCATTTCTTTTCATAAAATTTTCACTGGCCAATTTTTACAGAAGTGGGTCACCAGGCCCTTCTTCCTAGAGTGTCTTACTCTGGAAGCTCCAATGAAACCTGTCTACCAAGGGTGATTCTGCTGGTATTTGAAATACACGTGGCATAGCTTCTAGCATCAGAGCAACACGCAAGACACCACAGTACAACAAACTGACAGACAAGTGATGGTATGAACCTAGGAAAATTGAAAGTTGTCAAAAATGAAATGGAACATTTGAAGATAAATGTCCTAGGCATTAGTGAGCTGAAATGGGTTGGTATTGGCCATTTTGAATCAGACAATCATATGGCCTACTATGCCGGGAATGACAAATTGAAGAGGGATGGTGTCACCTTCATTGTTAAAAAGAACATTTCTAGATCTGTCCTGAAGTAAACTGCTGCTGGTGATAGGAAAACATCCATACCCCTACAAGGAAGACCAGTTAATAAGACTGTTATTCAAATTTACCCACCAACCACTAATGCAAAAAATGAAGAAATTGAAGATTTTTACTAACTTCTGCAGTCTGAAATTTACCAAACATGCAATCAAGATGCGTTGATAATTACTGGTGATTGGGAAACAAAATTTGGAAATAAAGGAGGGTCAGTAGTTGGAAAATATGGCCTTGGTGACAGAAACAATGCTGGAGATCCCATGATAGAATTTTGCAAGACCAACCAATGACCTATTCATTAGAAATACCTTTTTTCAACAACATAAATGGTGACTATACACGTAGGCCTCACCAGATGGAATACACAGGAATCAAATCAACTACATCTGTGGACAGAGACAATGGAGAAACTTAATCTCAACAGTTGGAAGAGGCCAGGGACCAACTTCAGAACAGACCATCAATTGCTCATTTGTAGGTTTAAATACAGGCTGAAGAAAATTAAAACAACTCCACAAGGCCAAAATATGGACTTGAGCATATCCCACCTGAATTTAGAGACCATCTCAAGAATAGGACTTAACACACTGAACACTGATGACCAAAGACTAGAGGAGTTGTGGGATGACATCAAGGACATCATACATAAAGAGAGCAAAAAGTCACTAAGAAGACAGGAAAGAAGGAAAATACCTAATGGATGTCAGAAGAGATGCTGAAACTTGCTCTTGAACTTAAAGTAGCTAAAGGAAAGAAAGCAATGAAGTAAAACACCTGAACAGAAGATTTCAAAGGGCAGCTCGAGATGACAAAGGAAAGTATTGTAATGAAATGTACAAAGACCTGGAGATAGAAAACCAAAAGAAAAGAAGATATTCAGCATTTTTCAAGCTGAAAGAACCGAAGAGAAAATTCAAGCCTCGAGTTGCAGTATTGAAGGATTCTCTGGGCAAAATATTAAACAAACCAGGAAGTATCAAAAGCGGATGGAAGGAATACAGAGTCATTGTACTAAAAAGAATTGGACGACATTCAACCATCTTAGGAGGTAGCATATGATCAAGAACTGATGGTATCGAAGGAAGAAGTCCAAGCTGCACTGAAGGTATTGGTGAAAAACAAGTTTCCAGGAATTGAGAGAATATCAATTGAGATGTTTCAACAAATGGATGCAGCGCTAGAAGTGCTCACTTGTCTGTGTCAAGACATTTAGAAGACAGTTTCCTGGCCAACTGACTGGAAGAGATCCATATTTGTGCTCATTCCAAAAAAAGGTGATCCAACAGAATGCAGAAATTATCAAATAATACCATTAATATCACAGGCAAGTAAAATTTTGCTGAAGATCATTCAAAAGCGATTGCAGCAGTATATCGACAGGGAACTGCCAGAAATTCAAGCTGGATTCAAAAGAGGACATGAAACCAGGCATATCATTGCTGATGTCAGATGGATCCTGGCTGAAAGCAGAGAATACCAGAAGGATGTTTACCTGTGTTTTATTGACTATGCAAAGGCATTTGACTCTGTGAGCCATAACAAACTGGATAACATTGCAAAGACTGGGAATTCCAGAATACTTAATTGTACTCATGCAAAACCTGTATATAGACCAAGAGGCAGTCATTTGAACATAACAATGGGATACTGTGTGGTTTAAAATCATGAAAGATGTGCATCAGAGTTGTATCCTTTCACTATACTTATTCAATCCGTATGCTGAGCAAACAATTTCAGAAGCTGGGCTGTCTGAAGAAGAAAGTAGCATCAGGATTGGACAGGGAGGCTCATTAACAACCTGCGTTATACAGATGACACAATCTTGCTTGCTGGAAGTGAAGAGAACTTGAAGTACTTACTGATGAAGATCAAAGACCACAGCCTTCAGTATGGATTGCAACTCAACACAAAGAAAACAAAAACCCTCACGACTGGACCAATGAGCAACATCATGATAAATGGAGAAAAGATTGAAGTTGTCACGGATTTCATTTGACTTGGATCCACAATCAACACTCATGGAAGCAGCCGTCAAGAAATCAAAAGAAGCATTGCATCGGGCAAATCTGCTGCAAAACACCTCTTTAAAGTGTTAAAAAGCAAAAATGTTACCTTGAGGACTAAGGTGTGCCTGACCCAAGCCAGGGTGTTTTCAATTGCCTCATATTCATGGGAGAGCTGGGCAATGAAAAAGGAAGACCAAAGAAGAATTGATGGCTTTGAATTATGGTGTCGGTGAAGAGTACTGAATATATCAGGGACTGCCAAAAGAACGAACAAATCTGTCTTGGAAGAAGTACAGCCAGGAATAAAGTACTGCCAGGATGGAAGAAGTAGAGCCATCTCCACATCGGTCAGAGCGTTCCAGGAGATTAGAGGCCCAGGAACTCACTTTGGAGAGAGGTGCCTCTTGTGCTCCTAACCTCCACCTGTTGGCCACACAGGCCACCTCCTTTCTCCGTGGTCACCCCCTCACACCATCAAAACACTTGGGTCTAGAACTCACAGTGAGCACAGGTCCAGCAGCTTTTGTTCAAAACACATACAAACATTTTTTTCCTCTATTATAGTCCTTGTTTTAATTTTTTTCATCTATTTTGTGCCTGGGACATGCGGGTCCATGGAGAATTGTGTTTTGGTAGGACTTTAGTTGGTGAATATTGTCAGCTGCAACACCAAGAAAGAAAGGCTGGAGTTTCTCCTTATATGCACCGGTGATTCCCTTTGGGATGTCCGTGATTACTGGGAGACCAGGAACAAGGATTATGTTCTCTGTTGACTAGAACCAAGATGCCCTCTGATTATTATTTCAGATATTTGAGCACTCATTTTTAATTAAAAAAATTTATTTTGATAAAAATATATATAACAGAATATTTGACATTTCAACATTTTTTACATGTACAATTCAGGTCGTTCAACCTTCACCACTATCCATTTCCAAATGTATCCATCACCCTTAACAGTGTCCCCTAAGCAGTAAGTCTTCCTGTCCTGCCTCCTGCCTGCCCCTGGTAACTGCTAATAAACTTTGGTCTCTCTACATTTGCCTATTTCAGATAAGTGGGATCATACAATATTTGCCCCTTTGTGACTGACTCATTTCACTCAACATAATGTTTTTGAAGCTCATTTGTTTTGAAGCATACATGATCGGGACTTCATTTCTCACTACTGCTGAGTACTATTCCATTGTATGGATATACCACGTTTTGCTTACCCATACATCTGTTGATGGACATTCAGACTTTTCACCTTTTGGCTATCATGAATAGCATTACGGTGAACATTGGTGTACAAATATTTGTTTGTGTTCCTGCTTTCAGTTATTTTGGGTATATACCTCGGAGTGGAATTGCTGGATAATGGGTGGTACAAATGGTTGAGCCCTCAACTACCACCAAAAGATTGGTGATTTGACCCCACGCGGAGGCACCTTGGAAGACAGGCTTGGTGACCTACTTCTGAAAGATCACAGCCTTAAAAACTCTAGGGAGCACAGTTCTACTCTGTAACAGACTGGATCACCATGAATTGGAATCGACTTCATTGCAACTAACAATGACAACAACATGGTATAGTTCTATGTTTAACTTTTTGAGAAACCCCCAGACTGGTTTCCACAGTGGCTGTATCATTTTATAATCTCACCAGCAATGGATAAGGGCTCCAATTTCTCCTCATTCTGGCCAACACTTGTTGTTTTGTTTTTTAATCATAGCCAACTTAGTGAGGATGAACTGCTATCTCATTGTGGTTTTGATTTGCATTTCCTTACTGACTAATGACATTAAACTCCTTCTTACATGCTTGCTGGCCACCTGTGTTTCTTCTGTGATGAAATATCTATTCAAGTCCTTTGCCCACTTTTCTTTTTTGGTTGTTTGTGTTTCTGTTGTTGAGTTGTAGGAGTTATTTTTATATTCTCCATACTGACCACTTATTAAGTAGACATATTGCATTGGGCAAATCTGCAGCAAAAGACCTCTTCAAAATGTTGAAAAGCAAAGATATCACTTTGAGGAGTAAGGTGTGCCTGACCCAAGCCCCAATTGCTGGAGAAGAACATCATGCTTGGTAAAGCAGAGGGTCAGCAAAAAAGAGGGAGACCCTTGTTCAATGAGATGAATTGACACAGTGGTTGCAACAATGGACTTAAACATAGCAACAATTGTGAGGATGGCCCAAGGCTGGGCAACGTTTCATTCTGTTATATATAATGTCGTTGCTCTGAGCCAGAACCAACTCAAGGGCACCTAACAACAACAAAAAACAACATTAATTAGCCTAGGATTATATTAGAGATTATTTGAATTTTATTTTCATGCAACTAAGGAGAAGAAAACAAAATAAGGAGAAATGAGAATAGCACAAAGCCATGCTTTCCTGCTGTCTACTCTCCATCTCATCTCCTGAAGTGTAATGGTAAGGGAATTGAACGTCATCAACATGTAAAACATTTGTATATCAAAGGACTTTAACAAGCAAGTAGAAAGAACGGGTTAAAGTGTTTGGAAACCACGTATCAGATAAGGGTTTAATATCCAGAATATGTGAAGGACTCCTATACCATGTGCCCTTTGCTTGGTCTTCTAGGACTAAGGCAGGCTTGTTCTCCTGGCTGAGCCTGAAAGACTGGGTGGCCTGGGGCTGTGACAGCCATCTCATAGTCACCAGGAGAGTCTGCCCCAAATGAGAACAGTATGGGCACAGAGCAGAGAGTCAAAGTTCACCTGGATCCTGGTGACACTTTCTGGGCAGGTCGACCCATGTCTGAAACTCAAACCATGAAGTTAGCAGTTTCAGGAGCCACTTCCTCTAAAAAGAACTACAAGATAAGGAAAAAAGAGAAACAACACTTTACATGGAGAATTGCTGTGACTTTTTAAAGCTACTTTCAAATTATTTGCAAAAGCCCTTTTGACCCTCTTTGAAATGGGACAGAAGATGACACCCCTTGGCGGATGGTCGACAATCAGAATGTGCAAAGGGGCTGAGGGCTCCATCTACATTACAGCCTCCGTCTTGAGTTCTACAATATAATAGTGTTAAGATTTGACAACTTTGCTCTTTTAAAAATACAGTCCACTAAAGGAAATGATGCCGGTGGTGGTGGTGGGGAGTTTTCTGTTTTCTTCTAAAATTTGAAAGGCGGTAAGACCAGTCCAGGGTAGGGGAAAAGAAAAAGTTTTTTTTTTTTTTTTTTTTGAGAGGGGCAGAAATGAATAAACCTGAAATATTGTTGAGACCTGTCCTCATTGGTACCAGCACAGTATCCCTCCAACAACACTCAAAAATGGACCCCTTGTGTCTTTCTTAGCTTGAAAATGGTGACAGCTCTCCAGTTTTAGATGGAGTTATGTCTAAAGGAACAGAGGTCTAATATCATCTCATGACTCACAGCCCTCATTTAGCCTTTACCGTTTTTCACTGGGAGCCTATTCTGGCTTACCTTTACAATATTATAATTTCTAAGTGAACAACAGGAACATTCTTATGTACCTTTCAGGGGCCCCCTGAGCAAAGTGGGAGCACAGTAGGGACTCACACTCTCTACCTTGAAGAAAGGAATAACTGGTAACCGTGGTTTTCAGTTTTTGCGCTAAGAGGGAGGGTTAAATGGTTACCGACAAAGTTTATTAACTTCTAATGAGGTCTAAATATAGTCTACAGAATAAAACATTGAGGATTTAGGCCTTGAGTTAAATAGCCAAAGCCATCATCTCAGAGGCTGCTCATTTATAATTTGCCCTCTCTCCTTCCTCCATCTAAAAAAATTTCCCATTTAAAAAGTAAAAAAAAAAAAAAAACATGAAAACTGATAATGGTGGTCATGCTTGATAAAGTAGAGGGTCAGTGAAAAAGAGGAAGACCCTCAATGAGATGGACTGACACAGTGGCTGCAACGATGGGCTCAAGCATAGCAACAATTGTGAGAATGGCACAGGACCGGGCAGTGTTTTACTCTGTTGTACACATGGTCGCTAGGAGTCGGAACTGACACGACGGCACCCACAACAGCAATGGTGATGGTTGAACAACATGGTGAACACAATTAATGTCACTGAATTGTACATGAGAAGAATGTGGCAATGGCAGATGTTTTGTTGCATATATACTTACCACAATTTTTTAAAAAAGTAAATGCCATTGACAAGCCAGGATCTTCATGCTGACTTTACTGGACAGTAATTGGATAACCTCACAGCTTTCCAGTGTCTGCTGCCATCCAGTGGAAAAGAAAGAGACCTCAGTTTTTGTGCTTTGCTGGATTGAAAATCTGTGGGCTGATATATTATTTGCATGATGACAATGTAGAGCCCCTCCAGCTTCTGTGCAGACGACTCCCTTCATGTACATTCAGTCAGAGTCAAAGGAAGCTGTGGTTTGGATCTGCCACCTGGAGGAGACATCGTCCCACCCTGCTGCCAACATCTCAGGGTAGACCACTGGATCCCAGCACAGAGCAGGAGCTGGGGCAAAGCTTCTCGAGTGAGTATGTGAGTGAATAATGAGTATCAGGAATCCTATGCCTCTTGGAGCCCTTGTGAGGAAAGGTTCCTGGGTTTTGGGTCTAGAGGGCCCTTGGAATTTCTCAAAAACCTGACATAGTCCTGATGTGGAGGGCACTTGGGCAATTGTTTCAGGCAATGAGAGTTCCTGAGGTTGTCATTTACTGGTGGTAAGATTGGGAGCCACCACCTATCAGTTTGTTGCACTGTGGTGGCTTGTGTGTTGCTGTGATGCTGGAAACTATGCTACTGGTATGTCACATGCCAGCAGAGTCACTCATAGTGGACAGGTTTCAGTGGCACTTCCAGGTGAAGACAGACTAGGAAGAAAGGCCTGGTGATCTACTTCCAAAAGTTAGCCAGTGACAACCCCACGAATCACAACAGAATACCGTCCGCTCTAGTGCTCAGCGATGAGCCCCCAAGGTTGGAAGGCACTCAAAATACACAATGGCTGCAACAGTGACCTTGAGTACACCAGCAATCCTGAGGAGGGTGCACAGGGCCAGACAGCATCTTGTTCTGTTGTACATGAGGTCACGATGAGTTGGAGTTGACTCGACAACAAGTAACAACCACAGTGAGAGAAGGGTAGCAAAGTGCCAGTTTTATCTGTATCTCCGAATGAGTGCCGTGATGGGGTTATCAACTCAATGCCTCATGAACTAAAGTAACTCAGGCCAGAAGGCTTGGTGACCTTCTCGGTTCAAATATATAGCCGATGTAAGCCCGACGCTATGGTAGTACCGTTTGTTTCTCTAATGTGGTGACTGGTGTATTTAACCCAGAAGATGTGGAAGTATTTTTGCTTACGGATCTGTGACACATGAATGTACATGTTAGGAAACAGGTAGCAACAGTGTGCTTTATTACTATTAACAATTTGTGCAAACAATTATCCAGTAGTGGTGCCCATGGTCCATACTTCTTAATAGGCAGTGTAGCACAGTGGTTTACACCATAGATGCTTTCTCAATGGGAATGATAGCAACCCTAAGGAACCAAATTTGTTTCTTCGGAGAGGAGGGTGAAAATCTTAGATATCGTGGTAGTTTGTGGGCCTCCAAAACTCAGTCCTACCCAGGGAAATCTTATCCCATGTATTTAATTTCTGTCATTGAATTTTCTTGGCTATCACATGAGCAGTGATGATATTGAGTTCACGAAACACATGCAAGATCAGAGTTTCCAAAGATAGTGAATAGATGCCTGTGATTGGAGGACTTTTGATTGATTGCTTGATCTCTGCCATGTTACAGGTGTCGATGTTTTTACTTTTCATTTATTCTGCCTGAGGTTCATCATATTTCCTAAATCTGAGGACTGGTACCTTTCAAATACTCAACTGGTTGGTCTTTAAATAGTGTCTGTCTCCTCTGGAACTCCAATGAAATGTGTATTAAACCTTTCACTCTGTCCTCTGTAACTGTTAACTTATCTCCTAATGTTTTCATCTTTTAGTCTCATAGGTTTATTGTGTGATTGCTCTGGGCCAGGCACTGTTCAGGATACTTGGGAAATATCAATGGGCCAAGCACACAAAAATCCCAGCCCTTGTAGAGCTCACATCCCAGCAGAAGAAGGTAGGAAATCATAATTAAAAAACAACAACATATGTAAGCTATATGGAATTTTGGAAGGTAATGAGTGCTATGGAAAGTAGATAAGATAGAGCCAAATGTGTGAGTTGGCAATTCTAAGATGGGTGGATGGTAATGAAGCATGCAGAGATGGTCAAGGTAACCTTTTTGAGAAGGTAAGTTTGAGTCAGGGTTTTAATGGGGTAAGTGAATTAGCTAGTGAATGTCCGGTGGAAAAGTGTTCTGGGCAGAGGGAACAGCTAGTGCAAAGGGTGAGAGGAGTGAGCATGCCTAGTCTGTCTGCAAAACTAGGAGGACAATGTGGCTGAAGTGAAATCAGTGAGGAGAAGGATGGAAGAAGGTGATGTCGGAGAGCTAAAGGACAAGCAGGTCAAGTGGGATCCTGTGGCCCATTGTAACAACTTTGTCTCTTCCTCTGATTACAATTTTTTTTGCCATTGGAGGGTTTTGAGCAGAGGAGTAACATGACTTGGTTTGCATTTTGAGAGGATCACTCTGGCTGCCATGAGCATAAAGGGGTGAGCGTAGCAGCGGGGAGACAAATCAGAAGGCTATGACTTGTAATCAAGGCGAGCATTGGAGGTGGCTGGTACAGCAAAGGTAAAAGTGCAAGTGGTGAGAAGCTATCAGGTTCTGGGTTTATCTTGATGATAAAACCAACATGATTTGCTAATAGAGTGGATATGAGTTAAGAAAGAGTTAGCCAAGATCACTTCAAGCCTTCTATTCTTAACAGCTAGGAAGATATGTAGGAGAAGAGGGTCTAGAAAAAGACAATGATAGAGAAGGCCATAGAGGTAACCCTGTCCCTCAGTGAAGAGACTGGTTCATCCATAGCATAAAAATGAAGGGAAGGTTCAAAGAAGAGGTTAATAGTGGAGACGTGCCTATCTGCAAATTCTGGATTACAAAATGGAATGGTTTCAAGAATTGGGGAGGGTTTGTAATAGAGGACAAAGCAGGGAATATATAGAACCTTTATGAGGATTAGAGTGCAAAAGACAGAGAGTGACTTGAGGGTCTGAGAATTCTCCTGGTGACTGACATAAACACAGATAAAAGCAAAATGGGATTTGTCCTAGTAGGTTCAAGGCAGGTTGCATTGGTGAGGCCGTAAGTGTTAAGGATAGGAAAGGGTGGGATCGTGGAGATCCATCCTCTCCCAGATGGTGGGAAAAGAAGGTCCAGGGTAGCATAATCTCAGTCCCAGTATGCAGACCTCCTCTTTCTTCGCATCCACCTTTCAGTTCACAAATTCTCTCTTCAGCTAGTCTGATTTGCTGGTCAATCCCTCCCTTGATTATTGTTTTCTTTTTAAAAAGTTTATTTGATTTGTTTTTAAATCTCACTGACCTTTTAAAACAGTTTCTGTGCCTTGTTCATGTTTTCATACCTCTCCTTTATTTCTTTAAATATGTCAAGCATATGTTTATTTAAAAGTCCATTGTATTCTGTATGTGGTAATTCCATTATCTGAAGTATTGGGGTGTCAGATTTTATCTGTGGGAATTCCACGAAATTCATGTTAAAAATGTATTCCTCCAGAAAGGATATTTATTTGATTTTTAGAGAATCTTGTTGGTGCCACCAGTCTTGGGACACTTTGAAAAAATTCCCTTGTTCAGTTTTCCCAGACTGAACTCAGAGTATAAATTTGAACCCCAAACAGGGTCAGCCTGTGATTACAAGTTCTCAGTGGAGACGTATTTTTTCCCTCCCAGAGACAAGGCCAAGATAGAGAAGTTTCCATTTCGTCTCTATGTTCTCAGCTTTTGTGGGTCTGATTTTTTTCTTGTTCACATTCCTACTGAGCCTCTTCTGGATTCTGGCTTTACACAGGGGCATCTGTTTCTCCCCTCACTTTGAGTAAGCAGTTCCACGGCCTGTCTCCTGACCCCTGTGTGGATATTAAACACACCAGAATCTGCGAACACCCTTGGAGCTGCCGCTAGCTCCAGGGTCTGCCAGGGTCCCACCCTCCCACTTAGGATTCTGTATTCATGAACTCAGCTATGCATTTAAGAGAATTTTTACAACATTTTATCTAACATTTTTAGTTTATTTTGTGGAAGAAAGGTTTTCAGGCTACACTACAATTGTGGCCAGAAATCAATGCAGTTTTATCTATCATTACAGTTTCCTTGGAATAGTATGACACTTATTATAGCACTCAATAAATATTTATTGAGGGGATAAAGAAAAAATAAATAAATACACACATGTTGTAGTTGTGTGCCGTCGAGTTGGTTCCAGCTCACAGTGACTCTGTGTACAAAGAAACGCTGCCCAATCCTGTGCCGTCCTCTCAATTGTTGCTATGTTTGAGCCCGTTGTTTCAGCCACCGCGTCAGTCCATCTCATTGGGGACCTTCCTCTCTTTCACTGACTCTCTGCCTTACCAAGCATGATGTTCTTCTCCAGGGACTGGTCTCTCCTGATAACATGTCCAAAGTACACGAGAAGAAGTCTTGCCATCCTCGCTTCCAAGGAGCATTCTGGCTGTACTTCCAAAACAGATTTATTCATTCTTCCGGCAGTCCATGGTATATCCAATAATCTTTGCCAGCACCATAATTCAAAGGCCTCGGTTTTTCTTTGGGCTTCCTTACTCATTATCCAGCTTTCCTAAGCATATGAGGTGATTGAAAACACCATGGTTTGGGTCAGGTGCACCTTAGTCCTCAAAGTGATGTCTTTGCTTTTCAACACCTTAAAGAGGTCTTTTGCAACAAAGTTTATAAGATGTGTAAACTCTCATATTTACACTTGGTTATTGGTATTAGTCATCTGTGTGGGTTATTTCATTTAGTCCCTCTGTCCTCTTTCCCTTCCAACATATATATGCATGCATGGTTTTTGTTGTTGTTCTTGTTTGATATAGGTCTAAAAGAGTGGACAATTTTGTGTCTGTTACACATAAAAGTTGCTACGAGTTGGCACCAACCATATGCAACAACACAGGTCTACAAGAGAAGAATAGATTGTAAGGGTTCATTTGGCATCTCCTCTCTGCTAAAGCCATACAATGTAAGAGCCGAGGGCGGACTGGAATAACTCAGAGAGATTTCTAAAACTGTAGCTGTTACCACTCACCCCTTCAGACCCCTGCATTGGGTCTCTGTAATTTGTATCTGACCTCCTTTTCATTCCAGGGGTCTTCCACCCTCCCCCTCAGCCCCACTATTCAAACCGCCATGCATGCTTCTGAGTGAGGTATAGAAAAAGGGCCCTGCCAAGAGGGTGGGAAACAGAGAGGCCAGAAGCACATCTCCTGTCCGTTGGCAGATCCCTGTTGCTGACAACCTGGCGATGCTCTCCACCTTCCTTTGCTGAGGGCCCCACCCCATCCTCACCTACATTTTTGTGGAGTTCAAAAACAGGTATTAATATGGTGTTGGAATCTGAATAAGTCTGAAAAGTCCTTAAAGCTTCAAGTTCCCTTTCTGGTCTGCCTTCTTTGTTTGGTGTATACTGCCAGCTAGTGGTCCTTAGCTGCTTTTGCTTACAAATTACAGAGTCTCCGCTGAATTTGGTAATTATACCCACACGCAACAATGAGGATAAGCCTTGCAATTATGCATGTCCTATCTGTCACCACCTTCCCTCCCTCTGCATTTATATCCTTCCCCTTGGTTCTTCACAGTGTCGTGCCCAATTATTTCCAAGTCCCCACAGTTGAAGACATTTACAATACTTTCCTTAAACAAAGTCTAGCACATTGTTAAAACCAAAAAAAAGAAAAAGAAAACCCATTGCTGTCGAGTTGATTCCGACTCATGGTGACCCCATAGGACAGTAGAACTGCCCCATAGGGTTTCCAAGGAGTGCCTGGTGGATTCAAACTGCCGACGTTTTGGTTAGCAGCCAAACTCTTAACCACTGTGCCATTGTTAGTGTTCCATTAATCAGCTTCCTTCCTGTGGTGGTTATCAAAAAGAGATCAGACCCTTGATTTGAGTTAATTTCTGCGTTCCTCTCCAAATGTTTAAAAAAGATATTTTACATAGAATTCATTTTGGTAATATCAAGACCAGATTGCTTATATCAACTTTAGGTTTCTTTGTGTGATCCAACCAAATACGTGAGATCAAATTGATTGAAATTACATGTGTGATATGATATTAAAAAAAATAATATTGTTGAAAATTTCCAAGGGAAGACATAATCTAGGAGGTGGAAAAATAAAGGATTCCCGCTTTGTGGTTCTTGCTCTCCACGAACCAGCTCTGTGACTTGGGCAAGTTGCTTAACCATTCTGTGTCTCTCAAACGGAATTGCTGGGTGGTGCAAACAATCATTGTGCTTGGCTGCTAGCCAAAGGGTTCCAGGTTCCAACTCACCCAGAAGTGCCTCGGAAGAGAGGCCTGGTGATCTACTTCCCCCAAATCAGCCATCGAAAACCCTGTGGAGCACAGTTCTACTCTGATGCAGGGAGTCAGGTTCGCCCTGAGTTGCGCATGACTCGAAGGTCACTGGAACTGTCTCTCCAACAGGGTGCTTGTGGTCGATCATCTCCAGGACCCGGACGATCCCAGTCCTGTGGTTTTTTTAAGGAGTAATTAAGATAGGAGTCAAATATCAATGGACGAAGTTTTTTTCAAAGTTTACGGAACTTCTGGGAAGGCACACAATTTTAAACAGTATGCCCAAGAGTTTCCCTCTCTTTCTCCCTGTCTCTCCCGGCCCCTGCCTTTGAGGCCGCATGTGCTGGGAGGCAGTTATTCCTTGGGCAACTGGGCTTTCTCTGGGTGACTGTTTCTGTCTTCTGCCTGGGCCCTCCTGACCATGGTGTCCGGCCACGTGTGCAGTTCCATGTGTGCCCACCGCTCCTCCTCCCCACGCCCTCTCTGACCTCCTTTTCACCACGCTGGATGGCTTCTTGTGTTTGAGTGGACGGGGGGCTTCGTTTAGATGCACGTGTGGTCTCGGCTAGTCAGTGTTCCCGCTGTGGTCTGCATCCCTGTTTTCTGGAGCCTCCCCTTGAAGGCTAACAAACCGAGTGAGACATTGTGCTGGAGCCCATCAGAGCAATGCAGTGAGTGGGTTTGCCCTGTCTTCTAGGCTGGGGCCTTTCAAACCTGATACCGCTTAGTGTGTTCTGATGGGGGTTAGGAATCCCTGGGTGGCATAAACGATTAAGTGCACAATTGCTAACTGAAAGGTTTTGGCAGTTCAAATGCACCCAGAGGTACCTCTGAAGAAAGGCCTGGAGATCTTCTGAAAATCAGCTGCTAAAAACCCTGTGGAGCACAGTCCTACCCTGACAAACATGGGGTCACTGTGAGTTGGAGTTGACTCAATGACAACCGGCTTGACCAGGGACAGGGGTGCCGATCATATTCTTTCATTTCCCACATGTTGTTGTCAGCTGCCATTGAGTCAGTCCAACACATGGTGACCCTGTGTACAACAGAACAAAACACTGCCTGGGTCCTGTGCCATCTTTATGATTATTAGTATGTTTGAGTCCACTGTTTGGGCTGTTAATTAATTGCTCACAGAAGATAACCCTTTTCTCAAGCTGGTTGCACTAAGCATCAAGTGAAGGTTTCCGTGGGTACCCAGGTCCTTACTCCGAGGCCCACCAGGAGGTGGATGGCAACAATGAGTATTCAAAACCAAAGGCCAAGGGATTACTGCGCAGCCGACGCCGCCTGTAGGGTATATTTTGCAAGGGTTACAGATAATATCAGGAGTCCCTGGGTGGTGCAGACAGTTAACACTCACTCTCAGCTGCTAACCAAAAGGTTGGAGGTTCAAGTCCACTCAGAGGCACCTCAAAAGAAAGACCTGGAAATCTACTTCCAAAAAGTCAACCATTGAAAACCATGCAGAACACAGTTTTACGGGGACACACACGGGGTTGTCATAAGTCAGAACCAACTTGAGCGCAACTGTTCTAACGGGTAATATCGTTGGTCAGTATTTTTCCAAATGACTTGCATGTTTGCAACGGTGAGAAACATTGTGTACGTGTGAGATGGGGGCATTTATGGCTGCTTGGATTAATGCACTCGTTATTTCTCTTACATAGTGTTTTTAGTCAAATCGCATTTCAGCCACCCGGAGAGAGTTGGACCTAAAGAAATTGCTTGTCGCTCTGCCCTCAGCCAGGAAACTATTTCCGAAGGATGTGTCTTGTTTGTATTTAGAGAGCGTTTGACTGTCTTGCTGGACGGACTTCAGACTGTTATTTACTGAAACATTTCTGGTTTGAGGGCTGGCTTTTTTGAGTTGAATTGAACGTTTCCATTCCTGTCAGCCAGAGCATTTCTCAATATTTTGGTAACAAAGGTAAAGCACGTTGGGTAAGCTTGGGCCTTTCGAGTGTCTTACATATTCTGAATACACAGCCAGTCTTGAGTGTTTCAAAACTCTGGCTTTTGTTTGCTGTTTTTCTTCTTTTGTTCAAAAAAATGTGGCTTTTGTGGTTTAAAGAACAAAAAGAAAGACTTATGAAACTACACAGAAGGCTTCTTAAACAGCAAAAGCTCTTAGGAAATGACAAAATGGTGAGTTAAGTGTGAATGAATGAGAAACATATGGACTGCATTTCCCTTGAAATGCACATGGATTTAAAAATTAGGAAAAAGTCCTTGGCAAAATGTGCTTCAGGTTTTCCTGGGCCCAGAAGATTTGATAGATGACTTGTTGGATTTTGCCAAGCTTAACCCCGCTGCCAGCTGAAACTGTTCCCAATGAAAAAGTCTTCAAGTCCAATTTGTGGTGTGACTTTATGATTGGAAAATAATAACGCTTAACACCAGAGAAAAATGGCACCACAACACATTGACAGGCCTTGAATGAGTTTGAGGCAGAGAAACTTAGGGGTAGCAGTAGAGGAAGATATGGAGGATGCTAAAGTTTCAGAAATGTAAGAAGACTCATTTGGGTAGAAATGTGCATGGTTAGGAACAGAGTCTTTAAGTTAGCAGTCTCATTGACAAAAGAAGGAGCCCAGCAGGTGGTATAACCATGGCATTTTGAAGTCTGAAAACAGATACACCTCAGCATGAATATGGACATATCCATGTAGATTCACACCCCACTCCTGGTACCAATTCTTTATCAGCCTGGGTCCAATCAGGCAAGGGAAGCCATACAGTGATTTGAATGGGGAAAATTCAAGCCACAGCAACATTTTAAAGATCTAATTCACATACTGCCTTATTGAGCATGAAAGAATGTAGACAATTTGCTGGTAACTAACTCCACTCCTGCTTCCAAAGAAGGAATACCAGGAAAGAAAATGGCCCAAAGATGTCATATGACATAGTGGTTAGGAGAATTGCCCCAAGATTCATCAGCCTGGGCTCACAGCCACTCACTAGAATGAGACCTGAGAGTAAATGGGGGTAATGATTACACTCAACTTGCTGAGATGTCGTGATGGTGTCTTAGCTTCCCAGTGCTGCTATAACAGAAATATCACAGCGGATGGCTTTAACCAACAGAAATTTATTTTTTCCCATTTTAAGAGGCTAGAAGTCTGAATTCAAGGTGCTAGCTCTAGGAGAAGGCTCTCTTTCTGTCCGCTCTGTGAGCCGAATTACATACAATATAATTTTCCGTTCTTTAATTAACGAGGGACTTTATAAAGATGCTAAGAGGGGTATTTACCCAGTTCAGTTTCATCCATAAATTTCAAGTTGACATCTGTATTAGTTTCCTATTCCCGTAAGTTTCTATTTTTAAAATTACCACAAACTTAGCAGATCAAAACAACACAAATTTATTATCTTACAGTTTTGGAAGACAGACATCTGAAATGGATCTTGTTGTTGTAGTTGTTAGGTGCCGCTGAGTTGGCTCCGACTCATAGCGACCCTACGCACAACAGAATGAAACACTGCCCGGTCCTGCGCCATCCTTACAATCATTGTGCTTGAGCCCATTGTTGCAGCCACTGTGTCAATCCACCTTGTCAAGGGCCTTCCTCTTTTCTGCTGACCCTGTACTCTGCCAAGCATGATGTCCTTCTCCAGCGACTGACCCCTCCTGACAACATGTCCAAAGTATGTAAGATGCAGTCTCACCATCCTTGCTTCTAAGGAGCATTCTGGTTGTACTTCCTCCAAGACAGATTTATTTGTTCTTCTGGCAGTCCATGGGATATTCAATATTCTTCGCCAACACCACAATTCAAAGGCATCAATTCTTCTTCAGTCTTCCTTATTCATTGTCCAGCTTTCACATGCAGAAATGGGTCTTACAGGGCTAAAATCAAGGTGTTGGAAAGGCTGTGTTTCTTCTGGATGCTCTGCGGGAGAATCTGTTTTCTTGCTTTTTCCAGCTTCTAGATGCGCCCACATTCCTTGCCTGGTGGCTCCCTACCCCATCTTCAAAGCACAGCACTTCCCCCTCTGCTTCTATCACCACACCCCCTTTTTCTGTCTTTGACCCTTTTGCTTCCCTCTTGTAAGTACCCTTGTGACTACACTGGACCTGTTCAGATAATCCAGGATAATTTCTCTAGCTCACAATTCTTAATTACATTTGCAGAGTCCCTTTTACCATGTAAGGTAATGTATTTACAGGTTTCAGGGATTAGGATGTAGACGTCTTTGGGAGGCTATTATTCTCTCCACCACAACATCTTTTTAAACTAGAGGGGGGAAAAAAAACCCTCACTATTTCTTTAAAATTTCTGACTATGCCTCCTCTGAATTCCTCGTCTTTACCCTTGAAGACTGATATTTCTATACCTTTTTAAGAACATCGTCCTGAGTGGTGTGGTGGCCATTTGATACAACGAAAGTGATTGATGCTTTGAACTGCTTTACTTATTTGTTGTTGCTGTTGTTGGCTGCTGTGAAGTCGACCTCCAACTCATGGCGACCCCACATACAACAGAACAAAATGCTGCCTGGACCTGTGCAATATCGTGTTAGGTGGCAGATCCCACTCTTGTGATCCTTTTATTGTCGTTAGTTGCCACTGAGTTGATTCTAATGCGTGGCAACCCCGTGTGTTACGGAGTAGAACTGCTCCATGGTGCTTTCTTGGCTGTGATCTTAATGGGAGCAGATAGGCAGGCCTTTTGTTTCATGGTACCATTAGGTGTGTTTGAACTGCCAACCTTTAGATTAGCAGTTGAGTCAGTTTGTCACTGACCTTATACACCGTGGTGTTCAAGAAAATCCTTGATGATGTCTGCTTTTCAGTGGTTTAGCTCTTCCTCTTAAATGGCTACACACTGTATGATTTCAACTGTATGTCATTCTGGAAAAGGCAGAACCATGGATACAATGAAAGATCAGTGGTTGCCAGGGATCCCAGGGGAGGGGAGGGATGGATAGGTGGAGCCCGGAGGATTTTTAGAGCGGTGACACTCTTCTGCATGATACTGCAATGGTGGACACACTCCATTATGCATTTGTCCAAACCCACAGGACTGCACAACACGCAGAGTGAGCCCTAATGTAAACTATAGACGTTAGTTAATAATAAAGTACCAACATTGGTTTATCCCTCGTAACAAATGTACCACAGGATGCGAGATGCTCCTAACAGAGGAAACTGCGTGTGGGGGGAGACCAGATATATGGGAACTCTCCGTACTTTCTGTACAGTTTTTCTGTAAAACTACAACTGCTGTAAAATATAAAGCCTATTATATGTTTTTCAAAGGTAAGATAAATAGGATTTTCATTTGGGCACTGAAAAAGATTCCAATTTCAAATGTGATGTTCTTAAAGAATCACATTAAGATATCTGGAAATGAGAAGAGGGTTTCGGGAGCAGCTGAATGGGACGGACTGACCTACACCCCGTGTTTGCGTTTTCCACGGAGTGAACCCACGGGTAAATTGCAGTGGACAGGACAGCGGGGAGGAGGTGTAACAGTGTTCTCTTGCATTTTAAATATAATCCCTCTTGGAGGGACAGGAGGAAGGAATGAGCCAAAAAAGCTTACAGCATCCTAGTGAACACACTCCCAGTGGAATTTACGGTGAAGGCTAAAGCAGAACAGGAAACAATGTATCATTCCTAAGAGCAGACTCGGTGATGGCCTGTCATTGGGCGCCAAGTTTTGAGAACCACACATGGGTCAAACAATCACTTATTTCAAAAGCAGACAGTACCTTCAGGAAGAAACAAAAGTCATCGTTTTTTAAAATAATTTCCTCTAGCTGAAACTACAAGGCCTGCGAGCAACAGACCCCGTGGCGGGTATCCCAGATGTAAATTTCCATCTGCGGGCTGAGATGGGGAGCTCCCTGGGGGCTTTCTGCACACTGGTGAGAAACGTGCACTCGGTGAGTGGTTGCCTGGGCTTGCTTTCTCCTGGCTTCTCTCTCTGTCCTTTTCCTGGTCCAGGACATCAGCTAGACAGCAGGCTCACTCTCTCACACTGTGTGTCTGAAGGGCGGGCAGACAAATTGCAGTGTGGAGTCCAGTCTCCAAATGACCCTCCCCGGGACGTTCTGACCGTTTGCAGCCACTCTGCTCCATGACGCACAGAGGTTTGGCAGGACTCTCAGGGACAACTGGGTGGCTGCTGGTTTTTAACCATTGACAATCCTGAATTGTGAATATCTGTGCGGGGGCAACTCCGAGCTTTGGGGGACAAAGGAATCTAATGTGAATTATTTGGGAATGACATCTTCTTTTCTTTGGCTCGCAGAACTGAACACCGGTTTTCAGTTTGTGACAGAAAAAGCCTTTCCACAGAACCTTTTCCCCATTTCTGTTTGTTTTCTGGAGTGCCTACCGCGCAGCGCTGTTTGAGGCTACATTTGGAGTATTTAATTCCCTGCCTTACGCTTCCTTTGATTAACTCGGATGGACTGGTCTTGACCTCAGGATGGCATGCCTTTTCATGTTAAACATCCTAGTCTCTTGAATTAAGCAAAGTTTAGATTTTCTTTTCTTTCCCATTTGACAACGTGATGAGTTACTGGGTTTGTTGCAAGTTTTTTTTTTTTTTTTTACATAGAATGTGTTTCTTTTTTTGGTTAGTTTTTCATTAAAAAATTTATACACAAATAGTTTTGTGACATTGGTTGTAAATCCCACAGTGTGTCAGCATGTTCCTGCTTTCCCTTTCTACCCTGAGTTCCTGGTGTCCATTTGTCCAACTCTCCTGTCCCTTCCTGGCTTCTCGTCTTTGCTTTTGGGCAGGTGTTGTCCATTTGGTCTCCTATACTTGATTGAACTAAGAGCATGCTCCTCACATTTTGGTTGTTTCATGGGGTTGTCTAATCTTTGGCTGAAATCTCAACTTTGGGAGTGGCTTCAGTTCTGAGTTAACAGGGTGTCTGGGGGCTATACTCTTGGGGTTCCTCCAGTCTCTGTCAGACCAGTAAGTCTGATCTTTTTTAGTGGATTTGAATTTTACTCTACATTTTTTCTCCCACCCTGTCTGGGACCCTCTATTGTGATCCCTGTCAGAGCGGTTAGCTGTGGTAGCCGGATAGCACTTAGCTCTTCTGGGCTCCGTCTGGTGGAAGCTGTGGTTCACGTGGGCCATTAGTCCTTTGGACCTTATATTTCTCTTGTACCTTTGGTTTTCCTCATCCTCCTTTGCTCTGAATGTGTTGGGACCAATAGACGTATCCTAGGTGGCCACTCACAAGCTTTTAAGACTTCAGCCAGTACTCAACAAAGTAGGATATAGAACATTTTCTTTATGAACTATGTCGTGCCAAATGACCTAGGTGTCCCCTGAGATCATGGTCCCCAGCCCTCAGCCCCAGTAACTCGGTCCCTCAAGGTGTTTGGATGTGTCCAGGAATCTTCTATGACTTTGCCTGGGTCAAGTTGTGCTGGCTGCCCCTATATCGTGTGTTGTCTTTTTTCCTTCACCAAAGTTAGCTTGTCTACTGTCTGGTTAGTGAAGGAGTGTGTTTATTTCCAAGTAGCCCACTCTCTCTTGTGCCACCTCCATGTCCTGGCCAAATCTGAGTCCTCCAAGACCAGGGAAGGCAAGTTTTGATTGCCTAGTCTCAGAAGTCCCAAGATGTTTCATGAATCTTGGCATGTAGGCAGATAATAAGGATTGGTGATATTAATGAATTCATGAGAGCCTGAACGACATTCAAATGCGTGAGAGCCATTTAAAATTATGATTGTAGCTGCCAATCCTATAGACCTACCTGCTGCTGCCTATAAATGCTCATCTAAAAATCCACTTTACACAACGTTGATGTCCTAGAAATGGGCTTGGGCTGGTTATCAGGAATACCCTGCCCCAGTCCCTGCTCTGCGACCCTTTATTTGAGCATAAACCAGTCACTTAATTTTTCCACAGTTAAAGCCCAATAGAGGCAAACACATAGAGACCAAAGTGTGTTAGTGGTTACCAGGGCTGGAGGGAGGGCGGAACGGGGGCTATTCCTTAAGGCTTGGTGCTGAGTGTCAGTTTGGGATGAAGACAAACTTTTGGAAATGGTGGTGATGGTTTGTCTCTGGTTGTACACTTAGAAATGGTTAAAATGGCAAATGTCTTGTTACATGTATTTTACCACAATAAAATGTAAAGAAAAAAGGGGAAGAAAGATAAATAAATAAATGTTCTCTTTGGCCCTATCACTCCCCCCCCCCAAAAAAAAAGCGCAATAGAGGAAGCAGACAGAGTCATTACGAAGGAAAGACTGACTCTCTGTAGGAACTCAGGGTGGATGGCAACCAAAAAAAGCAGCAAAAGAACAGAGATCTTTCTAGAAACTGAAAAACAAACAAAGCCACAGTGACCTGTCCTGGTTCTAGTGACCTCAGGTAGAGAAAGGAGAACCAAATATCAGTGCTTCACCAGGGCTGAGGGCTGAAAATCAGGGCATGTGCCAATCTCAGTGACCTGAGTGTTTCTCTGACTAAAAACTTCTGAAGTTAGTGCCTCATTTTGTGTTGACCAATAGGCACTTAGTATTTTAATTCTTTGGGGGCTGTAAGGTAACTCCCTCTGAGGCCTTTAAATCACCCCTGGTAGCTGTCGATATCCCTGCATGAAGCTAAACAGCAATGTAAACTGTTGAGCACCTATTACATTCCAGGCATAAATCTGTACGGTTTGGCAGAGCTGGCCAGGAAAGATAACAAAGAAGTTAGCCAGTGGGATATTTCTGTGAATTTTTCTAGTGTTCTATTTTTATACAGAGGTCTCATTTAGTTGTTAGGGGAATTAAAACAGTTTCATTGTGCCATAACCTAATTATTTCAGCTATTTTTTCTTTAAGTGATGTTCGATTCTTACTGCTGAGAGCTGCCCTCATGAGTATGTCTGAAACAAGTTACACTGGAAGAATTGGAGAAGTTAAGAGCTTTTGAATGCAAATATACTTACTCTCATTAAAAAAAAAATTCTCTGAAAGAAAAAAAAAATGACCCTCTCTTTGACTTTTTTTCTTTTTTTTCCTTGTAGACTTCAGTAAGTTTTTTCAATGATCCTGAAAACAGAAAAAGTAAACCTGGTCATTGGTTTAACAAAGTGAATTTCTGCAAAATGCTGGACAGATCTCTAGGAGCATGGTAGATAAAAATACATTAAATCTTAAATGGCTACTTTCACTATCCTCCAAGGGCTTGTTACAGAATGGCAGAGAATCGGTCCTGTCACTTCAGAAAGAAAAGCTGTGTGACCTGGTATTTGTGAGAATCAATATGCCTTTTCTTCAGCTCATTCTATTCAGTGTCTAAAAAAAAAATTTTTTTTTTTTGTACAATTTACACCCAGTGAAGTCCACCAGTTGTACGCATACACTTGGAAGAACTTGATGCCCATGTCTTTTTAAACTCTGGAAGTCGTTTTCACCACAGAAGAGCAGCACGCAGCACACCCACGGAGCCTCCCCCACAAGGACCGGGGTGAGCCCCACCCTGAGCCTGCCCAACCCAGGCTTCCCGAGCCAGGAGCTTCCCTGATGCAGGACTCCCAGGTGCTGCAGAAGGAAGTGAGCTTTAGATGGGGAGGTTAAACTGGCCAGAGCAGATGTCACCCCAACTTCTGACTCCGATTTGGAGCAAGGAAACCCAAGGTGTCTCCGAAACTGCCCCCTCCTCCTGGTTTGTTCTGGTCAGTTGGTTCGCAAACAGTCTGCTTACCTACTTTTTCATTCAGCTGATACTGGCTGAGCCCCACGTCAGACCCTGTGCTAGGGGCTGGGTTTGCGGGAGGGACAGACAGACACGGGTCCGGACGCCAGGGAGCTACGGCCAGTGCAGGAGAGCCGTGCCCCCATCCACACCCCAGATCCTGCTGACAACCCGCCCAGGCGCTGCTGGGGACTTGCTGGCGTCTGTGAGAAGGGCGAGAAGGGCGAGGGGCTCAGGAAGGCTAGTGGGGGCTAGTGTGTAGGTGGGGTTACTAGGAGCTGGAAAAGGAAAAGCATTTCATGGGAGGGAGCGGCAGTATGAAGGGTGAGGTGTGAACAGAGGAAGTGTGGAGGCGGCTGGAGTTGCAAACAGGAACCAAATCAGGTTGGAGGTTTGAGTCCAGAGGTGCCTAGGAAAAAAGGCCTGGTCTCTGCCTTCCAAAACGGCAGCCATTGACCATCCTAAGGAGCGCAGTTCCACTCTGACACACATGGGGGCGCCCTGAGCCGGCACTGACTCCAAGGTAACATTTTTTTTTTTTTTTTTTTTTAATATTTGACACTATGGCTGTCATGGCTGACTATTCACAGAACAAACCCATAAAGCCAACCAGGAAAGTCTCAAATGACGACACACAGATGGCCCACCTCATGTCCCATGGCCAGTGAGTGGCAGTGTTAGGACTTGGCCCCAGACAGCTGCCCCCAGCCCAGCTCACTACTTCCCCAAACATTTGTTACTGATTGCATGCCCTCAGCTTTTTGTATTCTTTTTAAAACGCACACGCAGTTCTTTGCTTCAAAGCTATTTTCTCTGCTCCCTACTCCTCTCTGGAAAACTGACTACTGGTGTGATATTAACTAAAAGACTGATGCCCCTTCTGACGTGACCAGTGTCTTTTCTTGGATCACATCCCTTCTCCAGTTTTGAACCCTGGGGAGGTGAGGACACCAACGGGGTTATAAATTACCTCTGGGGATTTGGGGCACCAGAAATTTTGGCTTCCCAGAGGGGGTCAAGTACGTCAGACTGGATCTTGGATACACACTGAGAATTCCATGGATTTTTTGAGTTTGAAATATGTTTTAAGTTTCTCCTCCACTTCCTAATTTCAATTGCAAATACTTTGCACTGTGTGGTCATTTGTGAAAAAATAAAGGAAGCACATATAAAAATGTATAAGGTTTAACTTTGTCACCGGCATGACAATCTGTATAAAGTATATTGATTTTTTAACTGTTTTGTAGCCATCTGAGGATGATTACTGCTGATACTATTTGGAGCAAGTCTAGTAATGCCATTTTTCATATGTTGTACAAAAGAAGAAACGAGTTCACAGGACAACTTCGTGTCAGAGTTAGGGCGTCTCAGGACCTGAGCCTCAGATCTGAGAATCAGTCCAGGGCACCCTTCTTATTCTTGCTGCATACAGTTTGGTTTTCAACTGCAGGCTACTTCTTCTTCTACCGTCTGGGTAAACATGCTGCCGAGGAAATGACTACACAAGCAAGTAGGCTTGTTAGCTGTAGCTCCCAACATTGCATCTTGGTTTCCGTATTTGTAGAATGGAACTTTGTAAAGATAAAATGAACACCATTGGACCGTAAGAGTCCCTGAGCAGTGCAAGTGTTTATGTGCTTTGCTGCTAACTGAAGGTTGGAGGTTCCCATTCACTCAGAGGTGCCTTGGAAGAAAGGTCTGGCAGCAATCAGCGTCCGAAAAATCAGCCACTGAAAACCTTGTGGAGCACAGTTCTACAGTGACCCACATGGGGTTGCCATGAGTTAGAATAATGTGGAATGCTCTCGTTGTTAGGTGCCATCCGGTAGCTTCAGACTCGTAGCGATCCTATGAGAACAGAAATGAAAGGCCGCCTGGTCCTGCACCATCCTCCCAATCATTGTTATGCCTGAGCCTGTTTTTTTTTTATTGTTGCAGCCACTGTGTTAATCCATCTCATTCGGGGTCTTCCTCTTTTTCCCTGGCCCTCTACTTTACCCAGCATGATTTCCTCCAGGGACTGATCCCTCCTGACAACAAGTCTGAAGTATGTGAGACGTAGTCTCGCCATCCTTGTTTCTAAGGAGCGTTCTGGTTGTACCTCTTCCAGGACAGATTTGTTTGTTCTTTGGCAGTTCGTGGTATATTCAATATTCTTCAAAAGCACCATAACTCAAAGGCGTCAATCCTTTGGTCTTCCTTATTCATTGTCCAGCTTTCGAATGCATATGAGGAGATTGAAAACACTATGGCTTTGGTCAGGTGCACCTTAGTCTTAAAGGTGACATCTTTGCTTTTAAACACTTTAAAGAAGTCTTTTGTAGCAGATTTGCCCAATGCAATGGGTCTTTTGATTTCTTGGCTGCTGCTTCCATGGCTGTGGATGGTGGATCCAAGTAAAATGAAATCCTTGACAACCTCAGTCTTTTCTCCGTTTATCATGATGGTGCTTATTGGTCCAGTTGTGAGGATTTTTGTTTTTTTTTTATGTTGAGGTGTAATCCATACTGAAGGCTGTGGTCTTTGATCTCCATCAGTAAGTGCTTCAAGTCCTCTTCACTGTCAGCAAGGGAGGTTGTGTCATCTGCATAATGCAGTTTGTTAATGAGTCTTCCTCCAATCCTGATGCCCTGTTCTTCTTCATATAGTCCAGCTTCCTGGATTATTTGCTCAGCATACAGATTGAATAGGCATGGTGAAAGGATACAACCTTGATGCACACCTCTCCTGACTTTAAACCACGCTGTATTCCCTTGATCTGTTCGAATGACTGCCTCTTGATCTATGTATAGGTTCCTCATGAGCACAATTGTTTTGGAATTCCCATTCTTTGCAATGTTATCCATAATTTGTTATGATCCACACAGTCGAATGCCTTTGCATAGTCAATAAAACACAGGTAAACATCCTTCTTGTATTCTCTCCTTCAGCCAGGATCCATCTGACATCAGCAATGATATCCCTGGTTCCACGTCCTCTTCTGAACCGGCATGAATTTCTGGCAGTTCCCTGTCAATATACTGCTGCAGCCACTGTTGAATATCTTCAGCAAAATTTTACTTGCATGTGATATTAATGATATTGTTTGACAATTTCCGCACTCACTTGGGTCACCTTTCTTGGGAATAGGCATAAATACAGATCTCTTCCAGTCCGGTTGGCCAGGTAGCTGCCTTCTTAATTCCTTGGCATAGACTAGTGAGCACTTCCAGTGCTGCATCCATTTGTTGAAACATCTCAATTGGTATTCCGTCCATTCCTGGAGACTTTTTTTTTTTTTTTGCCAATACCTTCAGTGCAGCTTGGACTTCTTCCTTGAGTACTATCACTTCCTGATCATATACTACCTCCTGAAATGGTTGAATATTGGCCAGTTCTTTTTGGTATAGTGACTCTGTGTATTCCTTCCAACTTCTTTTGACATTTCCTGTGTCCTTTAATATTTTCCCCATAGAATCCTTCACTATTGCAACTCGAGGCTTGAATTTTTCTTCAGTTCTTTCAGCTCAAGAAATGCTGAGCTTGCTCTTCCCTTTTGGTTTTCTACCTCCAGGTCTTTGCACACTTCTTCATACTACTTTGTCTTCTCAAGAGGCACCCTTTGAAATCTTCTGTTCAGCTCCTTTACTTCATCATTTCTTCCTTTCGCTTTAGCTGCTCAGCCTTCAAGAGCAAATTTCAGAGTCTCTTCTGACATCGGTTTTGGTCTTTTGTTTCTTTCCTGTCTTTTTAATGACCTCTTGCTTTCTTCATGTATGATGTCCTTGATGTCATTCCACAACTCATCTGGTCTTCCGTCATTAGTGTTCAAGGTGTCCAATCTCTTCTTGAGATGCTCCCTAAATTCAAGTGGAATAAGCTCAAGGGTCACACCTTGGCTCTCGTGGACTTGTTCTAGTTTTCTTCAGTTTCACATTGAACTTGCACGTGAATAATTGATGGTCTGTTCTACAGTCGGCCCCTAATCTTGTTCTGACTGATGATATTGAGCTTTTCCATCGTCTCTTTCAACAGATGTAGTCAATTTGATTCTTGTGTGTTCCACCTGGTGGGGTCCATGCGTATAGTCGCCATTTATGTTGGTGAAAACAGGTGTTTGCAATGAAGAAGTCATTAGTCTTGCAAAATTCTATCATGTGATCTCCAGCATTGTTTCTGTCACCAAGTCCATATTTTCCAACTACAGATCCTTCTCCCATTTTCATGTTCCAGTGACCAGTAATTATCAGTGCATCTTGTTAGCATGTTTGATCAATTTCAGACTGCAGAATTTGGTAAAAATCCTCAATTTCTTCATCTTTGGGCTTAGTAGTTGGTGCATAAATTTGGTAATAGTCGTATTATCTGGTCTTCTTGTAGGCATATGGATATTGTCTTTTCACTGACAGCATTGTACTTCAGGATAGATCTTGAAATGTTCTTTTTGACAATGAATGCAATGCTATTCCTCTTCAAGTTGTCATTCCTGACATAGTAGACATTATGACTGCCTGATTCAAAATGGCCAATACCAGTCCATTTCAGCTCACTAATGCCTAGGATATCAATGTTTATGTCTTCCATCTTATTTTTGACAATTTCCCATTTTCCTGGATCCATACTTCATACACTCCACGTTTCAGTTATTAATGGATGTTTGTAGTTGTTTCTTTTCATTTTGAGTCGTGCCACAGCAGCAAATGAAAGTCCTGAAAGATGGACTCCATTCATGTTGTTAAGGTGGACTCTAATTTGAGGAAGCGGCTTTTCCCCAGTCGTTTTTTGAGTGCCTTCCCACCTGAGGAGCTCATCTTCCAGCACTGTACCAGACAATGTCCCACTGCTATTCCCAGGGTTTTCACTGGCTCTTCCTAGTAGACCACCAGGTCCTTCTTCCTAGTCTGGAAGCTCAGCTGAAACCTGTCCACCATGGGTGACCCTACTGGTATTTGAATACTGGTGGCATAGCTTCCAGCCTCACAGCAACACACCAGCCCCCAGAGTACCACAAACCGGCAGATGCATGAGAGAATGTGAAATGTAAGGTGGATATGTCTATGTGAGGTATGTTGATTGATACAATTTTCATAAATCTTTTAGGAATTCCTCCTCCTCTTCTGCTGAGCAGCGATCGGTTTGGGCTGTTCTGGTTTTATGTTCTGATTCCTTTGCTGTGACAGTAAAGCCCTGTAATGCTTCATTTTCTCAAGTGTTGTTTGCTGGAACTTATAGGGCAAAGCTTCACTCTCTTCCCATTGGGAAGGGTGGTAATAATAGGAACCTATATTTGCATTGTGTTTTCCATTTATCAAAGAAGGAGCAGATTTGCATCATAATTCTTAACAGATTTTCTCAAAACGCACACATTGTCACTGAGTGCTGTCGAGGGCATTTGACTCACAGCAACCCCAGGCGCTGCGACCCCGTGGGGTTTTCCAGACTGTAATCAGGTCTTTCTTCTTCAGAGTTGCTGCTTGGGTTCGAACCACCAAGCTTTTAGTTAACAGCTGAGTGCTTAACAACTGTGCGACAGAGCTCACTTAAAACGCACATACACACTTTGTATTCCTAAGTAATCATTAAAAAAGTCCAGTAGTTAATGAATAATTTATTTTTAGATATTATACATATAGGTATTCATGCATTTATACATTGTCCTTCATCATCCAAATTAAGAACAATTGTTTTTTGCATCTAATTTAAGTTTTAAAATGCATCTTTCCCATCTTCTCTGAAAACATATGTCACCAAGAAGTTGACAGGAAGAATTTTATGTGAAGTTCAAATAGTGACCTTAATCCCAGATACATTTATTTGTCGAGTTAAGGAAATTCTTTAAAAGCCTTAAAGTAGTGACTATCTGTAACACAGAGAGGAATTTGAAAAATGAGATCAGCAGATGTTTGCTCTCTTGGGAGGAGACTGAATTAAAGAAAACCATCGCTTTGCACACTGTGAATTCATAATATGAAATGATAAATTATCACTCTTTTGCAGAAAACAGAGGTTAATGGACTCTTCCCAAGAGCAATCCAACAGAAGAGCCAGAAACCAGACAAACCAAACCTCCCTGCCGCCTGGCAGCCTTTTGTCCATCCAGAAATGATCTAGCAGTATTTTGTTTTTGTTTTGTTTTTGAATGTGCTGAGCGGTTGAGGTAAAGAGATTTTAAGCAAAGGAGATTGTTTTGACATAATCTTTCCCGAGCGTTCATTTCATTAAATACATTCTTGAGCTCAGGAACTCTGGATGCTTCTGTGAGGAGGACCTTGTCCCTCTTTGCTGAGTGCTTTCTTCACACAAGCACAAAGCCAAGGAGCCAATCTTTCCAGCATTGGTTGAGAAGACCTTGATGACCACATAGGAAGAGTTTGAGCCTGTTTGTTTGCTTGACTGGGTGCTCCAATGGAAGCATGAATGGGGGTCTGTATGTGGGGTGGTATTAGACAAGCAGCTAAAAATAGAAAACTTTTGGTAGGAAATAAGATAATTAATGAATTTCTGCAACTTGTATTTTCTCAATTATCTGTTAATTGCTAGTCCCTAATACTCATTAACAACCTGCATTATTCAGATGATATAACCTTGCTTGGTGAAAGTGAAGAGGACTTGAAACACCTACTGGTGAAGATCAAAGACCACAGCCTTCAGTATGGATTACACCTCAACACAAAGAAACAAAAATCCTTACAACTGGACCAATAAGCAATATCATGATAAACGGAGAAAAGATTGAAGTTGTCAAGCATTTCATTTTACTTGGATCCGCAATCGACACCCATGGAAGCAGCCGTTAAGAAATCAAACAATGTATTGGATTTGGGCAAATCTACTGCAAAATCCTCTTAAAAGTGTTGAAACACAAAGATGTCACTTTAAGGACTAAGGTGAGCCTGACCCAAGCCGTGGTGTTTTCAATCACCTCATAAGCATACGAAAGCTGGATGACAAATAAGGAAGGCCGAAGAAGAATTGAAGCCTTTGAATGTGGTGTTGGAGAAGAATATTGACTATACCATGGACTGTCAAAAGAACAAACAAATCTGTCTTGGAAGAAGTACAACCAGAATGCTCCTTAGAAGCAAGGATGGTGAGACTACGTCTCATATATACTTTGCACATGTTGTCAGGAGGGATCAGTCCCTGGAGAACGACATCATGCGTAGTAAAATAGAGGCTCAGCAAAAAAGAGGAAGATCCTCAACGAGATGGGTTGACACAGTGGCTGCAACAATGAGCTCAAGCATAGCAATGCTTGTGAGGATGGCGCAGGACCAGACAGTGTTTCGTTCTGTTGTACATTGGGTTGCTGAGTTGGAACTGACTCAACAGCACTTAACAGCAACCACAACAACAAGGCACTTCTATTCTGAGACTTTAAGGGGTGCATTGGTGGCTCAGTGGTAGAATTCTCACCTTCCATGCAGGGGACCCGGGTTCCATTCTTGGCCAACGCACCTCATGCGTAGCCATCACCTGTCTGTGAGTGGAAGCATATGTGTTGCTGTGACCCTGAACAGTTTCAATGGAGCTTCCAAACTAAGATAGACTAGGAAGAAAGGCCTGGTGATCTACTTCCAAAAAATCAACCAGCAAAAACCCTATGGATCACAACGATCCAATCTACAACTGATCCTAGAGATGACGCAGGCTCAGGCAGCATTTCATTCTGTTGTGCGTGGAATTACCAGGAGCTGAGGACCAACTCCATGGCAGCTAACAGCAACAGTTCTGAGACTATCTGTTAGCATTAATCCTTTACGTAATTATCAAATCCTTCATATAATTTTATCCAAACATGGTGACGCTTCAGATAAAGCAAACGAACGTTTCTAGAACAAACACAAAATTATTCTTCTACGTTGTGAAATTGCTTGTGTTTTCACTTAAGGTAAAGGAACTGCTAAAACAACAGAGGCTTCATTTAAAGTTGTGTCCGTAGCACGAAGAGCTTCTAGTTCAGCATCGGGAAGGAGTCTGTGAACATAACCTTGAGTAAATGGCAGACAGCATGTTCAGAGACCAGAATGAGCTCTTGGAAGAAATCTTCATCATGCGGTTCTGTTGAGTGTTACACAATATCAGTGCACAGAAGGTGGCAAAGCAGGAGCTATTGAGGATGTGGAGCCCCTGGGTGGCACAGTTGGGTACTTGATTACTAGTCAAAAATGTTGGTGGTTTGAACCCACCCAGAAGAGCCTTGGATCTGCTTCCAAAAGATTACAGCTGTGGAGCAGTTCTATTCTGCACACTTGAGGTCACCATGAGTTGGATTCAACTCGATGGCAACTGAAAACAATAACAACAGCATTGAGGGTGCACTAGCAAGTATCTGGATGAAATCACTGATGTGCAGAGAGTAAGGCAGCACGGTACACATATGAGGGAGACTTCTGTACAGCTGTTTGTCCTTCTGTGACCGTATATCCATGCTCCAGGAAAAGAGGCTTTCAGATTTAATTCATGAGCCATGAGTTATGATGGGGCCTAGAAAAGTTATGTTAGGACAGAATTGGGCCAAGACCAGCTATGGTGCAAAGAGAGAGGATTTGCTGTGGGAATTGGTGAATGCTTCTGCATACCAACCTGCACATAGCATGATTCGTAGAGAGCAAATGGAGCTCAACAGTATGCTTCCTGGTCATAATCTGATTGTGAATGAAAGGACAAAGATTGTGTTAGGGGTCGAATTATATCTGCCAAAAGACATGTTGAAGTCCTAACCCCCGGAACCTGTGAGCATGACCTTGTTTGGAAATAGGGTCTTTGAAGGTGTTATCAGTTAACATGAGATCATACTGGAGTAGGGTGGGTCCTAATCCCATCTGAAGACCATCCTTATAAAAGAGAAGAGACACAGAGACAGGGAGACAGAGAGAAGATGGAGGTAGTGGTTGGAGAAATGTGTCTATGATCCAAGGAACACCAAGGATTGACAGGATCCAGCAGCAGCTGGAAGAGGCAAGGAGGGTCCTCCTCTAGAACTGCCACCCTGCTGATAGCCTGAATTCGGAAACCTAGCTTCCAGAACTGCGAGGGAATGAATTTCTACTATTTCAGGTCACTGCATTTGGGGTATTTTGTTACGGCAGCCCTGGGAAGCAAATACAGATGGCGAATTCAGCCAAGGAGGCATCTTTTCAGCATTCCCTGTGAAGAAATGAGTGTTCAATGCATCACTCAGTTTCCAAACATTGACAGGCTGCCATCACTGGAAAAGGTGACCCTACAAGTTTTTTAAACAGGGAAGAGATTTATATATTTTTTATATTTTTATATTATATTTATATATTTTTTGATGGCACAGATAATGCTAGAAAAGACTATTTTTATGACTTTAGTGATTTATCTCAGTAATACATTGAGTGTGTTGACTGACTTAAACCTGTTGAGGATGAAATAACATAAAATCACGTGGCTTTTCACATTGAAGTTAAGGTGTCAGAGCTCTTCAAGGAGGCCAACTTGTGTGCAAATGCCCTGACCCAGAGATTAAATGGTTTTCTTACTTATCAGAGTTGATGATGTACAACTGGGTGTATTTTTAAACCATATCCATATGCTGTAACAAGCTTTAAGATGCACTTTTACAAAGTTGGATGAGGGTCAGTTTTCCACTCTCTCTAAGTTGACCCCTCTGACTTCAAGCACTGCTGAATGGCTTAGCCCACAAAGGCCAGGAAAGGCACCCTTATTGAGAAATTGTCCCATGGTTTCTGGGTCCACGTCAAGCTCCAACCCCAGAGGCACTGAAGAGAGCTCCCAGCTGCCCTTACCAAAGAACCCTGCTCATGAAGTGGGGCTTTCCTCTTCAGCAGAATGAAGAGGAAGGAAAGCCAAGGTCATTTGCGAGAACCGCCCTGTGGCCTGAGTGTCCGTCACTGAACTGGATTTAGGCACTTTGGGGAAATACTGCCGATGTTCTCAGTCTCGTATTAAAAGGAAACTGTTACTTCTCAGTTCTTGTTGCATATTTTGTGGGTTATTATTCTCATTCAGAACGCACACAGAACATTGCAGCTTAAGGATTTTGTTTATGTCCTTTCTCAGCCTGAAACACGTCCCCTGGCATTTCTGCCTCTTATGATCACAACAGTTCTGTGCGAACCAGCTCGACCCTCGCTCCTCATGGGGAAACTGTGCCCTTTCTCAGTGTTGGACTTGACCTTTTCAGGTGTTGGAGCCCCGAGGTCGGTGATAAACCCACCTTGTGCCAGCCCCGCAGGGGGACTGTGGTTGTTGTTAGGTGCCTTCTAATCGATTTTGACTCGTGGCAACCCTGCGTGACGGAGCAGAACTGCCCGGTGGGGATTCCTAGGATGTACTCTTTACAGAAGCGGATTGCCAGGGCTTTCTCCCGCAGAGCTGCTGAGTGGATTTGAACCACCAACCTTTCTGTTAGCAGCTGAGTGTGTTACCATTGCACCACCAGAGCTCCTCGTGGGGATTACTGGATTGTAAAGAGTGATTCAAGCTGGAAAGATACCTTATGATCTGTAATCCTTCCCAAAGCCTGGCTCATGATAGTGCTCAGCCAGTGTGTGCTGCAATACACCCATGTATAAAGTGTGTAGAGAAGGCTAACTGATCAGAAAACGGCCAAATGTACCTTCCTGGAGTGGGGAACATTCAAAACCATCCAAGCCGTTCATATCCATTGACATCTGATGGAGCCCAGTCAGTCCCTGTGAAATAACAGTCCAACTTCTTAGGTCTATTTCATGAGGTGGAGGGGGTCAATGCAAATTTATCCAAAGCCTGAATAACTCTGAAAAGTATTCTAATACTAATGTGACATTTGCATTGCCATAAACATCTTTGAATGTGTGATGGTAATATTTATGTCCACTAGGGTAGAGGTGTAGGTAGGTATAAGGCTCCTGGTTGGTGCAAATGGTTTTTTATATAGGTGTATATACAAAAAATTTTCTTTCATCAGTCCATTTTATCTTACTTGAATATAGTTGTCTACTTTCTTTGTCTCCCTTTGTATACATCACACACACACATATGCATGCATATACGTATGTATACACACATACACAATGCATGCATATGCACAGCACATACATGGGCACTGAAACACACACATACATGCATATACACAGTATACACACATAAGACATGCATGAACACACAGTATACACACATACAGACATGCATGCATGCACACAGTATACACATAGAGACATGCATGCATGCACACAGTATATACACATAGAGACATGCACACACACAGTATACACACTTAGAGACATGCACACACACAGTATACACACTTAGAAACATGCACACACACAGTATACTCACATACAGACATGCATGCATATACAAGTATACACACATACAGACATGCATGCACACAGTATACACACAGACATGCATGCATATACAAGTATACACACATACAGACATGCACACACACAGTATACACACGGACATGCATGTATGTACACAGTATACACACATAGAGACATGCACACACAGTATACACACATAGAGACATGCACACACAGTATACAACATAGAGACATGCACACACAGTACACACACATAGAGACATGCATGCATACACACAGTACACACACATAGAGACTTGCATGCATACACACAGTATACACACATACAGACATACATGCATACACACAGTATACTCACATCCAGACATGCATGCATACACACAGTATACACACATACAGACATACATGCATACACACAGTATACTCACATCCAGACATGCATGCATACACACAGTATACACACATACAGACATACATGCATACACACAGTATACTCACATCCAGACATGCATGCATATACACAGTATACACACATACAGACATCCATACATACACATAGTATACACACAGACATGCATGCATGTACACAGTATACACACATAGAGAGATGCACACACAGTATACACACATACAGACATACATGCATACACACACTATACACACATAGACATCCATGCACACACAGTATACACACATACAGACATGCACATACAGTATACACACATACAGACATACACACACAGTATACACACAGACATACACACAGTATACACACATAGACATCCATGCATACACACAGTATACACACATAGACATGCGTGCATACACACAGTATACATGCATACAGACATACATGCATACACACGGTATACACACAGAGACATGCACACACAGTATACACACATAGAGACATGCACACACAGTATACACACATAGACATGCACACACACATTATACACACATAGACATCCATGCAAACACACAGTATGCACACAGGCATGCACACACAGTATACACACATACAGATGCGTATGCACACAGTACATACATGCATGCACATGCACAAGGCACACACGTGCACACACAGATGCACATGCACACACACATATACACACAGACATTCACAGTCTATGCTCCCACAGCACATTCGGGCTGACTGATCAAAACAGGTGCTTAATCCTAACTCCAGGGGCTCCTGAAGATGATCAAGGAGAGTAGCAGTCCTTTTGGGTTTTGCTCGTAAATAACTGAATGAGATGACTGGCCGTGCTACAGAGAACTGAATGCCACCAGATATTTTTAATCACATTTGATTCTGATATTTTAATTATTGAATGCAAACCAAAAAATGTAGTTGAAACAGCTTGAATAACATGGATCTGCTTCTGCCTCTTAAGGAGATACTTTATTAAAGGAGCTGGACCACTGAAGTAACTAATAACCTAGTGTAGTTAAGCTTAGGAAGTGTAGCTAATTACGTAGTGCAGCTAAGCTTAGTTCAGGTAACTATCACCTAGCACGCTAACGCAGCTCGGTGCGTTCTGAACCGCTCTTTCCCCAGGCGGGCCGGCAGAGGGCGCTCGTCCTCCAGGCCCAGGCGTTTTTTTTCACTCGTCCAAACCGGAGTAAAGAAAATGATTTTGAGAACATATTTTATCATTATTTATAGGACAGAGCATATAACTAAAGTTAGTTAACTTTGACAGGGCTTTACAGTATGTGAGGGATATAACAGACATCTCAGCTGTCGAGGATAAGAAACTCTTCAAAGAATTCCTGGGAAATAAGAGGCCACAGCTTTCTTGATTTTCTGCTTTTGTTTTGGAAAATGAACTCTGAAATATTTCCATATTTAGGTCTTAATTATTCAGCTCTTTGCATTGCTGATATTAATTCTCACTGTATAGTATCTCCTGCTTTGATTCAACTTTGTCTTTCCATTGTTTTCTTTAAAAGCCTGCCAGGTTTACCCCACATTGCCTTAATTTTTCTCAAGGACTGACCCCTTTGCTGTCACCATGCCTCCTAGGTGACTGGCTAATGGCACTGGCTGAGAGATAAACATGTGTTTTTAGGTCCATAAATCACTCACCTTCCAACAGAACACCTATCTGATAGTCCACTGGGGTTTCCAGGCTGATTGCTGGCATTTAGGCAGTGGTGTTCAGATGCTGTTTCTGGAATAGTTATCGTCTTGACTCACGTGGTTTCCATCTCTTTAACAAGACAAGCACTGTCTCTCCTCCCTTCCGACTCAGCACCTTGCTTCATTCCTGCTCTTGTCTTGAAGTTTTCAATCACAGGCAGCCTCGACGCGCAGTTCTATTTGGACTGATCAGACCTCATGTCTGGGGCCCAGTCACCAGTTTCTAGTTTCTAGAAGAATGGTGAGCTGCTCTCAAAAGTAATCAAGGGAACAACGCCACGGTGAGAGGGAGCTGAGGGTGGAAAGTTCAGATGAGAGCAAGAGCGTAAAGGCTCAGCGTAGAAGCCCAAGCCAAAAACCAAGCCCACTGCCCAAGCCAATAACCTAACCCACTGCTCTCTAGTTGCTCTGACTCATAGCGACTTTATAGGACAGGGTAGAACTGTCCCATAGGGTTTCCAAGGCTGTCATATTTAGAGAAACTGACTGCCACAGCTTTCTCCCACAGTGAGGCTGGTGGGTTCGAACATCCAACCTTCAGTTATCAATCCAGTGCTTAACCACTGAGCCACCAGGGCTCCTTATAGGAGGCCCAGGCCTTCTTTGTCCGGCTGAAACGATTGTTGTGTATTTGCTGAGCCCCCTTAGTGCCAGGCGCTGTGCTGAGTGCGGAGGGTAGGAAGGTGGAGCAAACACAGGCTTGCAGCGCAACGTAAAGGGGAGAGTACCTGCGGCAGGGTGGAATGGAGCCTGTGCAGGCCGGCAGTTCTGCAGACTTGGTCTGCGGACCCCAGAGGGGTTCCAGCACACTTCCAGGGGTTTGTAAGGTCAAGTGTCTTCTCGTGAAAGATGCGAAGGCATTATTCGCCTTTTGCCCGGGTTGACATTCGCACTGACAGCGTAGACGCAATGGAGGGTGAGACTGCTGATGCCTGAGAAGGAGTCCAGGCAGCAGCTCCTCAGGGGTTGTCATCTTGCCGTTCTTCACTGCCATGTGGGTGTTGTTGGCTGCCAGCAAGTCGGCCCCAGACTCGCGGTGACCCCATGCACAATGGGATCGGACCGTTGGCATCCTAGGTTTATTATTATTATTGTGATGAAAATATACACAACGGAACATACGGCAATTCAACGATTTCTACATGTTCAATTCAGGGACTTTGATTACATCTTCAAGTTGTGCTGCCATTTTTGCTGTCCCACCACCCTGAATTTAAACCCACTGCCCCCTAGGTAAAAACACTCTCTTTCCCCCTCCCTCCCATCCCTGGTAACCACTAATAATTTTTGGATTCTATATATTTGCTCAAGGAGCCCTGGTGGTGCATCGGTTAAGTTATTGGCTGCTAAATGGAAGACTGGCAGTTCGAATCCACCAGGCGCTTCTTGGAAACCGTAGGAGGCAGTTCTACTCTGTCCTATGGGGTTGCTATGAGTGAGAATCAACTCAATGGCAATGGGTTTTTATGTATTTGCTTATTTCACATATGTGAGGTCACACGGTGTTTGTCCTTTTGTGACTGGCTTATTTGCTCAGCATGATGTTTTCAAGGTTCGTCTATGTGGTGGCAGGCATCGGGACTTCATTCCTCTTTATGACTGAGTCACATTCTGGTGTGTGTACACACAACATTTTGTGTATCTATTCTTCAGTTGATGGACATTTTGGTTGTTTCCACCTTTTGGCTATTGTGACCAGTGCGGCAGTGAACATTGTACACATGCGATAGGGTTTTCATTGACTGATTTTCAGAAGGAAGTCCCCAGGCCCCTCTTCATAGTCCAGCTTAGTCTGCAAGCTCTGCTGAAACCTGTTCAGCATCACAGCAACACGCAGGCCTCCACCGACGGATGGGTGGAGGCTGTGCCTGAGGTGCATTGGCCGGGAATCGAACCCAGGTCTCCTGCGTGGAAGGCGAGGCTTCTCCCACTGAACACCGCTGCCCTGTTACCACCGCCCACCCAGAGCAAACAAAACAAAGCCCCCAGTGTTTGTCATAAGAATGTTCTTGAGGAAGCAGTTGAAATGGTTGTGTTCACCTTTTTAACACCCCCTGTGATGAAGGAGGAAGCACACCTGAAACTCTGCCACTCGCCGAGTCCTGATGGTTGTCCCCAAGAAAGGCACCTGGGCAACGGTGGAAAGTGAGTTGAGCCAGCCACTGTTTTCATGAAGGAACAACTGACAGACAAACTAGAGTCACTCAGAAGCGGGTATTTGGTAGACAACTTCTCGAGGAAGAACGAAGTGAGCTGTCACTTCAAAATTACAGTATTTGTTGCCAATGACAAAATTCAAGACTTCTAGTGAAAATCAGAACTTTAGAAGTTCGTATCAGCCACCATGAGCTTGGAACCCCGGCTGCTCAAAGGCTTTTCTGATAAGATTGGTAGCCGTATTCCTGAAGTGAACTTCTTACATCATATAACTCAGTGAACCAGTGTTCTCCAAATGACCAAGGAATGATGCCACAGATCAGGAGGGTCAGAGGTCCATTGAAGCGCATGACAAACCAGTCGCCTTTGTGTTGACTGTGATTCAGGGGACCTCATGTGTGTCAGAGTAGAACTGTGCTCCGTAGGGCTTTCGATGGTTGATTTTTTAGATGCAGGCACCTCTGGGTGGACTCAAACCTCCAACCTTTCAGTTAGCACCTGAGCATGCTGTTTGTGCCACCCAGGGACTCCAGTGTGTAAAACCGACCCCAGGACTTTAATGGGGCCAAGTGAAAAATGTCACTCACATGGCTTCAGATTCCACAGTGCCCCAGTGTGAATCATTTACTTCTCAAGTGTGAACCTGAGAAAAGATAGTAAAACAGCCAGTGTATGGAACTTGTTGTTGGTGGGTGAAATAAAGAGAAATATTTTGATAAGTGGTATCGCCTACTTCTTCTGAAAGACCCATGAGACACGAACAAACTTGACCTATACTTTTGAAAAACACATTTTTATCGAATATAATATCGTAACCAAAAGACTCAGTAAACGGGAAATTAAGATTTAGCTTCAGATAAATTTGTTTCGGTTCAGAAAACAGGGTGATGTGCATCGTACTGGTGCAAGCTCAAGTTAACTTTGTTCTCATCTTTTTTGGAAACAATAGAAATCAACTGGCTGTTTTTCTTCTTAACTGCTGCCAAAAAACAAAAACGACGATGTCAACTCACAGTATAGAAGTCTGGTTGCTTCAAAGGGAGGCACTTACATCAGAAACGACGTGAGACGTTTGCTGTTCTTGGTTACCTTGGAGTTGGTATTTGAGGAAACCAGCTAATTTGCGTTTGAGAGTTTCTAAACTTTTATTTAGACTACGTACATGCCTTCTATCTGATCACAGATTCTAGTGCTGACTTGTTCGTTGTCTTTAGTTCCCACTGAGTTGGTTCTTACTCATAGTGACCCTATGCACAACAGAAGGAACACTGCTGGGTCCTGTGCCATCCTTGCAATCGTTGCTATGTTTGAGGTTGTTGTTGAAGTCACTGTGTCAATCCATCTCATTGGGGGTCTTCCTCTTTTTCACTGACCTCTACTTTACTGAGGGACTGGTCCTTCCTGATGACATGTCCAAAGTATGTGAGACAAAGAACCATCCTCGCTTCTAAGGAGCATTCAGGCTGTATTTTCTTCCGAGACAGATTTGTTCCTTCTTCTGGCAGTCCAGGGTATGTTCACCAATACCATAATTCGAAGGCATCAATTCTCCTTCAGTTTTCCTTGTTCGTTGTCCAGCTTTCACATGCATATGAGGCGATTGAAAACAATATGGCTTGGGTCAGGTGCACCTTAGTCCTCAAGGTGGTATCTCTGCTTTTTTTTTTTTTAAAAAAAATAACACTTTAAAGAGGTCCTTTGCAGCAGATTTGCCCAATGCAATGTGTCGTTTGATTTCTTGACTGCTGCTTCTATAGGCAGCAGAGATTGTGGATCCAAGTAAAATGAAATCCTTGACAACTTCAGTCTTTTCTCCGTTTATCATGATCTTGCTCATTGGTCCAGTTGTGAGGATTTTTGTTGTCTTTATGTTGAGGTGCAGTCCATACTGAAGGCTGTGGTCTTTGATCTTCTTTAGTAAGGGCTTCAAGTCCTCTTCACTTTCAGCAAGCAAGGTTGTGTCACCTGCATAACGCAGATTGTTAATGAGTCTTCCTCCAATCCTGATGCCCCGTTCTTCTTCATATAGACCAGCTTCTTGGATTACTCGTTCAGCACACGGACTGCATAAGTATGGTGAAAGGACACAACTCTGACACACACCTTTCCTGATTTTAAACCATGCAGTATCCCCTTTTTCTGTTCGAAAGACTGCCTCTCGGTCTATGTACAGATTCCACGTAAGCACGATTAAGTGTTGTGGAGTTCCCATTCTTTGCAATGTTATCCTTGATTTGTTATGACCCACATAGTCGAATGCCTTTGCATGCATCAAATTGTTTCTATATAAGCCAGCAATTTTGCCATACTTCTTTATTTATTGTGCTTCAAGTGAAAGTTTACAAACCAAGTTAGTCTCTTATACAAAGTTTTGTGTACACCTTGCCATATACTCCTAGTTGCTCTTCCCCTAATGAGACAGCACACTCCTTCTCTCTATTCTCTATTTCCATGTCCATTCAGCCAGCTTCTGCCCCGCTCTGCCCTCTCATCTCCCATCCAGACAGGAGCTGCCCACGTAGTCTCATGTGTCTACTTGATCCAAGAAGCTCACTCCTCACCAATATCATTTTCTATCCCATAGTCCAATCCAATCCCTGTCTGAAGAGTTGGCTTTGGAAATGGTTCCTGTCTTGAGCTAACAGAAGTCTGGGGACCATGACCTCTGGGGTCCTTCTAGTCTCAGTCAGACCATTAAGTCTGGTCTTTTTATGAGAATTTGGGGTCTGTATCACACTGCTATCCTGCTTCCTCAGGGGTTCTCTGTTGTGTTCCCTGTCAGGGCAGTCATCAGTTGTAGCCGGGTACCTTCTAGTTCTTCTGGTCTCAGGCTGATGTAGCCTCTACTTTATGTGGCCCTTTCTGTCTCTTGGGCTCAAAATTACCTTGTATCTTTGGTGTTCTTCATTCTCCTTTGCTCCAGATGGGTTGAGACCAGTTGTTACATCTTAGATGGCAGCTTGCTAGCGTTTAAGACCTCAGACCCCACTCTCCAAAGTGGGATGCAGAATGTTTTCTTAATAGTTTTTATTATGCCAGTTGACTTAGATGTCCCCTGAAACCATGATCCCCAAACCCCTGTCCCTGCTACTCTGGCCTTTGAAGCATTCGGTCTATTCAGAAAACTTCTTTGCTTTTGGTTTAGTCCAGTTGTGCTGACCTTTCCTGTATTATGAGTTGTCTTTCCCTTCACCTAAAATAGTTCTTGTCTACTATCTAATTAGTGAATACCCCTCTCCCTCCCTCCCCACTTTTGTAACCATCAAAGAATATTTTCTTCTCTGTTTAAACTATTTCTTGAGTTCTTATAATAGTGGTCTCATATAATATTTGTCCTTTTGCAACTGACTAATTTCATTTAGCATAGTGCCTTCCAGATTCCTCCATGTTATCAAATGTTTCACAGGTTCATCATCGTTCTTTATCGATGCCTAGTATTCCATTGTGTGAATATACCATAACTTATTTATCCATTCATCACCATTGATGGGCACCTTGGTTGCTTCCATCATTTTGCTATTGTAAACAGTGCTGCAATGAACACGGCTGTGCATATGTCTGTTCGTGTAAAGGCTCTTATTTCTCTAGGGTATATTCAGAGGAGTGGGATTGCTGGGTCATATGGTAGTTCTATTTCTAGCTTTTTAAGGAAGCGCCAAATTGATTTCCAAAGTGGTTGTACCATTTTACATTCCCACCAGCAATGTACAGGTGTTCCAGTCTCTCCACAGCCTCTCCAGCATTTATTATTTTGTGTTTTTTGGATTAATGTCGGCCTTGTTGCAGTGAGGTGGAATCTCATTGTAGTTTTGATTTGGTTTTGCCATACTTTTGTGCTATTGTAAATGTTGTTTGTAGTGTGCATTATAACCATGCTAGAGTAATATTCTTAATAACTGAAAAGTACGGCTAATAAATCAGAAGACAGCTTTTAATAATTTGTGGCTACTTGTGTCCTCTTAGTGGCAGCGGCTAAGTCAGCTGAAAGAGTGTCTCCGCCCGCGTAGGAGCCCTGATCGTTGCAGAGACGTTTCTCTGGGTGCCTCACCAGCTACTAGCAGCAGCTGCAGTTACTGGCTCACGTGTGGCCCATTGCCTTTGTGTAAATGACAGTTCTCTGGAGCCTGCACACGTACTTCAGAGGAGCTAAAGGTCAGGAAGTGAATTTAAGTGTATCTGGGCTCTAGCTGCAATGATTGGATTTACACGGTGGTGGCTGTCAGCTGCCGTCCCGTTGACTTTGACTCCTGGAGACCTTATTATAACAGAATGAAAAGTTTCTTGGTCCTGTGTCATCTTCACGATCGTTGCTATGTTTGAGTCCGTTGTTGCACCTATCGTGTCTGCCCATCTCACCGAGTGTCCCCCTCGTCCTCACTGGCTCTCTACTTCACCGAGCACAGTGACCTGTAGGAATTGATCTGTCCTGATGGATCGATGGATCAGTCCAAAGCAAGTGAGTTGGACAATATTCTGTGGTGACCCATAATGTTCTCATTGTCTAATTTTCCGAAGTGATCACAGGGCCTTTCTTCCCAGTCTGTCTTAGCCTGGAAGCTCTGTGAAACCTGTCCACTAGGAGTAGCCCTGCTTGTATTTGAAATACCGGTGGCCTAGCTTCCAGCATCACAGCAACACGCCAGCCCCCACAGTGTTACGCACCGAAAGACGGGTGGTAGAGATTTATGTGTTAGAGTGAGAAAATAATGACTTATTGGGAGGATCCAGCCGAAACAAGGAGAACTGGTTTTGGCAAAGTACAATGTTCCTTCTGAAAATAAACAAGTCTGGTGTGTGTGTCTCAGGGGGTTCGTCCTGCACCAAAGAGCTAGTGAAGCCAACCCCAGCATTTTCCACTTGTACCTGGTTGGAAGACCATTCAAAACTAGTAACAGCACTCACTGTACCTGGGGAATACTTAGAACATTGTGAGAGGGCTGTCATGTCTCAGGCTCAGACAGCAGATTTTCCAGCGTCAGGAATCCTTCCCTGTTGGAGGAAGACAGCGGGAGGCACAGCTTCGCTTCACTCCCCAGGGCTCCTGGCATTCTTTTCTCATCTGTTCTTGCTTTTTTTTTGGTTTTCAAATTGTTCATCTCAGTTGCTCGTATTCTCCTTCCCACAAACTGCTTAAAGGAGAAGGAGCTTTCTTCTTTGGAATCCCTCAGAGAATTCTGTTTCCCCAGGTGTTGCAGTGGTTAAGTGCTTGGCTGTTAACTGAAAGGTTGGTAGTTTGAATCCACCAGTGGCTCCATGGGAGAAAGACCAGGCAATCTGCTCTCATAAAGATTACAGCCTAGAAGATTGAATGGGGGAGTTCTCCAGAGTAGCTCTGGGTCTAATTGACTCAACGGGCAAAGGATAAGTTTTGGAATTGAAGTGAGATTTGGCAAAGCCCTGTGGACTGATGCTGCCCCCTGGGTCAGAAAGGGTAGAGGGGCTGCTATGAAAATGAGCCCGTCTGCCTTCTTGGGCAGAGCAGGTCTGACCTGGCTGACACCTGCCCAACACGGGGCAAGGTAAGTCAAAGCTTCTGGCTGTTGCCAACATGACAGTTTGTCTCTTGGGAGGATTTCTCTTTCCAGGACAATTTCCTTAGCTGGCACTTTATTTACTGATTGCACACGACCCACTCCTCAGCATTTCTGATGGAAGGATCACACAGGAGTCACAGGCTTCTCTCAAAATCTGACAGTGCTTCCTAGATTTATAAAACAGGGTGTGTCTCAGGACCCCTGCTCTGCAGAGCACAGATTCCCCCGGGCTCCTGAATGAAATGATGGAATTTCCTTTAACACCTCAGCTCCAGCAGGGGCATTCACAGCTAGCTCACAGTCAGCCAGGGACAAAGAGCCCATTTTCTGTTAGGTGCCACATGCCCAGTCAAAATAGGACAAAGACCGAGTAAGGGCTAGCGTGCCTTCTGGAAATTGCTCCAAAGGATTAGCCTTCCCCCAGATTTACTCCCCAAATTCGGACACCTCTTTCTGCTTCTTTACCCACCATTAGAATCACTACTTTCTACAGACAACACCAGTAGGAATAAATATATATATATCCCCCATTGCTGTCAAGTCGATTCCAACTCATAGCATCCCTGTAGGACAGAGGAGAACTGCCCCATAGGGTTTCCAAGGAGAGGGTGGTGGATTCAAACTGCCAACCTTTTGATTATCAGCCTGAGCTCTTAACTACTGTGCTACCAGGGCTACTTACTAGGTGGCACAGTGGTTAAGGGCACCTGGCTGCTAACTGAAAGCTTGGCAGTTTGAATCCACGAGCCATGCAGAGGGAGAAAGATGTAACAGCCTGCTTCCATAAAGATTTACAGCCTTGGGAACCCTCTAAGGCAGTTTCAGCTCTGTGCTTTAGGGTTGCTGTGAGTTGGAATCAACTCCACGGCAATGGGTTTGGCTTTTTTTGGTATCAAATATATATTATACACATACACGCGTGTATATTTGTCTTGAGACCTTCCTCTTTAGTGAATCAGTGACACTCAGGGGTCTCATTTCTACTCTTCGCTGGAGTTTACCGTCTCCTTATTAAACACACCAAAGAGGATACACTAAATCCCTTGCACGTTCAGCAGAAGTTGGCAGATTTACGCACCACAGGAAGTTGTGTGTCAAATGGTACAATCCAGTGCTTGTTTCATGGGTTCAGTTGATTCCAGGTTAGCTTTAATATTTTCCTGATGAGGCTTAACAGCACAGCAATAATATCCTACAAGCAACCTCCAGCTTTAAAAAGAAACACGCCCTGGTGAGCTGACCGTGGCTGCTCAAAACATATTTTGTAGATGCTGACGCAACCAGTAAGCCCTAGTACTATTTTTCCAAATAGTGGGTTAAATGGCTTGCCCAGCAATCATGCGTGGAACCAGGTAAAGATGGGTTGTTTCTGACAGGTTTTTCTGCTTCCAGCTGGGCTTGGGTGACCACAGGGCGTGGGGTGAGCGTTGTGTTCAGGGACGGGGTTGGACACTGACTTCTTCTTGTGTTTCATTATCTGCAGTTTATCTCCTCTCAGTCCATTCTCCTAGCTGCTCACATTTTATTTTATTTTTTTGGAGAATGCTTTGTTAACTCTCCTACAAAGGTGGCCTTGTGTAGAATTTCATGAACACAGCACCCAGAACCTGGATTTTTGTCATGGTGCTGCGAGTGATAGAAAAACGTGTAACTTGCTGCTTTTTCTTTTCTCCCCTTGAATGACTTTCAGTGCAAACTGTGTAGGTGGGACTGCCCTTTGTGAGACATTTTTCAGTATAAAAATTCGTCGTTGATATTACGTCACACGACACTTAAATTTGCCCAGCCATGTCTCCCACCTTTGTCCCTGCAGCACCCTGGGGCCTTGTGGATCAGGTCCTGTGATATTTCAGTCACTTCTCATCACAGGCTCTGATCTCAGAAGGAAGGTCTGTTTACAGCATAATAACACGACACTCCAAGATATGACACAGCCTGGTGAGTGAGTCACAGCAATGCTTCAAAACCTGCTGCAGCTTTTATGTTGACAGTTATATCATTTGTTTATATTTTATGCAACTCTTAAATAAGCTGCCGGGATGTTAGTAAACATAACAGCTAATACTCCTATCAGTACGAAGCCGCCATGTACAGGGGCCTGCCAGAAAGGCCGTCCAAGGACGAATGGACGAGAACCACCTTTCGTATTTTTCTAAGAAGCTTCCTTTGCCAGGTCAAATGAAACCCAAATCCGGACTGAGATGGGGAGAAGCTTTCTTCAGAAAGAAAGAATATTGCAACAGGGAGAACGCCCCAATCTCAGAAATCTGCAAGATTCTCAAGAGTTAAGCAAAAGGAGATATTTTTTAAAGAGATGAGTATAAACAAGACTGGAGAAAAACAGGCTTGGGGAAGTGGGGTGCGGGGTGGGTGACCAGACAGCAGATCAAAGAAGGTTTCATGCTGAGGCAGCCTGTTCTCAGGGGGACCTTTAAGGAGGGGCTGTGTGCTGGCTCAGGCTGAGGGCGGGCTGAAGCCAAGGGGCCTAGAGGAAGGGAAACGTCACCAGAATTTGATTAACAAGCATTTTGTTCTGATAGATCAGTGGGCCCAAGCAGTTCAGCTAATCATTTATGAGGCAAAGAATGGGAATTTGGAGGGCCATTGTCTGGTCTAAGGAGCCCTGGTGGTGCAGTGGTTAAGTGCTCAACTGTTAACAGAAATGTTGGTGGTTTGAACCCACCAGCCACTGTGAGGGAGAAAGACATGGCAGTCTGCTTCCCTAGAGATTACAGCCAAGGGAACCCTACAGCGCTCAGTTCTACTCTGAAACACATGGGGGTCACCATGAACCGGAATCTGATAGATGGGAGTGGGTTTTTTTTTTTTTTTTTTTTGCATCTGGCCTTGTCATAGGTAGACAAGAGGGCATTTGTGAGTCTTATCTAAGTCATATGGTCACGTGGGAAGTGGGATTATTTGCAGTAAGCTGTTTTCCAGAACAGGAAGGGTGATTTCTTTAACCACGGCTCTTTTCAAGGATCACAGGGTTCAGCGAAATCCAACATTGTCGGCCACAGCCCAGGCGTCCTAACTTGTTATATGGGTAGTGGGACCCATGAGTCAGTGTTTTACAAGCTCCCCAGGGAATTTTGTCCTGAAGCTTAGGATTTCTGTGCTACCCGAGGATGCTGGCATTATCATACTGCTAAGTCTTTGATACTCCTTTCAACCTCCTTAAACTATCATTGTGGGCCCTGAATGGTGCAAACAGTTACCATGCTTGGCTGCTAACTCAAAGATGGGAGGTTCAAGTCCACCCAGAGGCACTGCAGAAGAAAACCAACCATTGACAACCCTATGGGGCACAGTTCTACTCTGACACACTTGGGGTCTCCATAGTGGGGTTGACAGCAACTAGTTCTCAAGTTATGACTAAAGAGTGAAAACAAGAATTGGGGGTAGTCATGAAAGCTAGAATGAGATTGATTAGTTCAAAAGAAACAGCTTAAAAGCTATTACTCTCCTGTCTTATGGTTTTCAGACATACTGAACTTATAGGTTACCCTTTACATAAGGAACTTAAAAGTCTAGATTTATGTTAACTCATAAGGCATCTCCGAAAGTCAGGTTCAAGTACAGCGTGTTAGAGAGCGTGTGTTTCTTTTTGAACATGGAGAGCGGTGTGACTTGGAGTCTTAATCACTACCGTCGAATTTCCCCAACTAGAAATTCACCTGTTAGGCAGCGTGCTTTTCCCAAAGCCCTAACGACAAGCTCTCCTGAGCAAGGCTGGCACCAAGCACTGCTCCCAGAACTTAAGGTGGTTTCTTGCAGTCTCAGCTCTGCCCTTCATCTTCTCTGTGTCCCCAGGCTCTGACTCTGGTTTTGACCTTGATTTGAATGACAGTCCACTTGCAGCAGAAACCCTGGCGTCCAACGCTCCAGGCCCAGGCCCTGGTACAAATGGCCTGTTGGCATCTTCCACCTGGATGTCCTAGTTTGAGAAACTCAAACTCACACTAAAACGAAACACCTTTTGTTCTCCCCCCACAACATGTCTCCCAGCACATGTCCTCCCATGCTCCCCTACCTGGTGGGCCTCCTCCCTAGTTTCTCACTCATCCCCCTACCTGGTGGGCCTCCTCCCTAGTTTCTCACTCAGCCTGGTATTTCATGGCCTTCTGTGTAGTGCACGGCGGAGGCCTGGCCAGGCATCCTGGGTGACCATGTTCAGATCTGCCTCTGAGTCTGAATCCAATGCCACCCTGGAAGAGGCCCTCATTAGCACTCTCTTTGCTGCCTCTTTAAACCATATAGCTCAATGCACCAGGGCGGGGCTCTTTCAGCCCTAAGTGGACATTTCTGTCCCTTGCTAAAGCCATCAACAACTCCTCCGTCCCCTACAGCAGAGTTCCCATGATCCTGTCTGGATTTATTCATTCCCCTCACCATCTGTCCATGGCCGGCCATGCTGACATCTCCCTTCCAAATCCTCTTCAGTCTTCCTAGCACCCTCTCAGGCAGAAAGGGCAGAGGTTTGACTCCAGTTGTGTTGAGGAAGTGTACTGCCTCAGAGAAGTGAAGTGAAGCATGTAAGGTTAGTCCCAAGGCTGATGAGTGCTGGAGTAAAAGCCAGGGGAAGGTAGGCTCTGATCCCAAGCCCAGTTCTCCCATGTCAGTACTGCATCCTTGTTCTGTGCCAGTACAGGTCCGCATGGTGGTTCCATGGGCTCACCTAACTTCCGAGGCTTGAATCTGGCTTCTTCCACCGCGTACTTGCTATGTGACCACGGACAAGTCATTTCACCTCACTGTGCCGTGTGATATTGTACTGAGGATAAAAAAAGAAAGATCCAGGCTAGTGCTTCCTATAGTCCTTGACCCACAGTAAACGCTGGATACATTTGAGCTAACATTAGGTAGATGGATAGATAGATACATGATAGGTAGGTAGGTAGGTAGGTAGATAGATGGATGGATGGATGGATGGATGGATGGATGGATGGATGGATGGATGGATGGATGGATGGATGGATGGATGGATGGATGAATGGATGGATGGATGGATGATAGAGAGATAGATAGGGCTACTGTCCAGTCAACTCAATTCCAACTCATGGCAACCTTACACACAACAGAGCAAAACATCGTCCTGTCCTGTGTCATCCTCATGATCACTGGCATGTTTGAGTCATGTTGTGTCAGTCCATCTCCCCAAGGGTCTCCATCATCCTTCTGGCCCCCTCGCTCACCAGATATGGTGTCTTCCTCTAGCAGTTGATCCCTCCTGATGTTTGCAGCAAGGACAATGTTTAAAGTAGGACAATGTTCTTTGTGATCCATGTGATTTTCTCTGGCTGATTTCTGGAAGGAGATCTCCAGGCCTTTCCTCCTGGTCCGTCTCAGTCTGGAAGCTCCACTGAAACCTGTCCACCACGGATGACCCTCCTGGTATTCGAAATACTGGTGGCACAGCTTCCAGCAACATAGCAACACAGAAGCCACTGTATACGACAAGCTAATACTCCTATTATTTAAATCAAAATCATTAACTGTCCCATACCCTACCCTGAGGAAGCCTTAACAAATTCCAAAAGACACATTCTTTGTTACTCATTGTAACTCCCTCGGAGAGTTAAAGTAGGTGGACGTATGCTGGGCTGTTGTAATGTTCTGCACAGGAGTTGGATTTGAATACGAATGCCTACATCCTCAGCATATGTGGAGGCTTACCCACCAAACTCCTCACAGCAGTAATTACTCAGCCGCCGAGGGATCCTCATGGGTACATTTGTGGCACTAAGTGGCTCATTAATGGAAGCCACGCAGTTGCATCACCACACTGGGTGAAAACAGCAGCTCAGCCTTGTCATCTTGAGCTCTGAGCTACCTGCTTTTTGTCTGGCTGATTGACTGTGACAATCTTAACAGTTAAAAAAAATGCGTACGCTATCTTTCAAGTTTCTAACGTGTCAAAAGCTAGCATGTTAAAATTTTGTTTAGATTAGGCTATCAAATATATGTAATTTCAGGGGGAAAAGGATGGCTATTATGTTATACAAGTTCATTTTGTTAAGCACATCTACAATATCCTTTCCAAATTGTGCACATATATACATATAAACCCACTGCTGTTGATTACTGACTCTCAGCGACCCTATGGGACAGAGTAGAACTGCCCCATAGAGTTTCCAAGGAGTGCCTGATAAATTTGAACTGCCGACCTTTTGGTTAGTAGCTGTAGCTCTGAAACACTATTCCACCAGGGTTTCCGTATATACGTGTAAATATATATATGTACATATATTTTTCTACCAAAGTGTTTCTAAAGTAGGTATGTGGAAGTGAGGAATATTGTAAAGCAACAATATTGTTTAGCAATTCAGGTTGCATAAGTCAAAGTATAGATGAAGAACCCTTGGCCCAATTTACATCATTCATGTTGTGGTTAGGTGCTGTCGAGTCAGCTCTGACTCATAGTGACCCTGTGCACAACAGAACAAAGCAGTCCTGCGCCATCCTCACAGTTGTTGCTGTGCTCGAGCCCATTGTTGCAGCCCCTGCATCAATCCATCTCATAGAGGGTCTCCTCTTTTCGCTGACCCTCTACTTTACCAAGCATGATGTCCTTCTCCAGGGACTGATCTCTCCTGATAACATGACCAAAGTATGTGAGACGCAGTCTCACCATCCTCGCTTCTCAGGACCATTCTGGTCGTACTTCTTCTAAGACAGATTTGTTTGCTCTTCTGGCAGTCACTGGTATAGTCAATATTCTTCGCCAACACCACAATTCAAAGGCGTCAATTCTTCTCCGGTCTTCCTTATTCCTTGTCCAGCTTTCACATGTGTATGATGCGATTGAGAACACCATGGCTCGGGTTAGGTGGACCTTAGTCCTTAAAGTGACATCTTTGCTTTTCAACGGTTTAAAGAGGCCTTTTGCAGCAGATTTGCCCTCTGCAATGCGTCGTTTGATATCTTGACTACTGCTTCCATGGGCATTGATTGTGAATCCAACTAAAATGAAATCCTGGACAACCTCAATCTTTTCTCAGTTTATTTTTGTTCTATGTCTCAATTTCCTTCACATTAAAATAAACAAGGATATGTTTATGTCTTTTTTCAGCAAATGTTAAACGAGGCCTTGCTCTGCCCCGACCATTAAAATACAGAGATGAATGCACTCTCTAGACGTCAGGCTTTGAGTGCCAAATCACTCATTCGACAATAATTTTGGTTACTGAAAGTTTCCTCTTATGTACCATAGGAGCAGATTTCTGCCTTATAGGGTGTTCTTCTTCCACGCCCCACAAGGGCAGTTCTACTGTCCTGTAGGGTCACCATGCGTTGGAATTGACTCGATGGCAATGAGTATTTTCCTCCACACCAGAGGACACTGGGGAAAGATCCTTGGGTGGTACAAATGGTTAACACACTCAGATGCTAACCCAAAGGTTAGAGGTTTGAGTCTACCCACGGGCTCCTCTGAAGAAAGATCTGACGATCTACTTCTGAAAAACCAGTCACCGCAAAGCCTGTGACCCACAGCTCTGCTTTCGGGAACCCTGGTGGCGCGATGGCTAAGGGCTCTGCTGCTGACCAGGTGACTGGGGGTTCGAGCCCACCCAGCGGCTCCGCAGGAGAAAGACTTGCTTCTGTGACAATTACAGCCTAAAACACCCCCTGGGGCAGTTCTGCTCTGTCACGTGGGGCCCGTATGTGTTGAAATCAACTTGAGAGCACCTAACAACAACAGTTCTGCTCTGACACACGTACGGCACCTGTGATTTGGAATCAACTCCACGGCAACTGGTATTTTGTTCTGCATGCGGTGTAGATGTTTACAAACCAAAGGGGCAGCGTAGGGCTTGTTGCCGACCCTGGGCGTGGGAGGGACAGCGACCCCACCTAGCGGCTGTAACAGTTGGCAGAGCCTGGCTGACCACCCTGAATCCTCGTCCTTGAGAGCTGGCTAAGTGCCTACGTGCTCCCTGCAGGGGCTGCTGGTGCCCACAGGCTCGAGGAGGAGGACCAGCCTGGGGGCACAGAGGCTGACAGACGGTGGTGCAGTCGGTTTGCGCTTGGCTACCGACCTAAGGGTTGGTGGTTGGAACCCACCCATCCACACCTTGGAAGAAAGCCCTGGTGATCTGCTTCCATAAAGATTACAGCCGAGAAAACCCTGTGGGGGACAATTCGACACTGTAGTACACGGGGTTCCACGAGCTGGAATCAACTTGATTGCAACAGGTTTGGTCTTTCTTGGTTTTAATTAAATTCATCGGCTGAGCCCTACCATTGGCAGTGTGCCATGCTGAGATCCACGCTGTACGAGTGGGAATAAAGCCTGGTGCCAGGAGGAAGCGTGAAGACGGATGTTCTCCAAACTCAGGTCTAGAAAGGTGGTCTCCAAAGGGGCTGCTCTCAACCGCTCGGGGTGTCCTAGAACGCTCGTGGGGGTGTGACAAGAACACCTTAGAACATCTCCATATCCAAAGGGGCTGCTCTCAACCGCTCGGGGTGTCCTAGAATGCTCGTGGGGGTGTGACAAGAACACCTTAGAACATCTCCATATCCAAAGGGGCTGCTCTCAACCGCTCGGGGTGTCCTAGAATGCTCGTGGGGGTGTGACAAGAGCACCTTAGAACATCTCCATATCCAAAGGGGCTGCTCTCAACCGCTCGGGGTGTCCTAGAATGCTCGTGGGGGTGTGACAAGAACACCTTAGAACATCTCCATATCCAAAGGGGCTGCTCTCAACCGCCCGGGGTGTCCTAGAATGCTCGTGGGGGTGTGACAAGAACACCTTAGAACATCTCCATATATTCTCGGGTTTTCAACGGCTGATTTCTCAGAAGCAAACCATCAGCACTTTCTTCCAGGTGCCTCCGGGTGGACTCGAACTTCCAACCTTTCGGTCAGCAGCCTAGCATGTTAACCTCTTGCACCCCTCAGGTGCTCTATTGAGAATAGGGTTGGGAAAAAAACACCTAAATTACATTTTTACATAAGCTTTGCCCCCCAATATTTTACACTTAAAATGTCTTAACCACTTGTTGAAGGGAAACTGTTGAATTGTAGTCAATTTCTCATTAAAAGTTTGAGATAAATATGATAAATCTTAATCAGTCTCTCTAATTTCCTGCACAGCTGTCGTGATTATAATTCTTTGAGCGACTCTGCTGAAAGGCACTATTTAAAACACAAAGCACTTTTGAATATTAACTCATTAATTCTGATGACACTTTTGTGGGGAAGGTAGGTGGCAGAATGACTCAGTCAAGGTCACATTGGTGAGTTGGCGATGGAGCTTGGCATGTGGAAGAAGTTTCTGGGCTAGTCATATCAAGCTATGAGAGGGTTGGCAGGCTGGAAAGCCAGTGGAAGGCCACAGACACACAAACACACACACACACAAAACGCATACAAAACTCATTTAAAGCAAACAAACAACTAAATCTGTTGCTGTCGATTCCAGCTTATGACAACCCTGTGTATTACAGAGTAGAGCTGGTCTCCATGGGATTTTCTAGGCTGTAATCTTTACAGAAGCAGATCACCAGGCCTTTCTTCCAGTGTGGTCTGGGTGGGCTCAAACTGCCAACCTTTTGGTTGGTAGTCTAGTGCAAGCCGTTTACAGCACCCAGGGACTTAAAGGGCTGCAGATCTTACCTATTTTCACTCCTTCCTGCTCTATTCTGGGCACTTGTTTGCAAACAGTAGAAACCCACTCCAACTATTTTAAGCAGAAAAAGACTTACAGGAAGGACATGGTATCATGGGGAATCTTGGGACCCAGGCCCAGAGAATAGGGGACAGTGGGGAGCTGGGCTTCTTGGATGCGGCAAGGTCCAGTGTGAATCTCAGGAACCCTGGATGGTGATGGGTAAATCCAGAACTGTCTGCAAGGTTCCGGCGGAAATGTCCAGTTGACTGAGCTTACATAATACTGGGGTTGACTGCTAACAAAAAGGTCGGCAGTTCGAAACCACTAGCAGCTCCACAGGAGAAAGATGTGGCAGCCTCCTTCTGTAGAGATTTAAAGCCTTGGAAACCCTATGGAGTTGCTGTAAGTTGGAATTGACTCCACGGCAGTGGGTTTGATTTTAGTGGGTTTGCAAAACAAAACACAACAACAGACAAAATTGGAAAAACGTGAAGCACCTCCAATGTGCCGTATGGACGGTACATAGTGGATGTGCCAGCAAGGAAGATGAAGGCTGGGTGTCCACAGCTCAGATTCCAAGGAAGAAGGCAAACATGGAGGAAACAGAGGTGTGAGTATTCAGGCCCTCAGAAGGGGAGAGACAGGATGTTGGGTGGGTGGAGCCAGGGAAGGCTTCCCTGAGGAGGTGAGATTGAACTTAGGTCTTGACAGAGACACTCTACAATGCGGGGCTGCAGGGGAGGAAGAGTGGAAGGAACGGTAGGCTCAGAGACCCAGGTAACACAGGAACAGGTGGGCTTGACTGTGCAACTGAGTGGAGCACACAGGGTAGGTGAAAGAGGTGAGCCAGAAACAGTGTGAAGGCCCTGTAAGTGGTGCCAAGGACTTAGGATCCTTCCTAGGAATCGTTATTGTCGTTAGTTGCTGTCAAGTTGGCCCTTGACTCATGGCGACCCCTGTGGACAAGGGAACCAAACCCTGCCCTGTCCCGTGCCATCCTCATGATTGGTTGCAGATTGGACTGTTGTGATCCATAGGGTTTTTTCCATTGGCTGATTTTTGGAAGTAGATCTCCAGGCCTTTCTTCCTAGTCCATCTTAGCCTGGAAGCTCTGTTGGAACCTATTCGACATCACAGCAACATGCAAGCCTCCACTGACAGACGGGTGGTGGCTACTCATGAGGTGCATTGGCTGGGAGTCAAACTCGGGTCTCCACATGGAAGGCGAGAATTCTACCACTGAATCACCATTGCCCTCTTCCTAGAAATTGGGGGCTGTAAAAGGCTAGTGCAGCAAAGAATTTGATAGAGTTTCTTAAGGGATCTTTGAGGGCCATGTGGAGGTTTGGACTGAGAATCAGAGCAATCACGAGGACTGGCGGAGCCCCTCCTTCCTCAAGTCCAGAGTGTTGTGCCGGCTTCCCTGGTGTCCGCGCAAGAGAGAGGGAGGGTGTGGAGCAGCCCTAGCTGCAAGACATGAAGCAGTTAGGTCGGAAGTGAATTGAGGGAGAGGGTTGTACCACTTCTTTCTGCCCAGCCTAACGCTCAGGCCTTAGCACAGACTTAACGGATGGTCGTTAAGTAAAGGAATGAATTTTCTTACAATATGAAGTAGGGAAAAGAAGAACCAAAAATGTAAGGTCCTCACTGAGCTCGATAATGCACAGGTCCTAATTCAACTCAGTAACTGGATTTTGAATCTCCTAGCCTCTCCTCTTGAACCTTGACTTAAGCGAAAAATCAGTGTTAAGTCACAAGTTTTGGCAAGCTCAACATTCAGAACTGCGGTGACTCAAATTCCCCTGTGGACGTCCTTGCGCTCAGCGTGGTCCTCTGTCTTAGTCTAGGAAGCTAAGGCTGGCTTCCCACAATACCACAAAGAGGTTGTCTTTGAAGGACAGACGTTCCTGTCTCCCAGTTCTGGAGGCCAGCACTCTGAGATCAGGGTGTCAGCCCTGTCGTTCCTTCTGAGGCTCCCGTGAAGACCTGTCCCACGCCTCTCTCCTAGCTGTCGTTCCTTCTGAGGCTCCCGTGAAGACCTGTCCCACGCCTCTCTCCTAGCTGTCGTTCCTTCTGAGGCTCCCGTGAAGATCTGTCCCACGCCTCTCTCCTAGCTTTTGGTGGTCACTTGGTGCATACGCCTCCATACTCACATGGCTGTCCTCCTCTGTCTGTATCTGTCTCTGCGTCTGGTCTTCTTTTTTTAAGACACTACTGAGATGGGGTCAGGACCCCCCTGCTCCAGCACAGCCTCATGCTAGCTGGTGACATCTTCAAAGACCCTGTTTCCAAACACGGCCGTGTCCGCAGGCGCCGAGGATTGTCAGTCCCCGGGTGTCGGACAGAGTGGACCTGTGTCCGCAGGGTGTCCAGTGGCTGGTTTTTCTGCAGTGGATTACCAGGCCTTTCTTCTGATGCAAGGCTGGATGGCCTTTAACTGTCAAAGGCTAGGACCACAGCACCCCTTTTTGGGGCACACAGTTAAACACTGTCCTTATTCTCTGGCGCCGCCACCGAGGCGGAGCAGGTCCGCAGCCCTACTTCTCCAGACTTCCGACTCTGCCAGCCGCGTCTACAGAGGTGGCTGCCCTCCCTTACCTTTTCCACTGGACTCACGAAAACCTTTATATTCAAGAGAACAATGTCACTGACTTGTTTTTCCGTAAGGACTAGCTCTTTTTCAAATGTACAAAAACATTTTATTCCATTAAACAAGATAAACACTGAAGCTGCAGGTTGTTTTATAAATTAGGCCTTTAATGGACAGTAGTCATTTTCAAAAGCTGTAATTTTTTAGAAAAACAAATGTGTACTACCCAGGATTATGAAAACTGACATGCGTGGCTCAGGTAGTCTGACCACATCAGTGTAATGGTCCAGTGATTCTGGAAGCCTGATGTAGTGTCCCCTCATTTCTCTTTGAGTTGTCACTTAACTATTTTTCTTAGGTTTCTGATCTGGTCCTTCCTTGTCATCTGTACTCAGATCAACGTTGGGGAAGCTTCAGCTCTCTCCGCTGCTTTGTCTTAACTCAGTGGCCTTGGCATGTTCTGTAGGCTTTCTCAGGTGATGGTGGAAGAGTACTCTCGGGCGATGGTGGAGGAGTACTGTCAGGTGATGGTGGAGGAATAGCGTCAGGTGACGGCAGAGGAGTACTGTCAGGTGATGGTGGGGGGTGCCGTCAAGTGACGGTGGAGGAGTACTGTCAGGTGATGGTGGAGGGGTGCCGTCAGGTGATGGTGGAGGAGTACTGTCAGGTGATGGTAGGGGAGTACTGTCAGGTGATGGTGGAGGAGTACTGTCAGGTGGTGGTGGAGGAGTATCGTCATGTGATGGTGGAGGAGTACAATCTTGTGATGGTGGAGGAGTACAATCTGGTGATGGTGGAGTATTGTCAGGTAACGGTGGAGGAGTATCGTCAGGTGGTGTTGGAGGAGTATTGTCAGGGGGTGGTGGAGGAGTACTGACAGATGGTGGTGGAGAAGTAATGTCAGACGGTGGTGGAGGAGTAATGTCAGGTGACAGTGGAAGACTACTGTCAGGTGATGGTGGAGGAGTAATGTCAGGTGATGGTGGAGGAGTACTGTCAGGTAATGGTGGAGGAGTATTGTCAGGTGACGGTGGAGGAGTATTGTCAGGTGATGGTAGAGGAGTACAATCCGGTGATGGTGGAGGAGTAATGTCAGGTGATGGTGGAGAAGTACTGTCAGGTGATGGTGGGGGAGTACTGTCAGGTGACGGTGGAGGAGTACCATCAGGTGATGGTGGAGGAATATTGTCAGGTGACAGTGGAGGAACATTGTCAGGTGGCGGTAGAAGAGTGCTGTCAGATGATGGTGGAGGAGTATTGTCAGGTGGTGGTGGAGGAGTACTGTCAGGTGATGGTGGAGGAGTACTGACAGGTGGTGGTGGAAAAGTAATGTCAGACGATGGCGGAGGAGTAATGTCAGGTGACAGTGGAGGACTACTGTCAGGTGATGGTGGAGGAGTAATGTCACGTGATGGTGGAGGAGTACTGTCAGGTAATGGTGGAGGAGTATTGTCAGGTGACGGTGGAGGAGTATTGTCAGGTGACGGTGGAGGAGTATTGTCAGGTGATGGTGGAGGAGTATTGTCAGGTGATGGTAGAGGAGTACAATCCGGTGATGGTGGAGGAGTACTGTCAGGTGATGGTGGGGGAGTACTGTCAGGTGACGGTGGAGGAGTACCATCAGGTGATGGTGGAGGAATATTGTCAGGTGACAGTGGAGGAACATTGTCAGGTGGCGGTGGAAGAGTGCTGTCAGATGATGGTGGAGGAGTACTGACAGGTTGTGGTGGAAGAGTACTCTCAGGTGATGGTGGAGGAGTACTGTCAGGTGGTGGTGGAGGAGTATTGTCAGGTGATGGTGGAGGAGTACTGTCAGGTGATGGGGGAAGAGTATCATCACGGGATGGCGGAGGAGTATCATCAGGTGGGAGAAAGATGTGACAGTCTGCTTCTATAATGACTATAGCCTAGAAGCCCTGTGGAGCAGTTCTACTCTGTCATATAGGGTTCTTATGAGTTGGAATCGATCTGACAGCACACAATAATATTGACTGGCTTGCGCAATTGTGAGTGCTGACCAAGCAAGTCCTGAGTCCACTGGGTAGGTGGTCAGGAAAGGAAGATTATGAGCCCACTGGAACCACAGGCACAAGGTTTTGGAGTCTCTGAGCCCAGGGAATGCCTCCACCTTGGTCTAGAGGGCTCACCTGGTTAGGTCAGGCCCACCCAGGATAATCTCTTTTTCTATTAACTGCAAGTCAGCTGACTGGCCTTTAATCGCATCTACGAAAGCCCTCCAACTCAACACCTAGAAGAGTATTTGGCTCAGTAACTGGAGGCTGATGTTCAGGCTGGCCAAGGTGACACATTCAAAGCCATCACACCATCTCAGACTGGTTTTAACAGTGAAAGGGATGCATTGGCTCACACAGAGTTCAGCCGCTAACCAAAAGGTCGGCAGTCCGAATCTACCAGCCGCTCCTTGGAAACCCTGTGGGGCAGCTCCACTGTGTCCTATAGGGTCGCTATGAGTCGGAATCGACTCGATGGCAGCGGGATTTTTATTGGCTCACAAAGGGAAAAACCCAGAAGTTGTTTCAGCCTCCACGTAGTTTGATCGTGGCTCCAGCTCCATTTCTCTGCAGTTAACCCCAGGCCTTCCCACTTTCCTCGGTAGAACTGATGTCAGCTTTGCTGCCCATGTGGCTGAAGATGCTCCGGCCACAGTCCAGAGCAATAGGGAGCCTCCCCCGCCTCCCAACAGAGTCCACAATCCAGGGTGGAGAGCACGTGCCTCCTCCTGACTCCAGGGCTGCTACACAGGAGGAACCAGCAATGGACCACGTCCCCCTTTTTCCCTGTCACAGTGGGCATTTGAGTAGCCTTTGTGGGGACTTCCTCCCTTTGAGAGGAGGATCTTGTTTTACTCTTTGATATTGCATACGGTGTCTACTATGCGCTGGGCACTTTGGCTCCCACCTTCTCACTGAATCCTCACAGCCACCCTACTTCAGTGGTGAGATAACCCCCAGCCTGCAGGTGAGGGGACGGAGAAGGAGGAAGTGTGAGTGACCTGTCCAAGATCACAGAGGTGGGAGGTGACGTGGCTGGAGCATGAACCCAAATCCTCTAAACTCATTCATGTACTCATGGTTCAGCCCCACATGTCATCCACAGCAGCTGAAATATTCCTGAAGAAATACTTACCGCGTGGAAAAAGATTGTCCTGAGCGTGGTGGGTGCCAGGGCTGGGGGGAGGGGAGACGGGAAGGGGGGGACTGCAGATGGGCAGGGGGTTTCTTTTGGGGCGGATGAGAATGTTCTGGAATTAGATAGCAGTAATGGCTACACAACCTTGTGAATATATGAAAACCTGCCGAATTGTACACTTTAAAGGGGTGAATTTCATGGTAGTAAATTATATCTCAATAAAAAGTGGAAGAAATATTATGTCCAAAAAAAAAAGCCCAAACCAACAAATTGTCCTACATAAAGAATAGCAAAGGTCACAAAAACAAATCTTAGAAGACGCTAGTTTATACTCATCATTTCCTGGCTTAATTTTATTTGGGCCAAAGGCAGTCCATTCATGTGGGTTTTGCAGTAACTACAGGAAACGATGGGTAGGATGGAATGGTTTTAAAGGGAAAAGTTATTGCCCCATGGGTTTAAGTGAGGGCATCAACTGTGGGAAGGGAACTGAATTGTTTTATGATGTTACTTGGACCCTACAATTAAACATGGGTTAAATTACTGGTTCGTCTTTGTAGTTCACAGGCAGAGGGAAGCTTGCACATTTGGAAGTTTTTAGTCTCCTTCTTCTCTCTGGATTACTGGCTCTGCACTGCTTTTAAAAAAAGGAGTGATGTAAGAGACACTCAAACCAGTCAGTTATTTAGAGGACCCCCAGGGCTGCGTGAGTTAAACCTTACAACTAGTAAGGTGACCTTGATCCATTTATTTTTCTGAAACCTTTGGCTGCAAGCATTTACTTACATTTCCAAATGGAAAACTTGAACCCAAGATGAAAGAGGGAACCAACATGGTTTATGATGGAACAGGCGAAGGATGTTTGAAAGCGGAGGAAGTAAGAAAAATAATAAATAAAAAGGAAAAGTAGATACAAAGCGATGTACCAGTTAACTCTGGCTGTACACGGCTATATGTTATTTATATATAAATAAAATCTCAGAATCACAGATCACTTCCAAATCAGCTTGAAGTGTGTTCATTTTATTACTTGTTGTTGTTAGCTGCTGTTGAGTTGGCCCCTGACTCATGCCAGGCCAGTGCGCAACGGAACCAAAAGCTGCCCAGTTCTGCACCATCCCCATGATCCATTGCACATAGAGTTTTCACTGGCTGATTTTTGGAGGTGGATTGCCAGGCCTTTGTTCCTAGTCCATCTTAGTCTGGAAGCTCTGCTGTGACCTGTTCAGCATCACAGCAACACACAAGCCTCCACAGACAGACGGGTGGTGGCTGTGCACAAGGTGCAGTGGCTGGGATTCAAACCCTGGTCTCCCCTGTGGAAGGGGAGAATCCTGCCACTGAACCACCAATACCCCGTATTCTATATGGAGTTGCTTCTCAGTAAATTTTTGTTCAACCAAACTGAACAGAAGTGGGCTCTGTCCACAGTCCTGGGTGGGAAGGGTCGGGGAGACCAGGACACCAGCTCAATGATTAACCACGGGTTCCCACTGCTCCCCACGCCCTGCTGAGTGGACACTGCCGTGGCGTGTTCCTGCCTGGAGACCCCACCTTCCCTCCCTGGCATTGCTGTGGGGGCACTGGGTAAAGGAGGGAGAACCATGACTGTCCAGCTTCCAGTCCTGGCAGCTGGCGACCAGCAATCTGTGCTGAACCACTGCACCTTCTGGGCATCAGTTACCTGCAGGGGATGGTGCACAGGTGATGGTGCACGGGTGACAGTACATATGTGATGTTACACAGCTGACAGTGCACAGGTGACGGTGCATCGGTGATGATTCACAGGTGATGGTTCATGGGTGACAGTGCACAGGTGACAGTACATATATAATGTTACACAGCTGACAGTGCACAGGTAACAGTGCACAGGTGACAGTACGTATGTGATGTTACATAGCTGACAGTGCACAGGTGAGTGTGCACAGCACACAAGTGACAGTGCACAGGTGATGGTGCATAGGTAACAGCACACAGGTGACAGTGCACAGGTGTTGGTACACAGGTGACAGTGCACAGGTGATAGCGTTCAGACGGTGGTGCACAGGAGACAGTATATATATAGGTTCTGAGGTGGGGTTGACCCTGATGATGGAGGCTTTGGGCTGCACCCAGGTCCTCTGCCCCAGTAACTGGGGAGTGGCTGGCAGGTTTCCAGCAGCATCCGCCTAAGTCTCACCCTCCAGCCAGCGATGGAGCCCCTGGAAGTGGGCGGGCCCCACTGATGCCGCCTGATTTGTTGATGGTCCTGCTGCCTCCTCCCTTGTCCCAGGTGACCTATCCCACTCTAGTTGCTCTCGAGAGGGAACCTCCGGTACCTGCCTCCAGTACCTGCTGCTTGGCCCTCCTGGCTGCCCGCAGGACTTCTGTCCTACAAAGTGCCTGTCTTTGAGTTTGCTGCAAATCCTCTGACCTCTGCAGGACCACAAATGGAGCTTAATCTAGTTCAAACCTTTGGCTGGCAGCCCCCTCCTGCCGTCTTCTCTGCACACCCTAGGCGCCTAGGTTGGACCCACCCTCTTCGTCTGTGCCTTTCCCAGAAGAATGAACTCTTGCTCCCAGGGTTCTGAGGCTCACCTTCACAGGCTCTTCCTGGAATGGAAATCACAGCCTCCACTGGGCTGGCCCTTCATGCCATCACCAAGTAAGACATGTGTGATGACATTTAATGAAGAACACTCTGGTCAAGAGTAACTTCTGAACCCTGGCTGGGTGAGAGCAGCTGGCAGAACAGTGGTCCACCCCTTCCCTGTATACCCGTGGCCCCACCTGGTGGCCTGCCACAGACACGGAGCCCCCCATCCAGTGGCTACAGCGCTGCTGCCCCCTTGAGCTAGAATCCCAGGAGTCAGGCTGACCTGCATGTGTCCTGGGCCACTCCATGGTGTCATGCTTGCTCAGAGGCTGGTCTGCCGCACGCCCTGGAAGGACCCAAGTGTCCCTCCTGCCTGTAAGGAGTGCGTCTTCCCACAGCTTCCCTGCTTTTCTCTGAGGCAGTTCCGTGTATCTCATCCAGGACACGGGTTTAATTTCTCCTCCCTTCTCACCCGCCCCACTGCACTTAGAACACTGGGGACTTAATGGCGATAAATAATCTCACATTCGTGTGTGCATTAGTTTCCCAGGATTGTCATAAAAACTTGTGACAACAGAAATTTACCATCTCCCAGCTCTGGAGCCAGAAGTCTGAAATCAAAATATCAGCAGGCTTGGTTCCTTTTGGATTCTGAGGGAGACTCTGCTCCTTGCCCCTCTCCCAGTGTCTGGTGGTTTTCAGCAATCCTTGGCGTCCCTTGGCTTGCAGATGCAGCTCTCCAATCTCTGCCTCCCTCTTCTTGAGTCCATCTTCCCTGGGCGTCCCTGCATCTGTGTCTCTTCTCTTCTTATAAGGACGTTAGGACCCACCCTATTCCAGTATGACCTCATGTTAATTCAACTAATCACATCTACGGAGATGCTATTTCCAAATAAGGTCGCGTTCACAGGCACCAGGCATCAGACCTTGAGCATATCTTTTTGTTACAGCGTGTTACAGTCTGCATGGGTTCCTGAATCCCAGTGAAGGCTCAACAAGTATCCCCTTGCTCCTTTCAAAGACCATTGAGCCCCACACAGTCAGCGGAAACAAGTCTCGTGTTTCTGTGACTTGAAATCTGTTGCTGACCACCCTGAGAAGAGGAGCCAAAGGGTCATCGGTTAATGCCATTTTACAAATCGAAAATTTTATAACAAAATAGAAGAAAAAGATGATCTATGAAAATCAGAGCAAGTGATAATTTATATTGTCTTTTATGAAAAAAAATTTTTTTTTTATGAAAGATAAAATTATAGGGTTGCTATGAGTCAGAATCGACTCAAGGGCAACGGGCTTGGATTTTTTTTTTTTTGGTATTATGATTGATGGTGTTAATTATTTTTAATTCGGTTTGGAGTAGTGCACACGGATCGCTGCTCACACTGTGCACTCTGGCATTAGGAGGGGACAGGTCAGGGCTGAGGGGCCCTCAGGCGGTGAAAATGGTTAATGTGTTTGGTTGCTAACAGAAGGTTGGAGGTTTGAGTCCAGCCCAGTGGTGCCTCACTAGAAAGGCCTGACAATCTACTTCAGAAGATGGGCCATTGAAAGCCCCGAGGAGCACAGTTCTGCCCTGACACGCATGGGTTCTCCCTGAGTGGGAGTAGACTTCACGGCCACTGACTTTTTGGGTTTTTTCTCATGCCGTTTCCTTGAGGCCCCAGGTATAAGGGTAGAGACCTCTCTGTTGCTTCCACAGAGCGTCCACGAATGCTGGGTACGGACGATTATTCTTCTGCTGGAACCAAGAAGAATATCCCTTTCATAGTAAATAGCCATATAAATGGTGCATCCAGTGTGCCAACAAGAGCAGTGCGTGGGGGTGAAAGCGGTGTTTGGGGGGCTAAAAGGTTTGGAAGTGTTAGTGTAAGTTACTGTAGCATCCTCTGTGAGATAAGGCTGTTTACCTTTGATGTCGGTGACTACCTTGTTGAAAAAAAAAGACAATAGCCGTGTTGCACAACCAAGGAGCAAGCCTGCGGGGCCGTTCTCTGATTTATGTACCTGGTTTCCTGTACGCACTTCATTTCTCCTGTTTCTAAAAGTTTCAGACTGCTCCTGGGCGCGGGGGTGGGGGAGGGGGGCAGGGGTCCCTGAGCTTAGGGAATCGTCAGGAGGGCGCCCCTGAGCAGTTCAGGCAACTAAGGACTCCTCCCACTGCACAGCCTGCGACCGATCTGATGCCCGCTGTGGGTATCCTTTCACTGTGAGAATATAAAATAAGACACTTTTGGCATCCCTGGGTGGTGCAGGTGGTTAACGTGCTCGGTGGCTAACTGAAAGGTTGAAGGCTTGAGCCCACTCAGAGGTGCCTGGGAAGAAAGGCCTGGCAATCTATTTCTGAAAATCAGCCACTGAAAACCCTTTGTAATGGTTTCACTCTGACACATGTGGGGTTGCCGTGAGTCAGGGTCCACTTGGTGGCAGCTAGTTTTTTTTTTTTAATTATTGAGTTTTTTAAATAATTTTTTTTGCATACGGTGGCGTAGTCCTCGACTTTACAGCGTGGCTGTGCGTCTGAAGAAAGCACTCACTGCCATGGTTATCAGTGATATACAAAGGAAGACACAGCTCTGGGGACCTGAATCCTGGCAGATGCAGACCTGCCTGCAGCAGCTGGAGGGGAGCAGAGCTGCCCTCCCTCCTGGGGCTCTTGGCAGCTGCGGGGGTTTCCATGTGGCCTGTCCCAGCTGCGATCCTGGTGTAGGAAGCCCAGGACACTTCCCTCAGTCCTCAGTCTTTTTTTCTTTCTGTACCTTTTCTTTCTGGGTGGGTACTACAGCCATGACAGTTCCCTTACCTCCTCCCAGTCGAAGCCTGACAGGCTCAGGATCTGAAGTAACTGCTCCTTTTACAATATCACTGATTGATTGACGGAGCTGAACTCATTAACGTTCATATGTTACCTTAAGTAAGCCTTTCATCTCCCTGCAGGATGAAAAGCTTTTCTCTTTGTCACAGAAATGTCAGGCGTCAGCACGTACAGAGATGTTTGGGAGGGTAGGGGGTGGTCTGGGCTGGACTGTTCATCTGGCCCTGGATAGAAAACAGATCCAGCATGTGGAGTGATGTAACATTTGAACATTGCAAGCGTTGCCAAAAATTGTGCCCCCATGGGCCCTGCTTCTGTAGGATGCCACTTATGGGATGCTAGTCATGGCTACTGAGGATTTAGTTCAGGCTTCAGCAAGGGTTCCTTACGAAAGAACGGTTTTAAGGAACTGGCAAACACGTTCAAATTTTCAAATTGCAGCTTTTGCATCTGTGCAACTTTGCACATTTTACTTAACACCTCTGAACTTCAGCCTCTTTGTCTGTAAATGTCTTTGTCTGGGAATATTAACATCTACTGTTCAGAGTTAATGTGAGAATACACACACACACACACACACACGAATAAACACAATTATAAATGGATGCATATATTTACACATAATTTTACACACACACATATATACACACACAGAGTCGTGCATCACTTAACATCCAACAATATGTTCTGTGAAACGGGACATTCAGCGATTTGGACGTTGTGCGAACACTGTCCTATATACTTAACAAAGCTGTGTGGGGTACGCTTTGTTTCGCTTCTCCTTCGCCTGTTGCTGCTGGTATCACTGGCACTGGTTTCGCTGTGTTTGGGAGACGTGATGCGCTTCATAGTAATATGTCTGAGAGACAAACACAGCTGTAACACTACAACACTCAGGAGACGCTTGGTACGCTAGATTAGTTGCTGCTGCCTGTGAGTCGAAGCAACGCTGTTACCTGGTAAACTTTTTCCTTGTAAGTAGGGAAAGTGCACATTAAAATAATGATAGAAAGTACAGTAAGGCACATACAAAGGCAGTAACATAGGTGTTTATTATGACTATCAAGACATAAGTAACAGGTTACATATGTACCGCACCATCATACATCTGGTGGGAAGTTGTTCCGTTCTATACATCTGGTTTCTTCGCTATGTCCGTTTCTCCAATAAGGATTTCTGAACTCTGTTATAACCTTATGGGACCACAATGTATATGCAGTCAGACATTGCCCGAACAGACATCATGTGGTACATGACTATATATATACATATATACACATACGCGCACACACACACATATGTATGTGGAAACCCTGGTGGCGTAGTGGTTAAGATCTGTGGCTGCTAACCAAAAGGTCAGCAGTTCGAATCCACCAGGTACTCCTTGGGAGCCCTATGGGGCAGTTCTACTCTGTCCTCTAGGGTCGCTAGAAGTTGGAATGGACTTCACGGCAGCAGGTTTGGTTTTTGGTATATAAATATGTGTATATGTATGTACGTATATATGTGTCTATATATATAGATATATATATATATATCTAGACACATATTGTGATTTTCACAATTTTTTTTTACCTTATTTAACTTTTGTCCCAAGACTCCCAGATAAAAACCCACCCAGTGCCGTCGAGTCGATTCCCAGATAATATATTTATTTTTCAGACATAACCTGTTTTCAGGTTGGTATCGAATGGCTTTCTATCCCTGAACTTTGAAATTCTTCTCAGCCAGGAGTTTACTCTTGTTTATATCCCTGCTGCACCGGCCAGCACATAGAGTAGGTGTTCAGTCAATGTAAGATTGACACTGACTTCTAATTACAGTGCTTCTAACAAAGGAATAAGCCTTAGAAGAAATCACGTTCTCTAAACAGAATTACTGCCCTTTTGTTAGGGTTCTGCATCTTAGTATTGATTTGGTAATTTCTCTTCTGCGAATAGGTGAGCCCAGAGGTTACAACTGAATTCACCCACCAAAGCATCTTAATATTGAGAGGAGATTTTCCCCCTTCCTTTATTTATTTATTTATTTGCTAGCCTGGGCCAGATGTGGGGTTCCCGAGTAATCAATTTTTCCAATCAATCTTTAAAATGCATTAGAAAGAAAATAGATTTAAAGCCATCACCAAAATAAGTAAGGTGTGTTTAGTAGTATTATCTCAATTTCTAGCAACAACTGAAACACTTGGATGGTTTAATACTGAGAACCTGCCTCTAACGTCGCGTTATCTGTACCTGGTTGGTTTCGGTTTAGTCACTCTTGTTTTAGGGGACAGGGTGGCAGGGGGGAGGGGAGAACAGAGGAGAAACACTCCTACAGGATTCCCTGGAACGCCTCTTCCAGGGAGGAATTCCGGGTGCAGGTTTATACTAACGCTAGAGTTTCCGGCCCCCAAATGGAGGCATGTCCCAGCAAGTCCCTTTGCACAGCTGTGAGGACGTGGGTCTCCAAGCTGTAGGCTCACCTTAGAATATCGTCCATCAGTGTATCCCCTGGCATTAGAAAGAGAGCCTTGGGGACCACTTTAGTGCCGGCCCTGGCTAGGGCGCGCTCGGTGCCTAGCTGGGGGGCCTGGGGGGGGCCAAAGGCGTTAACCCTCCCTTGGGTTCTGCACTGGCGTTTCCCGAGTCTGATGCGCCATCACTGAGCTGGGCAGGGAAAGCTGGCACACTGACACCACGGGGAGGGGACAAGGGCTGAGCCTGGGGGTGCTCGCAGGGGATCTCCAGCCCCACGTGCTCAGCCCTCAGGTCCTTAGGTTTCTCCCTCAAGAAACAGGCTAGGGGCCACGTGACTGGGGATGGGAGAGGCGTGGGACGGCTGGGACACAGGCCGTCCCTGCCCCTCTCCTCTGCCTCCTCTCTCCGGCCCCTCCCGACTCCCCAGCCTTCCTCCAGCCTCCTTCCCTTCACGCCCCTTCATCCTCCTCCTCCCTGCCACCCGGTTGCCTCCTCCTTCTCACCTGCTCCCTCCGTGTCCCCACCCGCCTCCTTACCCCCGCCCTGTTCTCCCCATACCTTGCCCTCACCCCCTGTGATGTGGGGAGACCCCAGGCTGCCCAGCTCTTCCCCAGCGAAGCGGGAGTAACTCAGACAATGGACCAGGTGACGTTTCTTTTGCGGCTGGACGTCAGAGCTGGGGGCTACGCCGCATCCCCTGCCCTTCCCGCTGGGCGAGGCCAGGAGTGGGGGCCACACCTGTGCACTCAGGCACGCGCCACGCGGGGACCGCAGCCTGGCAGAGAGGAGAGAGCTGGGACCCCAGGACATCATGGCAGTGCTGGGTGGCAAAGGGACAGGGCGTGCTAGCCGGGTACAGCTGCGCGCGGTTATGTCCTCAGTGCGTTAGGAATCCACAATAATGCGTTTTGTTTTGAGGACAAATTAGAAGGCAAGGATGTTTCATCAACCCTTGAATAAAGGAATACAACCCATGAGCAAGATCAGGAGGAAAACACGGTGTTTCCCAGGCTGACACCCTGGACAACTGTTCCTTTGAAATCCTGTGATAATAGGGAATTGGAATTGAGGTGGTGTGGGGTTCATTCCTGGGAAGCTTGAGGAGATTGCTTTTAGAATGCTGCTTTCTTCTTTTGAAACTATACCACTGATCAAAATTCTGACTCTCGTATTTTAGGACTTCTGAGGAAAACAGTTCCTTGTTATCATTAAAGCACAGTCCTAACAGGCAAAGTGTAAAGAGGATAACCGAACCAGTCGCTGTGGAGAAAACTCTGACTCATGGTGCCTTCACTGTGTCAGAGCAGAACTGTGTTCCACAGCGTTTTCAATGACTGATTTTAGGCAGGAGACTGCCAGGCCTTTTTTCAAGGTGCCTCTGGGTGGACTTAAATCACCAACTTTTCAGTTAGTAGCTGAGTGTGTTAACCCATTGTCCCACCAAGGGACTCCTGAAAAGGTAATTTTTGTTGCTCTTAGTTTCCATCTAGTTGATCCCAACCCAGTGACCTCATGTGTGCAGAGCAGAACTGCTCCATAGGGTTTTCCAGGCTGCAGCCTTTTGGAAGCAGATTGCCAGGCCTTTATTTCAAGGCTCCATTGGGTAAATTCAAACCAGCAACCTTTCCATTAGTAGCCCAGCACTTAACCCTTTGCACCACCCCAGGGCTCCAAGGACAAATAAACCTTTTGCCGATTCTGACCCATAGCTACCCTATAGGACAGAGCAGACCTGCCCAATGGGGTTTCCAAGGCCGTAAATCCTTACCGAAGCAGACTGCCACATCCTTTTCCTGTGGAGCAGACTGCCACATCCTTTTCCCGTGGAGCAGCTGGGTTTGAACCACTTGGTTAAGCCAAATGCTTAACCACTGCACCACCAGAGCTCCTAAAAACAAATAAAACTAGGAAAACTAGCCCCATTGCCATCAAGTCAATACTGACCTGTAGCGATCTTATAAGATAGAGTAGAACTGCCCCATAGGGTTTCCAAGGAGTGACTGGTGGATTCAAGCTGCTGACTTTTTGGTTAGCAGCCGAACTCTTTACCACTATGCCATCAGGGCTCCAAAGACAAATAAGAGGTGATAAGAAAACTGAAAAGTTGAGATTGGCTGAAGGCTGGATTTAACTTGTGGATTCAGGTGTAATTTAAGCCCTGGTGTTTGAGGACATTTTTCTCAGATGACAATTGACTAGAGGCTGGAGAGGCAGCCTCAGCTTCCTGTCACGCTGTTGTCTCCTTGGGGAATAGCTGCCTCCACCGTGGATGCCCGCGTCACCAGAACCCTCTGCCAAGACATTGCTCACTGGTCTCCTGGGAGGCCTGCTCAACTCATGAGCCCAGCAGGAGACCAGCCTGGGGTCAAGCTGTGGCCTTGCTATTTTCACCATGGCTCCAGGCCAACATTTGGGGCAGTTTGTTTCTGTTGGTCTTTGGTCTGTGGCTGCACAGATGGCCAGGGGAACCCAGATGGAATCTTCTTGAGATGGGAGGGATGGGCTCTGGGGGCCCAGTGTTATGTGCCCCCCACCGATCACGAGGACCTGCAATGTGGCTGGATGGTTTCCCTTGGCCTAAATTGAGTCTGGGACCAACAGCTTGGGGCCCATTGCATGACTGGGACTTACAGATGCCTCAGCCCATTTCTCCTTCTTCGTGAGTTTAAAAATCATGCAACCATTAGAAAGGAGGGAGAGCTACTTGGCTGCTCTAGGTCTCAGTTTTCTTTTTAGGATGTCTCATGGTGCTTGTCAGCATCACTGAAGCTTGGGCAAAGCAGGTTTCTTCTCTTGGCAACCGGAAATTCCACCCAAACCTGTGGATTTGAGTTACAACGCTACCTCCTGGCAGAGTGACCTTGAGCTAGTGATTTCGATATTCTGAACCTCAGTTTTCTTCTCTTTTAAAGGGAGGTGGTCTGTCCTAAAGGATTACTATGAGTTGGAATCTACTTGATGGCAACAGGCTTCTTCTTTTTTTTTTTTTTTTTGGTTCAGTTATACCTCGAAGGAGCCCCGGAGCCCTGGTAGTACTGTGGTTAAGAACTTGGCTGCTAATCAAAATGTCAGCAGTTTGAATCCACCAGCCACTCAGAACCATTTCAAGAGGTACCATATGATCAAGACAGTGCTGAAGGAAGAGATCCAAGCTGCACTAAAGGCACTGGCAAAAAACAAGTCCCCAGGAATTGACGGAATACCAGTTGAGATGCTTCAACAAACGGATGTAGTGCTGGAAGCACTCACCTTATTTATGCCAAAAATTTGGAAGACAGCTACCTGGCCTACCAACTGGAAGAGTTCATATTTATGCTTATTCCAAAGAAAGGTGACCGTAACTGAATGTGGAAGTTATCGAAAAATATCATTAATATCACAGGCAGGTAAAATTATCCTGAAAATCATTCAGTCTGCAGCAGTATATCAACAGGGAGCTGCCAGAAATTCAAGTCAGATTCAGAAGAGGATGTGGAACCGGGGATATCACTGCTGATGTCAGATGGATCCTGGCTGAAAGCAGAGAATACCAGAAAGATGTTTACCTGTGTTTTACTGACTATGCAAAGACATTCAACTGTGTGGATCATAACAAATTATGGATAACATTGAGAAGAATGGGAATTTCAGAACAATTAATTGTGCTCATGAGGAACCTGTAAATGGATATAGGGGCAGTCTTTCGAATGGAATAAAGGGATACCGAGTAGCTCAAATTCAAGAAAGGTGTGCGTCAGGGTTGTATTTTTCACCATACTTATTCAATCTGTATGCTGAACAAATAATCCGAGAAGCTGGACTGTATGAAGAAGAGTGGGGCATCAGGGTTAGAGGAAGACTCATTTACAGCCTGCATTATGCAGATGACACAAGCTTGCTTGCTGAAAGTGAAGAGGACTTGAAGCCCTTGCTGATGAAGATCAAAGAAGACAGCCTTCAGTACGGATTACACCTCAACATAAAGAAAACAAAAATCCTCACAACTGGACCGATAAGCAACATCATGATAAATGGAGAAAAGATTGAAGTTGTCAAGGATCTCATTTACTTGGATCCACAATCAACACCCATGGCAACAGCAGTCAAGAAATCAAAAGACACGTTGCATTGGGCGAATCTGCTACAAACAATCTCTTTAAAGTGTCGAAAAGCAAAGATGTCACCTTGAAGACTAAGGTGGGCCTGACCCAAGCCATGGTGTTTTCAATTGCCTTATATGCATGCAAAACCTGGGCAATGAATAAGGAAGACTGAAGAAGAATTGACACCTTTGAATTATGGTATTGGAGAAGAATATTGAATTTACCATGGGCTGCCAAAAGAATGAACAAATCTTGTTTTGGAAGAAATACAACCAGAATGCTCCTTAAAAGCCAGGATTGCGTGACTTCTTTTGGACATGTTATCAGGAATGATCAGTCCCTGGAGAAGGACATCATGGTTGGTAAAGTAGAGGGTGAGCAAAAAAGAGAAAGATCCTCAAAGAGATGGGTTGACACAGCGGCTGCAACAATGGGCTTAAGTATCACAATGATTGTGAGGATGATGTAGGACTGGACAGTGTTTCGTTCTGTTTTACGCAGGGTGGTTATGAGTGGCAACCGACTTGACAGCACCTAATAGCAACAGAAGGAGCCCTGGAGATTTGGTGGCACAGTGGTTAAGAACTTGGCTGCTAACCAAAAGGTTGGCGTTTGAATTCCCCAGCTGCTCATTGGAAACCCTATGATGCAGTTCTATTCTATAGGGTTGCTATGAGTCGGAATTGACTCAACGGCAAGGGGTTTGGTTTTGGTTTGGTAGAAATAGTCCTGGTGGTGCAATGGTTGAGCACTTGGTTGTTACCCAACATTTCATGATTTGAACCCAACTGGTGGATCCAAGGGACAAAGACCTGGTGATCTGTTCCTGTAAAGATTACAGAATAGGAAACTCTGTGGTCCAGTTCTATTCTGTCACATGGGGTCACCATGAGTCAGCATCAAATCCATGGCACACAGCAGCAACAGTCATACCTAGGATCGCTAGGTGACACAAACAGTTAAGCACTCTACAACCAGCTTTTGAAAAGTTGGCAGTGAGAACTCACCCTTGGAAGACAGGCCTGTGATCTGCTTCTGAAAGGTCCAGGGCATTGAAAACCATGTAAAGCAGTTCTACTCTGCACACTTGGGGTCGCCATGAGTTGTGGTCAACTCAGTGGCAACTAACAACAATAGGAATCATGCCTGTCTCATAGGTGGGCCATGAAGAGTAAGTGAGGTAGAGTAAGTAGACACTTGCCACGTGCCTGGCCACATTGGCATAGGGTGAGTCCTAAGCCTAATCACTTCTTAGTTATAAGGAGCAGCATAGACACAGACAGGCAGGCACAAACAGGGGGAAGACAGATGTCACATGGAGATCACCAAGGAATGCTGGGGCTACAGAAGCTGAAAGAAGTAAGGGTCTTCCCCGAGAAACAACAGAGAGCCTACCCCTAGAGCCGGTGCTCTGAATTCAGACCTCTAGCCTCCTAAACTATGAGGAAATAATTTGCTGTTCTTCAGAGCCTCCCACTTGTGTTATTTCTGTTACAGCTGCACTAGGAGACTAAGACAGAGGGCATCAGAAAGCCTCCACCCATGATTTGAAAAAATGTCTGAGTACTGCAGTCAGCAACTCAGGGCCTTGATAGATCTAATATACCCCAAAATCAAAACCAGATCCGTTGCTGTTGAGTTGATTCTGACTCTTAGCAGCCCTACAGGACAGAGTAAAACTGCTCCATAGGGTTTCCAAGGAGCATCTGATGGATTCCAACTGCCGACCTTTTGTTTAGTAGCCAGAGCTCACTGTAGTTCTTAACCACTTCACCACCAGGGCTCCTGGATTTAATACAGGCACTTTAAAATAAACACCTTTTGATGGTAATACACTGATAGGCTCTACAATAAGTGGATGGGAACAATGTTAAAATTTTCTGCAAGAAGTGGAAGACAGCAGATTGCCCTGAAAAAAATCAAGATGTGAAGCTGCCGAAAAACTTCTTCCAAGAGAAACCAAGATGGCACCTACCACTTTGTGATGTTAACAGGTCAATGAATGTTTCTGGGGCCGGTTTGTTATCTTCAAATACAAATAATAGCACATTTCTCCTGTCTGAGTTGAAGACTAATTAAGATAAGGCGGTGGTGTTGTTGTTAGGTGCCATCAAGTCGCTTCAGACTTGTAGCAACCCCGTGTACATCAGAATGAAGCGCTGCCTGGTCCTTCACCATCCTTACGATCATTGTTATGCTTGAGCCCGTTGTTACAGCCGATCCATCTCATTGAGGGTCTTCCTCTTTTTGGCTGACCCTCCACTTTACCAAGCATGATGTCCTTCTCTGGGAATGGGTCCCTCCAGACAACATGTCTGAAGTATGTGAGATGTGGATAAGGTAGCTTGTGCCACATCAGGGCCGTCAGTGTCTGGTAGATTAGATTCGTAAAGCAATGGAAGATTGGGACAAAGAAGATGGTGATGAGATACACATAGGTCATGAGAAAATGCATTTGTTAATGTTTGCACATATGAATTATATAATTATTCTATATTTTTGACAAAAATAAAAGCTTCTCAAATCCATATTACCCTAATCAAAAGCTCATTAAAATTTTTATCATGATAGCTGATATTTTAAGATTCAAATAGCTAAGTGCTCAGCTATTAACTGAAAGGCTGGAGGTTCCAGCCCATCCAGAGGCACCTCAGAAGAAAAATCTGGCAACCTACTTCCCAGAAATCAGCCATGGAGAACTCTGTGGAGCAAAGCTCTCCTCCGACGTACATGAGGTTGCCATGAGTTGGAACCTACTTGATGGCAACAATTTATTCATTAAAAAAAAAATTATTCTTGCAAGTGATTCTTTGTTATTGTTGTTGTTTCATCTTTACCAAACTGAAGTTTGTGATTTTCTGGGGAAAGTCTCAGATGTCTTAGAACTTGAGTGTCAAAAAACCAGTTTTAATGAAAATAATTACTGGGAAGATAGCTACCGCTTATTGAACACCTATCGTGTGTCAGGCCCTCTCTCTAGGTGCTCTCGTGAAGCCTCAAGACAGCCTGGTGAGGGAGGCATTTTACTGAGCCACCAGGGGGTTAAATACCGCGGTGAGGAGGCACTGGAGAAGCGGAATCACAGATTGAACCCAGGCCTGTCTGAACCCAAGTCCCAGGGGACTTTTCAACCAGGCAAGTCAACAAGAACTTCATGCAGCGGTAAGACAGCTCCCCAGCTGCAAATCTGGACATAACGGAGTGCAATTATATCTTTGAAAACATAAATATTTAAGTTTTGAGGGAAGTGATTAACAGGCGAAGTATTTGCCGAGTTCAGAAACTTCAAGCTGAGAAGACCTTCAGGTCTGCCGAGGCTTCCAGTTGACCTTTCTGAGGTCTCAGGGCTGCCTGGCTGATAACGACTTCCTTTCCTCCCAGACCAGAATGTAATCTTTTCAAATTCCAAGGCAAAGGAAAACTCCAGCAACCTACTCCATTTATCAACTGACTCCGAATTTTTATACTACGTCAAAAAAAAAAAAAAAAATTATAGACAAGTTAAAACACATTAAAACCCAAACCAAACCCACTGCCATCAAGTTGATTCCAACTCACGGTGACCCTATAGGACAGAGGAGAGCTGCCTCATATGGTTTCCAAGGAGGACCTAGTGGATCCAAACTGCTGACCTTTTGGTTAGCAGCCGAGCTCACCACTATGCCACCAGGGTTTCACAGTTTAAACTCGGGCCCTACCTTTGGGTAACGCTACCTCTGTCCTTCTCTAGCATCACCATCATCGGTAATTACATTGTTAAAGACTTCATCCTGGAGGGGATTTTCTTTTTTCTCTATGTTGTCAAGATGATGATTTTTAGTTTTTATTCTGAAGGGAAAAGGGGAGGAAGGGACATGGTGACAAGGAGCGTGGAAGGAAATTGAATGTGATGGCTGAACTGGGAGGGGCTAATTCAACATCATTTAAGCACTGGGTCAGCGGGCCCTGGTCGGACCTACTCTTGGTAGGTCTGACCTAATCAGAGGCGGATTAGCCTGTCATTAGCTGCTGCTGCTGCTTTCTGCCCCTTCCCTTCCATTCTGGGCACCGATGAGCAGGGAGCAGCTACTCCATCTTGTATTTGCTAAATAGCTTTCACTGGCAGCAACCCCCACCACCACCTCAGTTTCCCCACAATTTCCTTCCTTTCATCAACCACTGATTCACAGTTTTGAGGAAGAGAGAGAAGGATGGGGCAATAGTTGTGAGTTTGTAAGACGGAGCATTAAACCAGAGCCTCGACATCCACTCATCCTTCAACAAGCATGTACTGAGCACTTACTCCCTGCTTCATTCTCTACTAGGTCTTCTCACTGAACTTGTAACAATGTGTACCACTCTAGATACGTAGGGGCAGGGTGGTTCAGTGGTAGATCTCCCGCCTTCCATGCAGGAAATGGAAACCTGGCGGTGTAGTGGTGAAGTGCTGTGGCTGCTAACCAAAAGGTCGACAGTTTGAACCCACCAGCCACTCCTTGGAAACTCTATGGGGCAGTTCTACTCTGTCCTATAGGGTCGCTATGAATTGGAATCGACTTGAAGGCAGTGGGTTTTTTGGTTTACACGGGAGACCTGGCTTCAATTTCTGGCCAGTGTTCCTTACGAGAAGCCACTGCCCGTCTGTCCACGGAGGCTTGCGTGTTGCTATGGTGCTGACCAGGTTTCAGAGGAACTTCTGGACTGAGCCAGACCAGGAAGAAAGGCCTGGTGACCTATTCCTGAAAATCAGCCCATGAAAACCCTAGAAGCCACAGTGGCCCAGTTCATACCTGATCATGGGGGGTGTGGGACGGGGCAGCGTTTGGTTCAGTAGTGCACGGGATCTCCATGGCTCAGTGGTGGACTTGATGGAAGCCAACAACAACAGCAAAAGACTTCACCTAGAATGTGTGAAGCAGAGCTCCTGTCTTATTTTATCGAGAGCAGATTAGTAAATATAGCAAGAACATTCCCCAGTTTTTGAAGATTTTTTTGCTTGTTCTGTGGTTTCTGAGGTAGAAGGAGTGCTTGTCTTCACTCCAGGTGTGGCTACACCTCACCCTTCGAAAGGTCTTACTGCGAATGCGTCCTTCAGCAGAGCAATGGGGAGCTGAAAAATGACAGTCTATGGGTCATAAAAAAAAAAAAATGCCATTGAGTCGATTCTGACTCATAGCAACCCGATAGGACAGAGTAGAACTGCCCCACAGGGCTCCCAAGGAGAGGCTGGTGGATTCCAACTGCTGACCTTTTGGTCAGCAGCCTAAACTCTTAACCGCTGCACCACCAGGACTCCATGTGGGTCAGAACATCTGTGACGTAAGAAAGATGCCAGCCCCTCGTGGGAGATTTCCACCGTGTAAATAGAAAACACAACAAAGACATTGTGGAAGGTTCTCATATGCATCAGTTGCCTGAAGGCTAAGACACTGTATTCTTTTAAAAAATACTTTCCCGTGCTCCATTTATTCAACCATTTACTGTACAGAGGTGCTGGGGATACAATGCCAAATAAGACCTAGACCCTTCTTGAGGGATCTTACCCCATGGGGGGACAGGGGGAAGAAGACAAACAGAGAAGAAACACCAACCAAATTTAGGTGTCTTCTAGGTTACTAATTAAAGGTCAATACCATCAGTGAAACACAAAGTCCCTTTTCAGATGACCTCATTGCAGTTTTGTCGGATGTGGCCAAACAATTGTGTTTCACATGAGTTTGCTTGTAATCATTTTGGAGCAGCTGGCTTTATTGTAAACATTATTTAATAAACCTCCTGGTAATTGGGTGAAAGTTTTATGAGTTAACGTAGGGCTGAGCTTTGTTCCTAAGGTGATGACTTCTAATATATGCAGTTATAAGTTAAGCATTTTCCTTCCAACGCTAAAGAAACTTTACTCTCTTCAAAAAGATGGCTCTACGATTTTGTTCTGAACAAAAGCCACTGGTTAACTGTTTTCTTAAGCTGCAGTGGTATAGCGCACTGCCATCTGAGGGCATGTACCCTGAATGACTCGCCAGTTGTCAAATGCATGAATAGATTTATAATGCCATGTGTGGTAAATATACGGTTTTAATCTGGTCAGGTCGATTAGCACTTAATAAATGGCTTTTAGCCATCTTTGAGTGGTCTCTGAGGTCAAAATGTTGACAGTACAATGAATGTGATTTCAGTCTAATGGAAGAATGTTATAATGTGTACTGATTTCAAATTATGATAGCCCGTGTTAAGTTTATTTTCTCAACTCCCCATATGTTAAATATTTACCCGCATGTTAAGGCTATCAAATGCTACTGGAATGAATAGGAATATTGTGAACATTAGAGGGATGGCTTCTGACCGTGTAGCATAACTAGGAGAGAATGTTTTCAGGGAGTCCGTCTGAAAATGCGAGCCGATTGATTAGTGGAAGAACAGGCTCATGAGTTGGTCATTTAGCTTCCTTTACATTAAATAGTAATTTTTTTTTTTTTTTGCTTTTACTGAAGTGATTTCTTGTGCAAATGAGACACTCAGTGACACTTTGCAGTATTTTGTCATGGCAGCGGTAGAACACTGAGATGCCCTGTCTCACTGTTTTGGAGGCTGCAGTCTGAATTCAGGACGTCACCAGGGCCATGCCCCCTCTAAAGTCTCTATAGGAAGATCCTTCCTTGTCTCTTGCAGCTTCTGGGGGTCTCAGGTGTTCCTTGGCTTGTAGACAGATCCTGACCTGTTGTCTTCCCCAGTGTGTGACTCTTTTTATAAGACCCAACTCAGAAGGACTGGGATTAGGATCCACCCAGCATGACCTTGTTAGCCTAACTGGTGACCTCAGCAGAGAAAAACCCTGTTTCTCAACAAAGTCGTGTTTACAGGTACAGGGATTAAGGCTTCGACGTATCTTTTGGGGGACATAATTTAGCCCATGACAGAAGGGATGTGAGAGAAACTGGATGCAGGAGAAACCTTGGGGGAGGGGAAGAGAGAGCACCACAGTAGCCAGTAGCCGAGGGAGCTGACAACTGACAACGTGGGCCGAAGTTCACAGTGGAAATAGTGTTTCAAAGAAGCACGGTGCTCAAGAAATACTTCAGAGACAGAAGTAACGAGACTTGATGATTGATTAAATGTGGACAGCTAGATTAGGGGGGGAGTCACAGATTCTACCAAGGTCCCCAGGTGCGCTGACTGGGCAGACAGCCATAAGAATTAGGGAGAAAGAGCAGTGGAGAGGAAGTGAACTGGGATTTGGCAGTGCTGAGCTTGGGATGCCTGCAGGACATCTAATAGCCGGTGGGAGTGCAGGACTCAAGCTTAGAGGAAGAATGGAGGCTTCATAAATGTACATTAAAAAATATACTTTTTTTAGCCCCAAACATCTCATATATATATATATAATTGACATTTTGAACCTAGAAATCATAAAATGGACCTTTTCTCAAAAGTTTGGAATAGTTTGAAACTCAATACTCAATAGACATGCATTAATACCACCCAACAGAGCTGAAGTAAGCAGAATTAAAAGAACAAACAAACAAAAAAAACTAAACCTGTTGCGGTGGAGTCGATTCCAACTCACCGCGACCCTATAGGACAGAGCAGAACTGCCCCATAGGGTTTCCAAGGAGCGGGTGGTGGATTCCAGCTTTTAACCACTGCACCTCTTCTATTTACCACTTTAAAAGAAGTTTCCATAATCTCATTTGCTATGGACTTGCTCCAAGTAAATTAGCAAGAACATTTGTCAACCATATTTGAGAGCCCTTCAGATTTGCTTGCCTGTTATTAAAAGAACCAATCTACAAGAAGTCGGCTCCATTTCTGAGTTTGAAACGTCAATTCATAAAATAATACAATTTTTGCTTTTACTTTAAGTACTTGAACTTCACTCTCACATCTCCCACAGGCAGACTGAGCGAACAGGACCAACTTTGTACCCCCAACCTAGAGGAAAACCACCATGGATAAGGTTGTACATCTTTTCTACATTAATTAGCAGAGTGGGTGAACAGGATCAACTTTGTACCTTCAACCTGGAGGGAAACCAACATTGATAAGGTTGTGAATTTTTTTCTACGTTAATTAGCAGACTGAGTGAACAGAACAACCTTGTAGTATTTGTGTTTGCCCAGCTTTCCCCAGGAACTGAAAGATCCTTGAGTTTAAGGACCTTAGCTTTGACGTTCTTCACGATTCCCCGAAGAGAAGGCTTCATCTTACCATTTGCCAACCAGTTAACACAAGGAAATGCACCTCAGGAACCAGATTTGCAAATACAGACCAGGATTTTGTTTAAGTTTAGTGTTGTCTTGCTTTTTCTTCTTCTCCTGCTTTTCCATGTCCCCCTTTTGTCTCTTGTTTGGAGGGGGGAGGCTGGGAGAAAAGTGGCCATAAATGGGAGGTTATCGTTGTTGTTGTTAGGTGCCGTTGAGGTGATTCCAACTCACAGTGACCCCATGTAACAGAGTAGAACCGCCCAATAGGGTTTCCTAGGCTGTAATCTTTACGGGAGCAGAGCATCAGGTCTTTCTCCTGTAGAGCTGCTGGCGGGGCGTTGAGGGGTTCCACTGCCAACCTTTCGGTTAGCAGCCAAACACCTACCTGTTGCACCACCAGGGCTCCTTGTAGACGAGCGGAGAAGATGGAATTGAAGGCATGTAGATTAGCAACTGAGTGAGCAAATAAAAGCTTTTGTACGCGAGGGGGCACGGTAAAGGCAGGACACTGACCCCGTCTTGAGCAAGTGACTCGATGGCCTACTCTTGTTTCCTTAGCTGTACGATGGGGCTGAGGAGTCCTGGTAGCACAGTGGTTAAGGGCTCGGCTGCTAACTAAAAGGTCAGCAGTCTGAATCCATCAGCAGCTCTGTGGAAACCCTGTGGGGCAGTTCTACTCTGTCCTATAGGGACATTATGAGTCGGAATCAACTCGATGGCAAGGTTTTTTTTTTTTTTTTTGTGGCACTGGGACTACGAATGCCACCTGCAGAGAGCAGGTGTGAGAACAGAAGGAAACCGACTGGTGAAGCATGGATGTCAGTGGCTGGCAGGTGAGCAGCAGCAGGGAGATGTTATTCCAAGGATGGGAGGAGGATATGGGCTGATAGGCTTAGTCTCTTGCTCATCTTGCAAATAACGAAATTCAAATGCAATTTTTAATTCCATATGTAGTACCTCCTGTAAACCCAGCAGTCTGGCTCCACAGCTTAGGCTCCTAACTACTACTGTGTGCCCCCTCTCTTGTAAACAGTTGTAGGCATCATAAGCCCAGGGTCTCCATCAGCAGCTTTAAATAAGATCCCTGTGGGAACTAGCAGAGAGAGCGTGTAGCAAGTAATCCATCAATAAATGTTAAACTGAATTCTGTGTCAAGGGCTGGCCCTCCTCCATGGACAGGCAGCACTGAGGGGATGAGCCTGGAGGGGACTGGTGTCATGGGCAGCTCCGCTGCATGAGCTTAGGTGTCAATGGGGTGTCAGCTGCCCCAGATGAGTCATCCTGCCTACCCCGTGGACTATAGCTGCTCCCAACAGACTATGAGAGGGAACAGAATGGGTTATTAAAGCGACTACAGAAAAAAGTACCTCTCTCAGGCTGAGAAGGAACTCTGGTGATGCAGCGGTTAAAAGCTTGGCTGATAACCAAAAGGTTGGCAGTTAGAATCTACCTGCTGCTCCTTGGAAACCCTATGGAAGAGTTCTACTCAGTACTATAGGGTTGCTATGAGTCTGAATTGACTTGATGGCAATGGGTTTTTTGGCTCCATCAGTCTGAAATCAAAGGAACATAGATCTTCCTGCTGGAAAGCCAAATGCAATGTTCAAAGAAGACCACTCCCTAGATGAGACCACTCAGCAGGAGCAAGCACCTTCTTCTTTGGATGTCCCCCATGCCATGCTGTTCTGCCTCTTCACTCCAGTTGAATACTGCCAGGATATCCAAGCCCCAAGCTAGTTGTCTCCTTGCCACCTATCCCTCCCTGCCAAACATGATTGACCTTGTAATCTCTTCTCTCTGGGCCCCGTTCTACACACCAATGCTGATGACGGATTCATCCGTACCTAAACCATTTTTCTTGACCTTGGCCAAACCCAAGATCTGGATTTCTATAACAAGATCTCAAAACCCAGAACAAGTGCCTGGTCCCTTCAGGAGAAAGAATGCTGGGAATTTCATGCTTTGTGGCAGAACAATGGGGAAGTTTTTTTTTTTTTTTTTAAATTTTCATATTGTGTTGTTTTTGTAGAGAATATACACAGTGAAACATATTCCAATCCAGCGGTTTCTACATGTATAGTCCAGTGACACTGGCTACATTCTTTGAATTGTGCAACCATTCTCACCCTCCTTTTCTGAGTTGCTCCCCTCCCTTAGCGTAAAGTCACTGCCCCCTAAGGTTCCTATCTAACCTTTCGAGTTGCTGTTGTCAATTTGATCCCATATACCCATTCCCGTCGAGTCGATTCCGGCCTATAGCGACCCTATATGACAGAGTAAAGCTTCCCCATAGAGTTTCCAAGGCTGTAAATCTTCATGGAAGCAGACTGCCACATATTTCTCCCATGGAGAAGCTGGTGGTTTTGAACCACAGACCTTTTGTTTAGCAGCCAAATGCTTAACCACTGCACCAGCAGGGCTCCTTTGATCCTATATAGATAGTTCTTAAAAGAGCACAGTGCTCAAGGCAGACATTTTTTACTAGTTAAGTTAAACAATTGTTTGGTTTTAACATGACTTCAGGGGCTATTTTTGGTTTAAGTTTTAAAGACTATCTCAGGGCAGCAGTTTCAGGGGTTCATCCAGCCTCCATGGTTCCAGAAAGTCTGGAGTGCATAAGAATTCGAAATGGTTGACTGATTGACTTAGTTACCAAACATCCACTGAACGTATTCCATGTCTGAGGATCTGGGTGCTGGGACGGGAGCACACCATGACAAAAAAGACTCACTCCTCTTCATTTTGTCTAGATCTGCAAGTACTGTTCTTTTGTTGGAACAGGCAGCCAGAGATAAAACCATATGCATTTTTCGAACACTTTGGTCTCCTTTTAGAATCATTTATGCATAAACCAGAAACCCAGCCCGTTGCCTTTGAGTTGATACCCACTCGTGATGAGCCCGTGAGTTAGAAAATCCACGGAGGCAGATCACTCAGCCTTTTCCTGAGGCATCACTGGGTGCGTTCGAGCTGTTCCACCTCCAGGGACTTTCTATACACGCAGCAGAGAATCCATTTTCATCTTGTGATTCATCCATCTTCTCAGTGCCAAGAATCATCTGCAGAAATGGCCCGATGAGTCCTAAGATTTGATTTATCAGTGGCAACCCTGCCAGATTTCCTGGGGTTGAAGCAGAGGAACAGGCTGATACCGTAGCTGGCCCTTGACTATGCTACAGAATGACGTCTTTGGGACCCAGGGGATTAAAAATCTGTGTCTACTTTCTGTTTGTCATGAACTGAACTATTGTTCATCCAACTACAATAATTTTCCCGAGGGGTTTGGCTGGTCTGTTTTCTTCTCTGGTTGCAGCAAATAAGAACACCAAACTGAAGAGTATGCTTATACAAAGAGACCAAGAGATGTATCTTAGAATTTTAAGGTTTTGATTTCTACTGTTAAAATAAAAATCATGTTAAGCTAGTAATAGAAATTGATCGCTTTGTTTATTTATTTTATTTAATTGTGTTTTCAGTGAAAGTTTATAGCACAACTTAGCTTTTCATTAAAAAATTTATACAGAAATTGTTTTCTGACATTGGTTGCAATCCCTGCAATATGTCAGCACTCTCCGCCTTTCCCTTTCTACCCTGGGTTCTTCATGTCCATTTGTCCAGTTTTCCTCTCCCTTCCTGCCTTCTCCTTTGCTTTTGGGGAGGTGCCGTCCATTTAGTTTCTTATAATTGATTGAACTAAGAAGCACGTTCCTCAGGTGTGTTATTATTTGTTTTATAGTGCTGCCTAATCTTTAGCTGAAATGTGGACTTCAGTAGTGGCTTCAGTTCTGAGTTAGCAGGGTGTCCGGGGACCATAGTTTCGGGGGTTCGTCCAGTCTCTGTCAGACCAGCAAGTTTGATCTTTTTTAGGGAATTTGAATTTTGTTCTACATTTTTCTCCTGTTCTGTCTGGGACCTTCTATTGGGATCCTGTCAGGGCTGTCGGTGGTGGTAGCCGGGCACCATTCGTTTCTTCTGGGCATGGGCTGGTGGAGGCTGTGGTTTATGTAGTCAATTAGTCCTTTGGACTAATATTTTCCTTGCCCCTTTGGTTTTCTTGATGCCCCTTTGCTCCGAGTAGGATGGGAACAATAGATGTATCTTAGACGGCCGCTCACAAGCTTTTAAGACCTCAGATGCTATTCAACAAAGTAGGATGTAGAACATTTTCTTTATGAACTATGTTATGCCAATTGACCTAGCTGTCCCCCGTGACCATGGTCCCCAGCCCTGAGCTCCAGTAACTTAGTCCCTCAAGGTGTTTGAATGTGTCTAGGAAGCTTCTATGACTTTGCCTTGTTCAAGTTGTACTGAGATTGAAGTTTACTTAATATATGATTTGCAAATCGGTATAACATTTTGACTGAAGAGAAAAGAACTTCCAAAGATTCTTATACCCCCATCTTATTGACATTGCTGTGGAAAAGGCTGGAACAGAACTGATAAAAAATAACTCGTGGTCAGGAAGAATTTCATACAGCATTGTCCTAAAGAGCAATAATGACTGATTTACCCCAAAACATAGCTCTAGTCTCACCTTCGAAGTTTCTGTTTCTCAAAACTGACTGCACATAGATAATCCTTTAAAAGATCACAACGCCCATGGCAGATGTTCTTTACTGATTGAGCAAAACTATCGTTTGCCTTAAAGATGACTTTCAGGAGACCAGTTTTCAAGACTCAAGTTTCAGAAGATCATCTCAGGGCTGTGGCCTCGGTGGGTCACCTCAACCTCCGTGGTGTTGTTGTTGTCAGATACTGTCGAGTCAGTTCTGACTCATAGCGCCCTGTGTACAACAGAACAAAACACTGCCTGGTTCTGCACCATCCTCATAGTCATTATTATGCTTGAGCCCATTGTTGCAGCCACTGTGTCAATCCATCTCATTGAAGGTCTTCCTCCTTTTTGCTGACCCTATGCTTTACCAAGGATGATGTCCTCAAGGGACTGATCCTTCATGATAACATGTCCAAAGTGTGTGAGATGAAGTCCCCCCATCCTTGCTGCTAAGGAGCATTGTGGCTATGCTTCTTCCAAGACAGGTTTGTTCTTCTGGGAGTCCATCGTATATTCAATGTTCTTCGTCAGCATCGTATTTCAAAGATGTTAGCTCTTCTTTGGCCTTCTTATTCATTGTCCAGCTTTCGCATGTGTATGAGGCAATTGAAAACACCGTGGCTTGGGTCAGGAGCACCTTAGTCTTCAAGGTGACCTCTTTGCTTCAACCTCCATGGAACCTAGAAATCTGAATTTTAGGAGATTTAAACTCTGTTTCTTACTACTTTATTGTATCTCTATTAGAAGAAGTTCAGAATTTGTAAATTACAGTTAATAAATCAGAATTTGAAGAATGTAGAAATCCTCAGGGAAACGATCATGAAATAATTTATCAAAAGGATATATGACTGCTGTTTTTCTAGCCTGGTCCAAAATTTTAACTTTAGTATGAAATTGTATTAAAAATAATTATGCATCACTTTACAGGCTGTAGTATCTACCATGTTCTTTGGTATTCATAATAATAGATAGAGAGCTGCTATCAAGTTGAGGTCACCTCATGGTGACCTTATGCACAACAGAACAAAACATTGCCTGGCCCTGCATCATCCTTACATCCTCTGGCATGTTTGTAGCTATTGTGCCAGCTCATCTCAATGAGGGTCTCCCTTGCCCTTGCTGGCCCTCTATTTCATCAAATATAATGTCCTCCTCCAGCAATTGATCCCTTCTGATGATGTAGCCAAAGGAAGTGAGTTGGCCAGTGTTCTGTTGTGATCCATATGGTCTTCACTGGCTAATTTTCAGAAGTAAATTCCCAGGCCTTTCTTCCCAGCTTGTCTTAGTCTAGAAGCTCTGCTGAAACCTGTCCACCATGGGTGACCCTGATGGGATTTGAAATACTACTAGCATAGCTTCCAGCATCACAGCAACACACAATCCACCACAGTATGACAGAGAGACGGATGGTGGAGTCATAATAATACCATGTGACAAAAATGCTGGATCAGTTCATCCCATTTTATGGCCAGTGGAAAGAGGCTGGTGACCTGACAAGTCCTGTAGGTAGGAAGTGGCACAACATGCAGGAGAACCAGCTAACTCGACGGCCTGGCCTTGTTCCTTACACCACTGAGTCATATCACCACTTCCACAGGTCAATAACACTTTATCCAAAACCCTGGGAGCCATGTGTTTCCAAGTTCAGAATTCCCTGGATTCTTCAAAGATAATAAATTTACCATACAGTTCATTAGGCCTTCGGCATCCTCACGTCTATTCTGATCTGGCTGGATTCAAACTGCCAACTTTTCAGTTTGCAGCCAAGGGCTTAACTGTTTGCACCACCAACCAAAACTTGGACAGTTTGAGCCCACCCAGAGGTACCTCAGAAGAAAGCCCTGGAGATGCAGGGCCAAGATGGCAGAACAGCCAGGTGCTTCCAGAGATCCCTCTTACAACAAAGACCCAAAAAATCAAGTGAAATGATTATGTTTATGACAAGCTAGAAGCCCTGAACATCAAAGGCAAAGTTAGAAAATGGACTGAGAGGCAGGGGGCGAGACAGGCAGTTCAGAAGCAGAGAGGAGTTGCCGGACTTGAATCACTGGGATCCCTCAGGCACCATTCCCAGGAGGGGCTGTGGCAGGCTGGTAGTAGCTTTTGGGCACAGTTTCCACAGGGAGAAGCAGCCAGCCGCACAGCCTGCTCACACTTCTGGAACCAGAGAAGAACGGCACTCTAGGTAAAAGCTAAGTACTTGCATATATTTTACCGCACTTTCTTTCCTTCAAGCCAGCTACAGTGGCTGTTCATATTCCTGGGCCTGAGATAGGCCCTGTTGAGAATTGGAGCCATCCTCCCTGCCTTGGAGAAGGAATAAATTCACATCGGGGGAAAAGATAATTTGTCAGCTCCACTAACTGGGGGAGCTCAGGACAGAAGTGAATCCTGTTCAGGCATAAAGGGTCCATAGACTCTGAATACCTTTCCTCCCCGCATGGATCTGTGTGGGCCTATTTCAGGAGAATAGGCCCTTGCTGGCAGACGGTTACTGTTTAAGCTGTGTGGTGGAGAGGTGGGTGTTTGGTATTTGAATGCCACTTTGGCTATTAAACAGAGTCCTCACCTACCCACATCAGGGGCCTAAGGACTGGTGGCTTCATTCAGGTCACCCAGCCACCTGTAACAGGGGTCCAAGGAAAAATGGTACCTCCCAGCCCTAACAACCAAAAGCATTGGGTGCCTATGGTCTATCTGCAGAACCCACCCACCTGTACGCTGTAGAGAACAGGGACTTGCGCTCCTCAGAGACACCCAGGGGATGGTTCTCAGCACACTGCTTTATTCACAGCATGATCCCCTGCTGCAATCAGATACCTGTACCTACCCCAATCACCTCTGCCCCTCTAAGACTGTCGGACAGAGACTGTATCACACACATGATGACCAGCTACCTGGACACTTGAGCTGAATCCATACAAGAAAAGTGAATGAACTCATAAGCTCATATACCTGATAACAGCTCTAGCCACCTGGTGACAGGATGTCAGAGCTCCAAAAGTGAAAATAATCAAGCTGGCTCACTCAAGCAACCCATTTGGGCAAATCAAAACAAAACAAAGCAAGAAACTAGGATACAGTAAGCAAACATAAAATAAATGAATATAATAACTTATAGATGGCTCGGAGACAACAGTCAATATCAAACCACATAAAGAAACAGACCATGATCGCTTCAAAAACCTCTCAAAACAGAGAATCAAAGGATCTTCTGGATGAAGGTGCCTTTCTGGAATTGCTGGATGCAGAATACAAAAGATTAATATACAGAACTCTTCAAGACGTCAGAAAGGAGATCAGACAACATGCAGAACAAGCCAAGGAACATGCAGATTAAGTATCTGAAGCAATTAAAAATGTTATTCAAGAACATAAGGAAAAATTAAATTAGCTGGAAGAATCCATAGAGAGACAGCAATCAGAAATTCAGAAGATTAATAATAAAATTACAGAAGTAGACAACTCAGCTGAAAGTCAGAGGAGCAGAATTGAGCAAGTGAAAGGCAGAATTGGTGAACTTGAAGATAAAGCACTTGGCACCAATATATTTGAAGAAAAATCAGATAAAAGAATTAAAAAAAAAAAGAAATCTTAAGAATCATGTGGGGCTCTATCAAGACAAATAACCCATGAGTGATTGGAGTACCAGAACAGGGAGGGATAACAGAAAATACAGAGAGAATTGTTGAAGATTTGTTGGCAGAAAACTTCCTTGATATCATGAAAGATGAGAAGATATCTATCCAAGATGCTCATCGAACTCCACATGAGGTAGATTTTCAAAGAAAGTCACCAAGATGTATTATAACCAAACTTGCCAAAACCAAAGATAAAAAGAGACTTTTAAGAGCTCCTAGGGATAAACAAAAAGTCACCTACAATGGAGTGTCAATAAGAATAAGCTCAGACTACTTGGCAGAAACCATGCAGGCAAGAAGGCAATGGGATGACTTACATAAAGCACTGAAGGAAAAAAATTGCCAGCCAAGAATCATATATCCAGCAAAACCGTCTCTCAAATACAAAGGTAAAATTGGGACATTTCCAGATAAACAGAAGTTTTGGGAATTCGTAAAAACCAAACCAAAACTATAAGAAATACTAAAGGGAGTTCTTTGGTTAGAAAATCAATAATATCAGGTATCAACCCAAGACTAGAACACTGGACAGAGCAATCAGAAGTCAACCCAAGCAGGGAAATCACAAAAATAAATCAAGACTAAAAAATGCTCAAAACAGGAAAACAGCAATGTCATTATGCAGAAGAAGACAACATTAAAATAATAAAGAGGGACTAAGTTAAGAAATGTAGTCATAGATCTTTCATATGGAGGAGAAGACAAGGCAATATAAAGAAGTAAAAGTTAGGTTTAAACTTAGAAATACAGTGGTAAATATTAAGGTAACCACAAAGGAGACTAACTATCCTACTCATCAAAATAAAATATAAGAAAAAAATAGAGACTCAGTAGAAACAAAATCAACAACAACAAGTAAGAGGAAAAGACAATATACAAAGAAAAACTACTCAGCACAAAAATTAAGTGGGAAAAAGAAACTGTCAACAACACACAAAAGACGACATCAAAATGACAGCACTAAACTCATACCTATCCATAATTATGCTGAATGATAATGGACTAAATGCACCCATAAAGAGAAAGAGAGCGGCAGAATAGATTAAAAAAAAAAAATCTGTCTATATGTTGCCTACGAGACACACCTTAGACTTAGAGACACAAACAAACTAAAACTCAAAGTATGGAAAAAATATATCAAGCAAACAACAATCAAAAAAGAGCAGGAGTGACAAAATTAATTTCTGACAAAATAGACTTCAAAGTTAAATCGACCACAAAGGATAAGAAAAGACACTATATAATGATTAAAGGGACAATATACCAGGAGGATATTACCATATTAAACAGTTATGCACCCAATGTCAGGGCTGCAAGATACATAAAACAAATCTATCAGCATTGAAAAGTGAGACAGCTTGACAATAATAGTAGGATACTTCACCATACCACTTTCGGTGAAGGACAGAACACCCAGAAAGAAACTCAATACACAGAAGATCTAAATGCCACAATCAACCAACTCGACCTCATAGGCATATACAGAACACCCCACCCAAAAGCGACCAAGTATACTTCCTTTTCCAACCCACGTGGAAGATTCTTTAGAATAGACCACATTTTTAGGTCATAAAGCAAGCCTTAACAGAATCCAAAACAATGAAATATTACAAAGCATCTTCTCTGACCATAAGGCCATAAAAGTAGAAATTGATAACTGAAAAAGCAGGGAAAAGAAATTAAACACTTAGAAACTGAACAGTACTCTGCTCAAAAAAGACTGGGTTATAGAAGACATTAAGGATGGAGTACAGAAATTCATAGAATCCAACAAGAATGAAAACGCTTCCTATCAGGTCCTTTGGGACACAGCAAAAGCAGTTTTCAGGTGTCAATTTATTTCAATAAATGCACACATACAAAAAGAAGAAAGGGCCAAAATCAAAGAATTATCTCTACAACTTGAACAAAAAGAAAGAGAACAACAAAAGAAACCCTCAGGCACTAGAAGAAAGGAAATAATAAAAATTAGAGCAGAACTAAATGAAATAGAAAACAGAAAAATTTGGAAGAGTTAACAAGATCAAAAGCTGATTCTTTGAAAAAAAAATCAATAAAATTGATAAGCCATTGGCCAAACTGACAGAAGAAAAACAGGAGAGGAAGCAAATAACCTGAATAAGAAATGAGATGGGCAATATTACAACAGATCCAATTGAATTTAAAAGAATCATATCAGATTACGATGAAAATTTGTCCTCTAACAAATTTGAAAACCTAGAAGAAATGTATGAATTCCTAGAAACACATTACCTACCTAAACTAACACAAACAGAGGTAGGACAACTAAATAGACACATAACAAAAGAAGAGATTGGAAAGGTAATAAAAAATCTTCCAATAAAAAAAGCCCTGGCCCAGATGGCTTCGCTGGAGAGTTCTACCAAACAATCAGAGAAGAGTTAACACCACTACAACTAAAGGTATTTCGGAAGATAGAAAAGGACAGAATACTCCCAAATGCATTCTATAAAGGCAGTATATCCCTGATATCAAAACCAGGTAAAGACGCCACAAAAAAAGAAAATTACAGACCTATATCCCTCATGAACTCAGATGCAAAAATCCTCAACAAAATTCTAGCCAATAGAATTCAACAACGTATCAAGAAAATAATTCACCATGACCAAGTGGGATTCATACCAGGTATGCAGGGATGGTTCAACATTTTTTTTATGCAGGGATGGATCGACATTAGAAAAGCAATTAATGGAATCCATCATAGAAATAAAACAAAAGACAAGAACCACATGATTTTATCAATCGATGCAGAAAAGGCATTTGACAAAGTTCAACACCAATTCATGATAAAAACTTTCAGCAAAATTGGAATAGAAGGAAAATTCCTCGACATAATAAAGGGCATTTATACAAAGCCAACAGCCAACATCATCCTAAATGGAGAGAGCCTGAATGTATCCCCTTTGAGGCTGGGAACCAGACAAGGACGCCCTTTATCAACACTCTTATTCGACATTGTGCTGGAGGTCCTAGCTAGAGTAATTAGGCTAGATAAAGAAATAGAGGGCATCCAAATTGGTAAAGAAGAAGTAAAATTATCTCTATTTGCAGAGGACATGATCTTGTACACAGAAAACCCTAAGGAATCCTCAAGAAAACTACTGAAAGTAATGGAAGAGTTCAGGGGAGTATCAGGATACAAGATAAACATACGAAAATCAGTTGGATTCCTCTACACCAACAAAAAGAACATCGAAGAGGAAATCACCAAATCAATACTGTTTACAGTAGCCCCCAAGAAGATAAAATACTTAGGAATAAATCTTACCAGAGATGTAAAAGACTATACATAGAAAACTACAAGACACTACTTCAAGAAACCAAAAGAGACCTACATAAGTGGAAAAATATACCTTGCTCATTGATAGGAAGACTTAACATTGTAAAAATGTTTATTCTACCAAAAGTGATCTATAGATACAATGAAGTTCCAATCCAAATTCCAATGACGTTTTTTAATGAGATGGAGAAACAAATTATCAACTTCATATGGAAGGGCAAGAGGCTCTGGATAAGTAAAGCATTACTGAAAAAGAAGAACAAAGTGGGAGGCCTCACTCTTCCTGATTTTAGAACCTATTACACCGCCACAGTAGTCAAAACAGCCTGGTACTGGTACAACAACAGGTACATAGACCAATGGAACAGAATTGAGAATCCAGACATAAATCCATCCAGAAGTGAAAAAAAAAAAAAAAAAAAACCCAGTGCATATGAGCAGCTGATATTTGACAAAGGCCCAAAGTCAGTTAAATGGGGAAAAGACAGTCTTTTTAACAAATGCTGCTGGCATAACTGAACATCCATCGGAAAAAAAAAAAAAAAAATGAAACAAGATGCATACCTTACACCATGCACAAAAACTAATGCAAAATGGATCAAAGACCTAAATATAAAATCTAAAACAATAGAGATCATGGAAGAAAAAATAAGGACAATGCTAAAAGCCCTAACACATGGCATAAACATTATACAAAATATTACTAACAATGCAGAAAAGAAACCACATAACTGGGAGCTCCTAAAAATCAGAAACCTATGCTCATCTAACAACTTCACCAAAAGAGTAAAAAGATTACCTACAGACCGGGAAAAAGTTTTTAGCTATGACATTTCCAATCAGGGTCTTATCTCTAAAATCTACATGATACAGCAAAAATCAACCACAAAAAGACAAACAATCCAACCAAAAAATGGGCAAAGGATATGAACAGACACTTCACTGAAGAAGACATTGTGGTAGCTAAGAGATACATGAGGAAATGCTCAGGATCATTAGCCATTAGAGAAATGCAAATCAAAACAACAAGGAGATTCCATCTCACTCCAACAAGGCTGGCATTAACCCAAAAAACACAAAATAATAAACGTTGGAGAGGTTGTGGACAAACTGGTGGGAATGTAAAACCATACAACCACTTTGGAAATCGATTTGGCATTTCCTTAAAAAGCTAGAAATAGAGCTACCATAACCCCCAAAACCCAGTGCCTTCAAGTTGATTCCGACTCATAGCGACCCTATAGGACGGAGTAGAACTGCCCCATAGAGTTTCCAAGGAGCGCCTGGCGGATTCGAACTGCCGACCCTTTGGTTAGACGATCCAGCAATCCCACTCCTTGGAATATACCCTAGAGAAATAAGAGCCTTTACACGAACAGATATATGCACAGCCATGTTCATTGCAGCCCTGTTTACAACAGCAAAAAGATAAAAGCAACCAAGGTGCCCATCAATGGATGAATGGATAATTAAATTATGGTATTCACACAATGGAATATTACACATCGATAAAGAACAATGATGAATCCGTGAAACATATCATAGCATGGAGGAATCTGGAAGGCATTATGCTGAGTGAAATTAGTCATTTGCAAAAGGACAAATATTGTATAAGACCACTATTATAAGAACTCGAGAAATGGTTTAAACAGAGAAGAAAATATTCTTTGATGGTTACGAGAGAGGGGAGGGAGGTAGGGAGAGAAAAGGTTTTCACTAGTTAGATAATAGATAAGAACTCTTTTAGGTGAAGGGAAAGACAACACACAATACAGGAGAGGTCAGCACAACTGGACTAAACCAAAAGCAAAGAAGTTTCCTGAATAAACTGAATGCTTCAAAGGGCAGCGTAGCAGGGGCAGGGGTTTGGGGACCGTGGTTTCAGGACACATCTAAGTCAGTTGGCATAATAAAATCTATTATGAAAACATTCTGCACCCCACTTTGGAGAGTGGCGTCTGGGGTCTTAAACACTAGCAAGCGGCCATCTAAGATGCATCAATTGGTTTCAACCCACGTGGAGCAAAGGAGAATGAAGAACGCCAAAGACACAAGGTAATTATGAGCCCAAGAGGCAGAAAGGGCCACATAAAGTAGGGACTACATCATCCTGAGACCAGAAGAGCTAGACGGTGCCTGGCTACAACCAATGACTGCCCTGACAGGGAACACAGCAGAGAGCACCTGATGGAGCAGGAGAGCAGTGGGATGCAGACCCCAAATTCTCATAAGAAGACTAGACTTAATGGTCTGACTGAGACTAGAAGGGCCCCAGAGGTCATGGTTCCCAGACCTTCTGTTAGCCCAAGACAGGAACCATTCCCAAAGCCAACTCTTCAGACAGGGATTGGACTGGACTATGGGATAGAAAATGATACTGGTGAGGAGTGAGCTTCTTGGATCAAGTAGACACATGAGACTATGTTGGCATCTCCTGTCTGAAGGGGAGATGATAGTGTAGAGGGGGTCAGAAGCTGGCCGAATGGACATGAAAAGAGAGAGTGGAGGGAAGGAGTGTGCTGCTCATTAGAGGGAGAGTGTTTAGGAGTATATAGCAAGGTGTTTATAAATTTTTGTATGAGAGTCCGACTTGGTTTGTAACCTTTCACTTATAGCACAATAAAAATTAAAAAAAAAAAAAAGAAGAAGGGCCTGGAAATCTGCTTTCAGAAGGTCACAGCCATGAAAGTCCTACAGAGCAGTTCTACTCTGCACACGTGGGGTCGCCAGGAGTGAGAATCGACACTAGGGCAACTTTTTTTTTTTTTAATTAAGGTGAGTTGAGTCCTATGAGGAAGAAATTATAGAGTGAAGAAAGTTGGCCAAAACACCACACTTTGGGAACATGTGTAACAGAGACCATGGGGAGAAAGAGAAGCCAGCCATGGAAGAGTTAAAAGCCTCTCTCCCCTCTCCTTTTGTAAAGGAGAGACAAGTTCACAGGACATCCAGCAGGTTATCACATAGCAAACCGCTCCACCATATCAGAGCGAAATTTGGACCTTTTGTGCAGAGATGAAAGAAGAAATGTCAGGCAAACCGACAACCCGGAATAGTTGGGCGCTGATTCTGGCATCATCCTGTACTCCCTTCTCTCCTCGGTAACAACTTCATGTTTTAAAATAGACAGCTCAAAGGCGAGCAGCGCCTGTTCACCTCTGCTGAACCACCTGCCTTGCCAAGTCCTAGGCAGAAGCTGTTGACGTAGAAATCTCCACCCTCAGCCGGTGGTGACAGCCGTTCCTCTTGGTCCAGGAAGGAGGGGAGCTGCCCCCGAGAGGCGCCTTCTGAGACCCCATAGGAAGGGTTGCCTGCCAAGCATTTTTCATGTTCCGCCAGCATATTCCATCACGTTTCACAGAGTGAATTTACTTATTGTTTGAGGAACAAAAATCAAGTCTGGGGTTTTTGGAGATATTTTGGCTTTTGGCTGACTTGGGATATTCATTTCATAGTCGTGTCATTAGTTCTTTATGAAGAGATCCCTTGTCCCTTTGTTATAGGGCTGGGCCAAAAACCAAAGCAAACCTGTTGCCATTGATTCCATTCTGACTCATGGTGACCCCATGTTGTTTTACAGAGTAGAATTGTACTCCATAGGGTTTTCTTGGCTGTAATCTTTATGGAAGCAGACTGCCAGGCCCTTCTTCCACAGTGCTGCTAGTGGATTTGATGCTCCAACTTTTTGGTTAACAGTCACAAACTGTTTGCTCTACTCAGGGATGTCTGGGGTTGACACTTGGGAGTACTTTTGGCATTTCACCAGTGAGGAGTGTTGGGTGGGAACCAAGCAGGGTGGACTTCTTTTCTTGAAAATGTTGAAAAGTGGTCGAAAGGCATCGTCCATCCCAGGAAACTTCACGGAGCACCCACTGGGCTGATGGTGAGCAGAAGTGGTGTTGGGCCCTGCATGTAGGAGTCAGAAAACTCCCAGTCTCCCTCTGGGAGCTTAGTGGCAAAAGGAGCAACTGAGTCAGCCGTTGTACTGTAGAGCACGAGGGACTGTGATGGGAGGGGTGTGCAGAGCACTGAGAGTCTAGGGCAGGCCCTGCGGTGGGCATGTTGGCACGAGTCTGCTGGGATCAGCTGGTGCGGTCCCCAGAGAGGGAGCAGTAGTGAAGAGGTGTATGCAGGGGCACCCCAGGAGGAGCCAACGGGACTGCAAAGGCCAACTATGGGGGCCTTGTTCCTGATACTTGGAGAATTGAGCTTGAAGCAGAAAATTGTTGTTAGGTGCCATCCAGTTGATTCTGATTCATAGTGACCCCACGTGACAGAGTAGACTGCCCCAAAAGGGTTTTCTAGATATAATCTTTATGGGAGTAGATCATCAGATATTTTCTCCCCCAGAGCTACTGGTGGGTTTGAACCATCAACCTTTCGGTTAGCAATTGAGCGCTTAACCGTTGTGCTACTAAAGTTCCTAAATAATACTTAAGCCAAACCAAACCAAACCTGTTGCCGTTCAGTCAAATTCCGACTCATAGCGACCCTATAGGACAGAGTACAGCTGCCCCATAGGGTTTCCAAGGCTGTAAATCCTTACAGAAGCAGACCCCCACATCTTTCTCCCAGAGAGTGGCTGGTGGGTTTGAACTGCCAGCCTTTCAGTTAACAGCTGAGCAGTTAAGCATGGCATCACCAGGGATCCTGAATAATGCATGGGGTGAAATAACTCGTTTTAAAAGTTCACGGTGTGCGGAAGCTCAGGGTGATTTACTGATAGGGGTTATTTACCTCTTTAAGAGCGCCCAACCTCACTAGAACGTTTGATGTAGAATGCTCTAATTCTGTTTAACGTCCACATTGCCAGTAACGTGTCAAAGGTTACAAACAAGCGGGGATACCTCTTACTTCTGTGAAATAAAAATTGCAGCCTGCCATTTTGTTTTCAAGTGGCTGCAAAGGATACTTCCCATGTGGGCAACTGCAGATGCTGTCGGACAAGGCCCACTGACATGGGGATGGCTTCATGTTTTGATTGCTTTCGGCAAGGAGCTACGAAAGGGATCTCTGCCAGGTCAGGAGATTTGAGTATTTGTATTCATCGAGAATGAAAAGGACTTGAAGCACTTACTAATGGAGATCAAAGAGACCACAGCCTTCAGCATGGATTACACCTCAACATAAAGAAAACAAAAATCCTCACAACTGGACCAATGAGCAACATCACGATAAATGGAGAAAAGATTGAAGTTGTGAAGGATTTCATTCTACTTGGATCCACAATCAACAGCCATGGAAGCAGCAGTCAAGAAATCAAAAGACACATTGCATTGGGTAAATCTGCTGCAAAGGACCTCTTTAAAGTGTAGAAGAGCAAAGATGTCACCTTGAAGACTAAGGTGTGCCTGACCCAAGCCATGGTATTTTCAATTGCATCATATGCATGTGAAAGCTGGACAATGAATAAGGAAGACTGAGGAAGAGTTGACGCCTTTGAATTGTGGTGTTGTTGAAGGACATTGAATATACCATGGACTGCCAAAAGAATGAACAAATCTGTCTTGGAAGAAGTACAACTAGAATGCTCCTTAGAAGCAAGGATGGTGAGACTGCGTCTTACATACTTTGGACATGTTGTCAGGAGGGATGAGTCCCTGGAGAAGGACATCATGCTTGGAAAAGTACAGGGTCAGCGGAAAAGAGGAAGACCCTTAACGGGGTTGATTGACACAGTGGCTGCAACAACGGGCTCAAGCATAACAATTGTAAGGATGGCGCCGGACTAGGCAGTGTTTCCTTCTGTTGCGCATAGGGTTGCTATCAGTTGGAGCCAACTTGATGGCACCTAACAACAACAACAACATTCATCGAGAGCTGTCCATCCTGGTGAGTTCCAAAAATGAACATCCTGAAAAGTAACTTGCATAATTCCTCAGAGCCCACTGCACATACTGCCAGGAGGAGGGAAAACAGGACAGCACCACAGGCTGGAAAAGACGGAACATCTAATCAACGTTGCCCAAAACTGGAGCCCAGAACCTTTCAAAGTCTTGTATGAAGTTGCCCAGGTAGAGGTGGAAACAGGGCCAGGGACCAGCATTTCCTGCCACATCACACTGGGTCTATGTGATTTGTTCCACCATGACTTGTGGAACCCAGAGGACAGGGAGGCGTTTCAGCAGATGTGCGCAGCTCCTGGGTGGAGGCAGAACACCTGGCAACACTTAGAGACACAATTCATCACCATGTTCCAGGTCATGTCTCGCACACACCGTCCTGCTCCGTGGTGACCCGCTCAGATGGTCCAGCGCCATCCAAAACGATCACTTCCTGAAAGCCCTTCCAGGAAGAGAGAGGCAGAGAGGAGCCCCGAAACGCTCCAGCAGCTCAACAACGCAGCAAACAAAGGCGGTGACACGTGGCTGCGCACAGCAGATGCCCCAAGCCTTCCCTGAGCTTCCCCAGCAGCTTTTGAGACAGAAAGCCTGGCCTTCACTGGGACCTTCCTCTCTCAATCCTGCAGAAAGCCTCAGTTCCCAACACACTGACATCTGGGATTTAGAGGCAGGAGAAATGGCACTGCAGCTCTACCGACACGTATGGAAATAGGCAGGCGGCTCACCGAACTCCAAAAACAGTGGCGCTTGGGCCAAAAGAGCAGGACCATCCCTGCCTCCGCAGCAGTGGGTGCTGACCTTCCCATTAGGTGAACGGCCGCTGCGGCCAGCGCTGCAATCATTCCTGTGTCTTCAGCCTCAATCTGGAGTCCTAAGGAGACTTCTGGGAGTTAAAGTATGTTCTTTCCCAATGCTTCTGAAGCTCAAAAATAAACTGGAGCTTGACGCTGAACTTGCCCTTTCCTCCCTTCCAGCGGACGGTCAGCCTTTCCATGAGCCACGCACCCTCTCTGCCGAACGCCGTCTCAGCTGGCTCTCTCACCTCGACCTCAAGGCCCTTTCTCCAAACTTCCCTTTTCACGGCCCCTCCAGCGGGCTGCCCTCACTGCTTCCCTGCCCAAAAAGCAGGTCGTAAGGCAGCCTGTGCTGCGGGCAGGGCAGAGAGCCGCTGGTGCGAGCTGAAATAAGGAGCAGTCGTGGAACCTGCTGATTTTTTCTGGGGTTAACATTTATTTCAGGAGCAGTTCTACTCTGCACTCATGGGGTCGCTATGAGTCAGGATCAGCTCCAAGGCAACTAGCAACGACAGCAAGTAGAGAGAGTGACCACTGCCTGAGGACCTTAGTGAAGAGGAGACGTGCTGCTAGTATCAAAAACCAAATAAATAACGATAAGAGCACCCTGCATGCCCCAGCTGTATATTGGACTTCGGAATACCATGGGTGATTTTTCTTTTTGCGCTAGAATCAAATGCATGAGTTAAAAAAAATTCTTAAAAAAAAAATCTTAGCGAACTGGAGAGATGCCCTTCCTAGCTCTTCCTCCCAAGCTTTCACTTATGTGTAGGGCTGGGACAGGGCCTCAGTCACATCATACATTAGGGCTGGGATAGGGCTTAAGTAACGTCTTACATTAAGGCTGGAACAGGGCTTCAGTTGCATCTTACATTAGGGCTGGGATAGGGCTTTAGTCATATCTGACATTTGGGCTGGGACAGGGCTTCAGTGACATCTTACATGAGGGCTGGGATAGGGCTTCAGTGACATCTTACATGAGGGCTGGGATAGGGCTTCAGTGACATCTTACATGAGGGCTGGGACAGGGCTTCAGTGACATCTTACATGAGGGCTGGGATAGGGCTTCAGTGACATCTTACATGAGGACTGGGATAGGGCTTCAGTGACATGTCTACAGGACCACATGCAGGTCCTGAAGAACTCTAGGTGACGAAGTGACTTGGAGCTTGCTAAATATACCATCATTACTGCTTTTAGCCATTTGAAAATGGGCCTCAGAAAGCATATGATACACCATCCAGATGAAATTATTGCTTGCAAAGAAATTAGATTATAAGGGGACATTTTAAGCCCTTCACTTACAAGGATTCCTGTTGCTTTAGGACCAGCATCTAAAGTGGCTGATTCTGGTTCCAAAGGTTCATGTCAGAGAAGGGGATGACACCCTAGAAAGCTGTGGGTCATCGTGTTTAAAGCAAGGGCCAGGGTTCCCTGAGAGATTGGGGGAAATCTCAAGGAGGCATCCATGATGAGGGCCCGCCCTGAAATCTAAGTGAGGTCCTGGGCTCAGATGACCATGAGGGCACTTCCACAAAGTGGCTGGAGAGACATAAAGAGGACAGCCTGGTCCAGGAAGCTTCCCGAAGAGGAACCTCAAGAAGGAGGCAAGTCCAGAAATAAGAAAGCAGCCACCCAGGCAGAAGCTGGGAGACCTGGAGCTGGTTGGGAAGCAGAGTGTGAAATGGGTCAGGATGGGCGGTGTGAAGCTGGGGCCCAAACCATGCGAGGATGTGAGACCCACTGGTGCCAGCACATGGCATGGGGCTGTCTGGATGGGAGAGCAGTGCAGGGCAAGAATGACATGCGTCCCCAACAAAGGTATGGTGTTCACATAAAATGGCCCACTAACCCCCCAGAGCAGCTGCTCATCATATGTGGTTTTGCCAGAAGAAAGAACAAGTCAGTCTTAGAAGAAATACAGCCAGAACACTCTTTGAAAGGGAGGATGGAGCATGGCAAGACTCCTACTTGCTTGCTTTGGACACGTCATCAGGAAAAACCAATCACTAGAAAAGCATATCGTGATTGGTCAAGTAGAGGGTCAGCAAAAATGAGGAAAACGCTCAATGAGACGGGTTGACACAATGGCCAAAACAATGAACTCAAACATACCACCCATCACGGAGATGGTGAAGGACTGGGCAATATTTCATTCTGTTACACATGAAGTCACCATGAGCTGGAGTCAGCTCGTTAGCAACTATCAATAACAATGTGAAAAAATAAAAAATAAAACTCACTCTCTTCGAGTTGATTCCAACTAATAGTGACACTATAGGACAGAGTAGAAGTGCCCCATAGGGTTTTCAAGGAGTGGCTGGTAGATTCAAACTGCCAACCTTCTGGTTAACAGTTGAGCTCTGACCCACCATCCTACCAGGGCTCCTAATAACAATACACCCAAGATTGGAATTTGCCTTATGCAAAAGAACCCCATTCACTGCTGTTACTGGGAGACCATGTGGAGAAGTCTGTGAGGTGGCTTAGAACTACCTGTCTGATGACATTACCACCCTGTAGTACACAGAGAGAAGACTTAGCCACAAAGGGCTGCTCTTTATCCGGGGTCCTTTTGTAAAAGACCAAGCAGTCACACAGTCGTTTTGCCAAGACTTTAACTATGTGACAGAGAATACTGAAAATGAAAAAGACATTACATTTCAACCCAGTAATGGCTAAATCAAATGCACTCTGTTTAACATAGGGTTTGGGGAGAGGATCAACTTCAAACAACCATAATGGAGGCAGGAGAAAGGCTACTCACCAGAGTCAGTTTTTAAGACTGAAAAAGAATCTTTATTTTGGAAATTCAGTCAATTCTCATTTGCAGATTCCGTATTTGTGAATTTGCCTACTAACTAAAATTTATTTGCAACCTCAAAATCAATACTTGCAGTGCCTTTGTGGGCATGCACACAGTGGTAAAAAAATGTGACTTCCCCGGTACACACGTTCCCAGCTGACCTCCAACAATGTGACGCTGCCTTCTTACTTTAGCTCTCATAGTGCCGACAAGTGTGCTCTTCATGGTCTATTTAGTGATACATTTTTTCAAAGTTTTGTGCTTTTTGTTGGTGATTTCACTGTTTAAATGCCCCGCCCCCCAAGAGTAGTGCTGAAGTGCTGTCTAGCTTTCCTAAGCGCAACAAAGTTGTGATGTGCCTTATGGAGAAAATACATATATTAGACGAGCCTCATTCAGGCACGAATTATAGCACTGCTGGCTGTGAGTCCAATACTAATGAATTAACAATATGTATATTAAATAAGGTGTCCTTAAACAGAAACACACATAAAACAAGGTTATGCATTGATCAGTGACAAAAATGTTGTGACCAGAGGCTTGCAGGAACCTAACCCTGTATTTCTTCAGGAGCAATGGTTTGGAATCCCTTAATTCTGTGCTCAAAGCAACTTTCTAGACCATAACAAGAATCAGCTGTAGGCGTCTTTAGAAATATGATTTGCCTTAAATAAAAATATGCTCGATGCTATTTTCATTATTTTTCTCTAATGCTTTATTTTTTATGAGCCTATGGTCTCAGAGATCTGGAGTCTTCAGCCATGGAACATTTCAAGAATGTGACCCCAGGGGTTGGCAAAGGGTCACCATATGTAACTGGTGACTAAACTCTGTAAGCTGGCAAAAACCAGCTAGTTAATTAGGTCCATGTTGACACTTATATTTTAAAATAGCATGTATCTTAGTAATGACTGCTGACCACTGAAGATATTTGAAGACCTAAAAAATTCCTAAAATTCATTTTTGGATCAAAAAAATAAAAACAAATATGTTGATAAAACTTCCAAGTTAATAAACATGGCTCCAATAGCCAATGGAACCGAATGAGAAGGGTAAGGAGGTCATTTGACTGACAATGGATGTGTCAACATAAACGCATTCTAATCTTTCAATACGACCACGACCAGCTGCCACGGAGGTGATTCCAACTCATGGTGGCTCCGTGTGTGTCAGAGTAGAACTGGGCTCCACAGGATTTTCAATGGCTGATTTTTCAGAAGTAGGTCATCAGGCTTTTCTTCTGAGATGCCTCTGGATGGCTTCAAACTGTCAACCTTTCAGTTAGTGGCCAAGTGAGTTAACTGTTTGCACCACCCAGGGACACCAGTCTTCCAACACATGGGGTATATAATGAACAGTGATATCCTGAGATAAAGTATGGGCAAAGAAATACGTGGTGAGCTTCAGTGTGGGCAGACCGTTAGGGAGATGAGCTATGTGCTATACGTAGAAATTTGTGTCTCCTTTCTGTCAGTGGTGACCTTGGGGAAGGATCTAGCAACTCCAGGAGGGGCAAGCAAGAATGGCAGTACTGTCTTACCCTTTTACATCTTTTTGGATTTATTAGTATACAGTTATTGTGTCTCAAGAAAGACCCAATAGTAGAAAAGGGGACCTAAGAAGATCAAAGAGAGGGAGGGACTCCCACACTGGGTTTGAGTAAGAGAGGGCTTCAGTCTGGGATGATGACAGGCTGATGATTCATGCTTCCATAGGTAGATAGTGGGTCTTCTTTTCATCCAACCTCAGAGTTCTGAAAGTAGACTGAAACCTTTCAAGTTCGACATGTTCTTGTGTGTCATGTAGTCAAGTCTGACTCATACAGATCCCATGTGACAGAGTAAAACTTCCCCACAGGGTTTCCTAGGCTGAAATCTTCACAAGAGAAGATCACCGGTCTTTTCTATCATGGAGCTGCTGGGTGGGTTCAAACCCCCAACCTTCAGGTTAGCCACTGACCTCTTAACCATAGCTCCACCAGAGCTCCTTAAGTTGAACATGGTTTCATGCAGTTTTGGGTCGTAAACTCATGGAACTAGGTAAAGTTCAGCACAGTGAATGTTTCAAAGATTTCCCGCTGTTGAAGGTAAGTCTGTTGTCTCCTATTGCCGGGGAGTCAACCGCAGCCCCCCACAGTGATCGGGGCTGGAGGGAGCAGAGGAGAGAGCTAAGGTTATTGACTGCAGTATAGATTAGACTCCCTGCTGAACACGTGGAAGATGTTTTTTCACGTCACTCCTTTAGGAAGCCTGAACTATACATTATTATTCTTTTTCTTTAGACAAAGGATTAGGCTCAGAGAGATTAAGTTCTACGTGGGGTTCATACAAATGTCAAAAACTTGCGTCAGGATTCCGACCCACACTGCTCAGATCCCACAGCCATCATTCATTTGCTCTCTGACTGGGTACAGAAACACCGACCTCACGTTCCTTCTTTAATCTCTGTTGCTTCACAGACTCGTGCTTAATGAAATTATTAGAATGTTCAAGTATTTTAATGACAGAACATTCCAAAAACCACAATATTATCTTTGCCAAATAGTAAGTGAATAGAAATAATACACAGATATTGTTCATTCACCCCTGAAAGTTCACATGGATGAATTGAAAACCAAAAAACAAACAAACATGATTCTGACTCATTGCAACCCTATGAGACAGAGTAGAACTGCGCCATAGAGTTTCCAAGGAGCACCTGGCAACTCTTAGCCGCTCAAACATTTTTCTGACTCATTGCAACCCTATGAGACAGAGTAGAACTGCGCCATAGAGTTTCCAAGGAGCAGGTTTCCCAATGAATTGAGGAAGAGTCAAAGCCTAGGGAAGTGACCCAAAACATGGAGGTTCTCATGCCGTCTCCATTTTAGCGCTCCTACAGCCGTGGGAATCCTATGGGGCAGTTTTACTCCGTCCTAAAAGGTCTCGCTATGAGTCAGAATCAACTAGATGGCAACAGGTTTTTGGTTTTGTCTTCTTGCTGTTGTTGTTGTTTACCTTCCAGTTGATTTGCACGCATAGGGACCTCATATGACAGAGAACTGCCCCATAGCGTTTCCTAGGGTGTGATCTTTGTGGGAGGGGATCACTAGGTCTTTTGCCTGCGCAGGGAGCGGCTGGTATGTTGCAACCACCAACCTTTAGGTTAGCAACCAAGCACTTAACTAGGGATGCTCTCCCCTCCCTGCGCACCTTTATTTATGTGTTTTATACAGTTGTCGGAAGTGGAAGGGCAAGGAATGGTGAGGATGGGATTCCCTCTGGAAAGGCCGGTAAGCCCTTTGAGGCGGGCAGGCCCCCCAAGGAGGCTGCCCCGCTTGCAATCATTCATTTACTTTGGTTTTGGGTTGCTGGCCACTCGCTCCTCACCCACCTCCCTTGAGCTTCCCTGGCAAGAGACCAAGTCCCTGAAGCTCCGAGTCCAGGCTTGCCTCCTCTACACCAGAACAGGAGGCTGAGTCTCGCGTTGACGGGATACTTGCAGCGGGACCATGTGACCAGGGCAGAGGAGCTGTCTCTTAGCGCAGGGCAGGTGCGGTGCGCATGACCTCCTCTCCTCCTTTGGAACTTTCCCCTGGAGGCCCCGGCAGATGCGGGGCGGTGGGAGCTCGCTCGCTTGTAGGAGAAAGGACCACCGCGCGTTGCTACCTTGACCTGCCTCTGCCCTGACCCGCTGTTCGCCCTGTGCCCCCCTCGCGGGTGATGCGCCCCAGGGGAATCGCGCGCCCACCCGCCAGCTGTCACTCTCCGCCCCCGCGCCCACGCCCCGCTGTCAGCCTCGCGCTCACCCTTCACCGACCCTCCTTCCACTGGGAGCCTTTAGTGCTTCTAGCTTCTTCCTCCCACGCCTCCAGCTCCTGCACTTTGAAGTCACTTACCGGCAGCCCGCCTTTCGGTGCATCCTGGGTTTTAAAAACTGGGCTGTTTTCTAGCTTCCTGACTATTGGGGGTTGCGGGGGAGGAATTCCCTTTGACACACTCCAAGGACCCCTTTCTCCTCAGCGTGGTGCTCCAGCTGTGGGCTCCCTTTACTCGACTCGGCTTTAAACTATGCACACCCATTGATATAACAACACTAACATCTTGTTTTCTTAGTAAGCACCAACACAAAAAAGAAAGAAAGAAAGAAAATGAACGAGAATGAATGATTGAAAACGGGAAAATTACAATATCAGAAAGGAGCCTGAAGCGCATTCCTGGAGCAGCTGTCAACATTAACATGGATTTGGAAGAAGATATTAGAATCTGAGGACCTTTGAATACAGGATGAGTCATTGTTTCGATAAAATAGTTCCCATTAAATCTTTCCTATCAATCTGCCCATCAGCCCACCTTCCAACACACCTATTTCCATAGTCTCTTAGTATTTAACTCTTTAAATCAAGGTTTTCACTTACTAAGTAGAAATGACATAGAAGAGTAGTTTTGGGTTAAACTAAAGTTCATTTCTCCCTCCATCCTTTAGTTTCTTTCAAGGCATGTTACAGATTGACTTGTGTCCCCCATAAAGTCACTCACGCTGAAGTTTTAGCCCCTGTACCTGTGATTGTGACCTTGTTCGGAAGTAGGGTCTTTGAAGATTTTACCAGTTAACATGAGGCCATACTGGAGTAGGGTGTGTCCTCATCCAATCTGAGTGGTGTCCCTGTAAAAGAGAAGAGACACAGAGGCACAGAGGGAAAACAGCCAGGTGACGATGGAGCAGAGATTGGGGTGACACTGCCACAAGCCAAGGAACACCTAGAACCACAGGAAGCTGGAAGAGACAAGGAAGGCTCCGTCCCTAGAGCCTTTGGAGAGAGCATGGCCCTGCTGACACCCTGAATTTGGTCTTTTGGCCTCCAGGACTGTCAGAGAATAAATTTCTGTTCTTATAAGCCACTCCTTTTGTGGTACTTTGCTACAGTGGCCCCAAGAGACTACTAAACACCAAGAACTTGGCATCAAGAACTATGACTCTTTCATTAAGAAAAGAAGAGAAAAATAGAGACCAGGGGATTTGTTACACGGGAGGCAAGTGCTGAGTAGGCTGGGAAGACCCGCTCAATGGATGGGAGTGGGGAGGGAAGAGGGAAACCAAATCCAAGCATGCTTTTCCCTGTCTGAAGAAAGTCATTTCTAGGTAGGAAGATGAGAGATTTTATTCATTCCAGCGACTGTGCCAGCAGGTATTTAAAAGTCTTCAGTGGGAGGGCAGGGGGTAAACGTCCACTCAAAGAGATCTTGTGACTGGAGCACAACAGAGCATATGGACCAGGGAGAAAGGATGCACACTGTGTTGGTTATCTAGTGCTGCTATAACAGAAATACCACAAGTGGCTGGCTTTAACAAAGAGAAATTTATTTCTTCATGGCAAAGTAAGCTAAAAGTCCAAATTCAGGGTGTCAGCTTCAAGGGAAGGTGTTCTCCTTCTGTCCGCCTTCTCATCAATCTTTCCCTGGACTAGGAACTTCTCCATGCAGGGGCCACACGTCCAAAGGACATGCTCTGCTCCCAGCACTGCTTTCTTGGTGGTATGAGTGATGTCCGCTCTCTCTGCTCACTTCCCTTTCCTTTTTATCTCTTGTGAGATAAAAGGTGGAGCAGGCCACACGCCAGGGGAGCTCCCTTTACATTGGATCAGGGATGTGATCTGGATAAGGGTGTTAGAATCCCAACCTAACCCTCTTTAACATAAAATTACAATCACAAACTAGATGACAACCACACAATACTGGAAATCATGGCCCAGCCAAAGTGATACACAGATTTTGGGGGGAACATAGTTTAATCCATGACATACACTTTTTAAATATTGTGTCCATTTTTAACAATTCGCTACAACAAATATCTCACATTTTTTGCACATTATTTACTTATTTAATCAAACACAAAATAAATTCCTACATTGTTCTGGATTGCATTTGGTGTTGGTGATACAAAGATGGACAGCTGCCATTTCTGCCTTCAAGGAGCTTATCATCTGGTAGAGGAACACAGACATGGCAACAGTCAAACATATTTTTTTGTTTTGATTTGTTCTTTCACACAGCTGCCCTTCTGTATTTAGTGTCCTCAGGAGCATGAAGATGTAGTTAGATAAATGGAATGGGAACTTGGGGGAAGCTCTGGTCCCGAAATATAGTTGGCCCTCCGTATCTGTGGGTTCCATATCCATGGATTCAGCCAACTGTGGATTAAAATATTCCGGGGTGAAGGGGAAGGAGAAAGTTCCAAAAAGCAAAACCTGAATTTGCTGCTCACCAAGTATTGGGTTGAATCCACTCAAATGAAGTGATGTGCAGTCCTCCCCTGCTGTAGCCTCCCACCGTTTCAGTCCTCAGTCTCTCTCCAGTACTCCTTGTTTGAGCATCCTTTGCCTCAGGTGTCCTGCCTAAGCTGCTTGTGTTGTGTGTACTCTTTGTTTCTGTGAAAAAAAAAAAGCCTCCTAAAAAGCAATCCAGTGGTCAAAGCAGTTTCCCCAAGGCTAAGCGTGAAGGGGTTGAGGAGAGCGAGAGGAATGAGTTTCAGGCTAACAAGGCTGGCTGGCTAGCTCTGGAAAGTGCCATAGCCTCCAGAACTTCAAGATCACTGGCCCAGGAAGCATCAGCCTTCCCAGAAGAGCTCAAGAAACTCAAAGAAGAGAAAGGCTATCTTCCAGAGCAAGTCTGCAATTGTGATGAGACAACTATATAGCATTTACATTTTATTACGTATTTTAAGAAATCTAGAGATGATTTGAAGTAGATGGGAGGATTGTGTAGGTTATATGCAAATACTATACCATTTTACATAAGAGACTTGAGCATCCTCGGATTTTGGTATCCATGGGGGATTGGTTCCAAGACCAACGTATACTGAGGGACAGCTCTATACCTTTGAGGGTCCCTGGCATGTAGGAAAAAGTTGGAATTGTGGGAGGAATTGACATCGCCCAGTGAGAATATGTAGAAAGGCAAGAGAAGAGAATGAAGATGAAACTCCAGAGAATTTTAAGTATCTGAAAGATGAATTTTGGCAGGACACCAGTTTATACTCAGAGGGGACTCATCTGGTACAACTGGCCACACCATAAAAAATATGCCACTTGATGGTGCTAAACATTGGTTTCAAGGGTGGAATTATTGAGTTTAATCATTCTTTCCATCTATGACTCAAGCAAATTTTAAGTATCCAGGCTATATCCAACATTTTGTTGATACCATGGTATCTAGACCATAAACCAAAGCCCTGCCCTCTTGGAGCTTATAATTTATGTGCAGGAATAAATCTAACTTGAAACAATCGAAAAATTGTACAAGTTACTATCTATGGTGTAAGATCATCATAAGCACTACAGCATGCACTAAAGAGAGAATTAAGTGAGAATCATGCAATTAGGAATATCTTTATGGAAAAATTTGGACAAATGTGGTCAGGTTGAGTTGGCAGAATTTGGGTAGGGAGAGGGCACTTTAAGCAGAACATACTGGATCAAGCTTTTTTTTTATGGTAAAAATATACACAGTCATACACGATTTCAACAATCTCTACAGATACAACTCAGTAACATTGATTATATTCTTTGACTTGTGCAAACACTCTTGCTGTCCTTCTGTAAATTGTTCCACTACCATTAACTTCAACTCACTACCCTCTAAGCTTTTCATCTAATCTTTCAAGTTGCTATTGCCAATTTGATTGCACATAGACAATTCTTTAAAAGAGCGTAATGCTCAAGGCAGACATACTTTACTAATTAAGATAAACCTTTTGGGGGTTCATCCAGCCTCAATGGCTCCAGAAAATCTGGATTCCACTGAGAATTTTAAATTCTGTTTTATATTCTTCTCCCTTTTGGGTCAAACTTTTTTGAATAAAAGAAACAGTGGTGGCCAGTGAGGACGCCTGCCCTCCAGTTCCCACTTTTGAATCACACAGGCAGCTTGTCTAGAAAGCTAACAAAGCTCATGCTGGAGGGCCACTCAACTACATGGGCCTCTTTTTAGGCCCTGGGCCTAATTTTGTGTTTGTAATTTTCTAATTTTTTCCTTAAAGAGCACCCTCTTGATTGTATAAGCTTCTGGTCCCACACAACCTAGACTGCCTCTGACCACCCCTTGTCATAGCCTTTACTGAACTGAATTGTAGTTTATCTGTAGTTTACAAGGCAGAGATTTTTGCTTCATCATCTTAGTATCCCTAGTATGGACATGTTGTAGAGTTCAGAAAATACGTATTTTGAACTGGATGGCATGGGTCCAACCACAGAGGTAGGTTCAAATTGTAAGTTGAAAAATGAGGATGGAAATTAGTGTAACTTTGGGCTGGGGGTCAAGTCTGATGATGTGGGCTGGAGTTGAATTGCTGAGTCTAGAGTGGAAGTCATGGGGGAGAAATGAATGTCTCGGCAGTGTGCAAATGGATTCCAGAAGGAAGAGACTAGGGCAGGGAGACTTCATGGTTGTTGTTGGGTGCTGTTGACTTGATTTTTGACTCATAACAACAGGATGAGACAGAATAGAACAGCCCCATAGGGTTTTCTTGGATGCAATATTTACAGAAGAGGATCACCTGGTCTTTTTCCTTCTGAGTTGCTGGAGGGGTTCACACCACCCAACCCTTCAGTTAGGAATAGAGCACTTAACTGTGGCACATAACTGTTAACTGGACTTCTAGACCAGTGCAACAATCATGGTGGCCGGGGAGGAGAGGCTCAACCAGGGCGGTGATCACCCTGTGACACCTGTCACTGTTAAAACTTTTGAACTCAGCTCAACATAATTCAGCGACCATGAGAACCACCTTCATCTATCCCTTCTTGCTTTACTACAGAAATCCCCTGTTCTTGCGATTTGTCTTAAAAAAAATTATTGCTTTATGCTGGTATGCCTGCCCTTCTCATTGTGGGTACAATAACCACCCACCTTTAGTACATATTGGGTTACTTGTGAAAGAGGCCATTGTATCGAAGACCTTGTAGCACACACGAGGACATTAAGTGGTCATTGAAAATTAGGAATTGCTTTATGTCTTAGACCACACATGCAATCCTGATAAGTTTTCCCTATAGCTTTATAATGAAATATATACCAAGAATTTACTAGAAACATGGTATTGATTTGCTGTAAAATGGGCTGACACTTGTGGCTGCTTACGTCTTTAAATCAGGACAATTAATATGCCTCAGGTGGGTACAAAATGTTAATGCTTTTGACAACTACCTGAAAGGCTGGAAGTTGGAGACCACTCAGAGGCACCTCGGAAGAAAGGCCTGATGATTTGTTGTTGTTGTTGTTGTTGTTAGGTGCTGTTGGGTCAGTTCCAACTCATAGTGACTCTATGTACAACAGAACAAAACACTGCCTGGTCCTGTGCCAACCTCACAACAGTTGCTATGTTTGAGCCAATTGTTGCAGCCACTGTGTCAATCCATCTTGTTGAGGGTCTCCCTCTTTTTTGTTGACCCGTTACTTTACCAGGCATGGTGTCCTTCTCCAGGGACTGATCCCTCCTGACAACATGCCCAAAGTAAGTGAGATGAAGCCTTGCCATCCTTGCTTCTACGGAGCATTTCGGCTGTACTTCTTCCAAGACAGATTAGTTCATTCTTCTGACAGTCTCCATGGTATATTCAATATTCTTCACCAATGCCATAATTCAAAAGCATCAATTCTTTGGCCTCCCTTATTCATTGTCCAGCTTTCACATGCATATGAGGCAATTGAAAACACCATGGCTTGGGTCAGGCACACCTTAGTCCTCAAAGAGACATCTTTGCTTTTGAACACTTTAAAGAGTTCTTTTGCAGCAGATTTGCCCAATGTGATGGGTCATTTGATTTCTTGACTGCTGCTTCCGTGGGCATTGATTGTGGATCCAAGTAAAGTGAAATCCTTGACAACTTCAGCCTTTTCTCTGTTTATCATGGTGGTGCTTATTTGTCCAATTGTGAGGATTTTTGTTTTCTTTATGTTGAGATACAATCCATACTGAAGGGTGTAGTCTCTGATCTTCATCAGTAAGTGGTTCAAGTCCTCTCGGCTTTCAGCATTAAGGTTGTGTCATCTGCATATTACAGGTTGTTAATGACTCTTCCTCCAATCCTGAGGCCACGTACTTCTTCATATAGCTCAGCTTCCAAAAAATCAGCCATTGAAAACCCTCTGGAGCACAGTTCTACTCTGACACAGATGGAGGCACCATGAATTGGACAGCAACTGGCTTTACAGGAATAATTTACCAATTCCTTTATCTCAAGGCAAACTTTTGCCTTACCCAGAGTTCCTTAGCCAAGTAGGAGCAAACCAGTGAACCACTGAAAAAGAAGACAATGCTTTTGCAATGCTGTTGGCTTCAGTGATATTAGTATACAGAGCCATGCATAGTCTCTACTAGGGGTGCCTATACCAGTAAGTTCTGTGGTGGAAGGATTCCAGAGAATAATTTGGTAGGCACTGATGGTACAGAGTAGTGTGCAAGACCTAGGTAGACCAGCCGGCTGCCGGGAATCCCTGCATTTGTAGTCCCATTCTTGGGTCTGGTGTGTAGCTGTAAACCAGGAGCCGGGTAGTAGAGGTTCTTCTCCCAGCTCTGTCCCTAGTCACCTCATTATCACCACAAGAACACTAGCATCTCGCCTGTGTCCTCCATGGTGGTAATGCTTTATAAATGGATCAAAAGTGGCAGTGTGTTCCACAGGTGGAGGAGTCATGATCACCACCCCCTTTCTGATGTATTACTTTAACCTATAGCTGTCCAGTCGATTCTGACTTGTAGCGACTGCCTCAAGGCTCTCCAAGGAGCGGCTGGTGGTTTTGAACTCCCAGCCTTTTGTTTAGGAGTCGAGCTCTTAACAGTGCGCCACCAGGGCTCCATTGGTCTCTCAGCTGCTGACAAATGCCAGAAAAGCAGAGTACTCTCTTTTCTGCTGCTCTTGAGGAGGGCCCTGCAGAGTGAGATATTTCTGCTGAGGAATCACAAGAATACATCCAAAAGGCTTTCTAAAAGTCCCATAGCCTAGTTCTATGACTCTGACTCCTCCATGATTCTGAGCACAGCTGCTCAGAAAGAACGCACCAGGGCTCTCCCTCTCAAACAAGAAGCCACAGAAATGTACTCCTGGGGAAACTGAACATGCCTGTGCTGGCACTGTTGTCTTTATATGAGCTCACCAGGAGGAAAGCAGGGCTAGCCTGGCGGATGTCCCAGGAGACCTTCATCAAGTGTGCCAAAGCAAGCTGTCCGGGAGACCTGGTTAACAGATTAGGCATAGCCCCGGCAGGGAGGAATAAAAGCGCCATGCTGTTTTGTATGCTTTCAGATGTAGAGAATCTTAATGCTTATATTCCCCAGAGTGATGATCTGCCAGAGTCATAAAAATAACATCCATAAATGAGGGACAGGGGTGTTCAGGCTCAGGTGAGTTTATGAATTTCATTTGTTGGGTCTAAAAATAAAACCAGCATTTGTTTTTTTAGATGGCTAAAGACTGAGTGGCTAATCTCCTAGGTGAGAGGACTACTGGGGAAAACTGTTAAGATCTGGCCTGGTTCTATGCACGTAGATGCGTACTGATTGAACAAACAAATGAAATAATTAACTGGATGGAACTATGCTTTGTGGACAGAGGTCCAGTAAATTCCACAGCATAGACAAGCAAAACAGAAGGTGTCTTTTCAGCCCTTTCTGGGGGAATTCCCTCTGTATTGAACAAAACTTGTTATTATCAGATGCTGTTGAGTCAGTTCCAACTCAAAGCGACCCTGCATACAACAGAATAAAACACTGCCCGGTCCTGCACTATCCTCACAATAGCTGTTATGCTTGAGCCCGGCGCTGCAGCCTCTGTGTCAGTCCATCTCATTGAGGGTCTCCCTCTCTTTTGCTTACCCTCTACTTTATCAAGCATGGTGTCCTTCTCCGGGGACTGGTCCCTCCTGATAACATGTTCAAAGTAAGCAAAACAAAGTTTTGCCATCCTTGCTTCTAAGGAGCTTTCTGGCCGTTCTTCCGAGACAGATTTGTTTGTTCTTCTGGAAGTCCCCAACACCATAATTCAAAGGTGTCACTTATTCTTTGGTCTAATGGAGTGTGACTTGCTTTTTAGATGAGGAGGAAAGGAGAAGAGAGAAGCTGCAGCTGAGAAGCAGGACAAAAAAAAAATACTTAAAAAAAATAATTTCTCTTGTGCTTTAAGTGAAAGTTTACAAATCAAGTCAGTCTCTCACATATAAACGTATATACACCTTACTACATACTCCCACTTACTCTCCCCCTGATGAGTCAGCCCGCTCCCTCCTTCCAGTCTCTCCTTTCGTGACCGTTTTGCCAGTTTCTAACCCTCTCTACCCTCCCGTCTCCCCTCCAGACAGGAGACGCCAATACAGTCTCAAGTGTCCACCCGATACAAGTAGCTCACTCTTAATCAGCATCTCTCTCCAACCCATTGTCCAGTCCCTTCCATGTCTGATGAGTAGTCTTCAGGAATGGTTCCTGTCCTGGACCAACAGAAGGTTTGGGGACCATGACTGCTGGGATTCTTCTAGTCTCAGTCAGACCATTAAGTCTGGTCTTTTTATGAGAATTTGGGGTCTGCATCCCACTGTTCTCCTGCTCCCTCAGGGGTTCTCTATTGTGCTCTGTGTCAGGGCAGTCATTGGTTGTGGCTGGACACCATCTAGTTCTTCTGGTCTCAGGACGATGTAGTCTTTAGTTCATGTGGCCCTTTCTGACTCTTGGGCTCATAGTTATCGTGTGACCTTGGTGTTTTTCATTCTCCTTTGATCCAGGTGGGTTGAGACCAATCGATGCATCTTAGATGGCTGCTTGTTAGTGTTTAAGACCCCAGATGCCACACTTCAAAGTGGGATGTAGAATTTTTTTTTTTAATAACTTTTATTAAACTTCAAGTGAACGTTTACAAATTCAGTCTGTCACATATAAGTTTACATACATCTCACTCCCTACTCCCACTTACTCTCCCCCTCTTGAGTCAGCCCTTCCAGTCTCTCCTTTCTTGACAATTTTGCCGGCTTCCCTCTCTCTCTATCCTCCCATCCCCCCTCCAGACAAGTGTTGCCAACACAATCTCAAGTGTCCACCTGATATAATTAGCTCACTCTTCATCAGCGTCTCTCTCCCACCCGCTGACCAGTCCCTTTCATGTCTGATGAGTTGTCTTCGGGGATGGTTCCTGTCCTGTGTCAACTGAAGGTCTGGGGAGCATGGCCGCCGGGATTCCTCCAGTCTCAGTCAGACCATTAAGTTTGGTCTTTTTATGAGAATTTGGGGTCTGCATCCCACTGATCCCCTGCTCCCTCAGGGGTCCTCTGCTGTGCTCCCTGTCAGGGCAGTCATCGATTGTGGCCGGGCACCAACTAGTTCTTCTGGTCTCAGGATGATGTAGGTCTCTGGTTCACGTGGCCCTTTCTGTCTCTTGGGCTCTTAGTTGTCGTGTGGCCTTGGTGTTCTTCATTTTCCTTTGCTCCAGGTGGATTGAGACCAATTGCTGCATCTTAGATGGCTGCTTGTTAGTGTTTAATACCCCAGACACCACATTTCAAAGTGGGATGCAGAATGATTTCATAATAGAATTATTTTGCCAATTGACTTAGAAGTCCCCGCAAACCATGTTCCCCAGACCCCCGCGCTTGCTCCGCTGACCTTTGAAGCATTCATTTTATCACGGAAACTTCTTTGCTTTTGGTCCAGTCCAATTGAGCTGACCTTCCATGTATTGAGTGTTGTCTTTCCCTTCACCTAAAGCAGTTCTTATCTACTGATTAATCAATATTGTTTACCCCTATTTTTCTAAGTAAAAACCTAACTTGTATTGTTCTATATCGCCTTGTATCACTCTCCATATGGCAGTTCAATGCCTCCTGTATTTAGTCCCTCTTTTTGATTATTGTGATCTTTTACCTATTGACTTCCATGATTCCCTGTTATGTGTATTTTTTTTTTAATTAATCTTAATTTATTTGTTTTTGTGATTTCCCTATTTGAGTTGATATCAGGACGTTCTGTTTTGTGACCTTGTGTTGTGCTGATATCTGATATTATTGGATCTCTGACCAAACAATATCCTTTATTATTTCTTGTAGCTTTGGTTTGGTTTTTGCAAATTCTCTAAACTTGTGTTTGTCTGTAAATATCTTAATTTCGCCTTCATATTTCAGAGAGAGTTTTGCTGGATATATGATCCTTGGCTGGCAGTTTTTCTCCTTCAGTGTTTTGTATATGTCGTCCCATTCCCTTCTTGCCTGCATGGTTTCTGCTGAGTAGTCAGAACATATTCTTATTGATTCTCCCTTGAAGGAAACCTTTCTTTTCTCCCTGGCTGCTTTTAAAATTTTCTGTTTATCTTTGGTTTTGGTGAGTTTGATGATAATATGTCTTGGTGTTTTTCTTTTTGTATCAATCTTAAATGGGGTTCGATGAGCATCTTGGATAGCTATCCTTTCGTCTTTCATGATGTCAGGGAAGTTTTCTGTCAGGAGTTCTTCAACTATTTTCTCTGTGTTTTCTGTCCCCCCTCCCTGTTCTGGGACTCCAATCACCCGCAGGTTATCCTTCTTGATAGAGTCCCACATAATTCTTAGGGTTTCTTCATTTTTTTAAATTCTTTTATCCGATTTTTTTTCAGCTATGTTGGTGTTGATTCCCTGGTCCTCCAGATGTCCCAGTCTGCATTCTAATTGCTCGAGTCTGCTCCTCTGACTTCCTAGTGCGTTGTCTAATTCTGTTATTTTATTGTTAATCTTTTGGATTTCTACATGTTGTCTCTCTATGGATTCTTGCAACTTATTAATTTTTCCAGTATGTTCTTGAATACTCTTTTTGAGTTCTTCAACAGTTTTATCAGTGTGTTCCTTGGCTTTTTCTGCAGTTATCCTAATTTCATTTGTGATATCATTAAGCATTCTGTAAATTAGTTTTTTATATTCTGTACCTGATAATTCCAAGATTGTATCTTCATTTGGGAAAGATTTTGATTCTTTTGTTTGGGGGGTTGGAGAAGCTGTCACGGTCTGCTTCTTTAAGGGGTTTGGTATGGATTGTTGTCTCTGACCCATCACTGGGAAACTAGTTTTTCCAGAAAATCTGCTGCGTCCAGTCCAAATCCCTGCGGGACGGTTCCCCGGCTCGGATGCTGCTCTTTCTGCTCCAAGACCAGTCACTGCCTCCTGGGGACTTCTCCTACCGGCTGCGTCCCACGCCGCCCGTGGAACCGGCTGGTCCCCCTCCCAGGGTTAGTTCAGGGGGGTGGAGCAGGTCTCTGTGCTTGTGCCGTACCTGACTGGTACGCTGGCTCCAGGCTCTGGAAACAATCGCTGCTTCCCCGTATTAGTTCGTTCTCTGTCTCTAAATCTGTGATTGTTGTTCAGGTTCGTAGATTGTTATGTATGTGATCAATTCACTTGTTTTTCCATGTCTTTGTTGTAAGAGGGATCCGAGGTAGCGTCTGACTAGTCCGCCATCTTGGCTCCGCCCCTAGAATGTTTTCTTAATAGAATTTGTTTTGCCAATTGACTTAGATGTCCCCTTAAGCCATAGTCCCCAAACGCCCGCCCTTGCTCCACTGACCTTCGAAGCATTCAGTTTATTCAGGAAACTTCTTTGCTTTTGGTCCAGTCCAGTTGAGCTGACCTCCCCTGTATTGAGTGTTGTCCTCCCCTTCACCTAAAGTAGTTCTTTTCTACTATTTAATCAGTAAATAACCCTTTCCCACCCTCCCTCCCTCCCCCGTCTCATAACCACAAATGTGTTCTTCTCATTTTAAACTATTTCTCAAGATCTTATAATAGTGGTCTTATACAACATTTGTCCATTTGCAACTGACTAATTTCACTCATGGTTTTTTAATTTCACTCAGCATAATGCCTTCCAGGCTCCTCCATGTTATGAAATGTCTCACAAGTTCATCACTGTTCTTTATCAATGCATAGTATTCCACTGTATGAATATACCTTAATTTGTCCATTCGTCCTTTGATGGACACCTTGGTTGCTTCCATCTTTTTGCTATTGTAAACAGTGCTGCAATAAACATGGGTGTGCATATATCTGTTCGTGTAAAGGCTCTTATTTCTCTAGGATATATTCCTAGGAGTGGGATTTCTGGGTCATATGGTAGTTCTATTTCTAGCTAAAAAATTACTTTTAAAAACATATTTTAAAAAAAGAAATTTAAAGGGACAATTATCTCTAACCTCTATCCAGCTTAGAGATCCTACCCAGACAGTCACTCATTTTGTGAGACTCTAAACAGCCTACCAAAAAAAGGAAACAAAGAAATGTAGAAGGCGGCAGAGGAAAGGTGACAACTCTGTGGTTTGCACTTCTTCATTTACTCCAGGCACTAGTCCTGAGCTCCAAGTGGAAAGAGGCTTCGCAGGCACCATGAATTCCAGCACTGGAATCTTTTTTTTTTTGAGAGGGGGGCAAAATGTAAATTGGAACAGCTAATATATGAAGCCCTCATGGCACAATGGTTCAACCCTTTGCTGCTAACCAAAAGGTGGGGGGTTCGGACCCATGCAGTTGCTGCCTGGGAGAAAGACCTGTTGATCTGCTCTGGTAAAGATTACAGCCTAGGGAAACCTATGGGCAAGTTCTACTCTGTAACGAGTGGTCGCTGTGAGTCGAAATCAACTCGTTGGCCCCTAAGCACAATGTTTCCATGGAGTTTGTTGTCATTAATTTTAATCGTATAATCTAATTAATAATCACTTCCTAACTGAAACCCATTAAACACCTCTTACCTTGCTACTAGTTTGAATTTAACTGTGATGATTGCTATCATCGAAACATGTTTTCATGTGAATAGTTTCAAATTTTCTGTTAGTGATGAGGCAGTTTCACATTTAGAGGTGGGTTCCAGGTTCTTCTCTTTGTTACCATACCCTTCGTTGAAACCAAGCCAGCTGTCATCAAGCCGACTCTGCCTCCGGGAGGTCCCATGTGTGTCCGAGAAGAACTGTGCTCCGTAGGGCTTTCAGTTTCCGGTTTTTCAGAAGTAGATCATCAGACATTTCTTCCAAGGCCTCATAACCACATTTAGAGGGACGAGCGCTATTTTGAAGCTTTGGACAATGGTCGCGGGTTCTGCAAACACAGGACTCTTTGGGTTTTGTCTTCTGGTGAGGTCTAGAAAGGATCAGAACCAAGGCAGAATGTCTAAACATCGGGTGCTTGGGGCCGGGCAACAGGAACATATCAGACATTTAAAATGCCCTGTGGAGTTTCTTTGTTTCCCGTAATGTGTGTGTCAGAGCTTTCACTCTGATTTCCTGCCACAAGGTTCAGGTTTCACAAAATCTACTTTTATTCCCTTCTCGATGAAGCAAAAGGGCAGAATGTAATTAGAAACTTTACCATGTATTTATGAGTGGTTTTTATGATTAAAATATTTTTGAGAAATATAATGTTAATAAAATCTTAAACTTTCAGAGTGACCTCATTTGTCAACAAAGTGTGGCTGCGTCCTATTTCATTTCATGTATTTCAAGCATGGTATTAAAGAGGATGACATTTCTGGTTTAAGATTTAATTTTTCATAGGGTATCGAATCGACAGTAGTAACTCAAAAGATTAGATAGGAATCTTAGGGGGCAGTGAATTTCTGTTAATGGGGAAACAAATTGGAAAAGGAGGGAGAGGACGGTTGCACAACTTGAAAGTTGTAATCAGTATCACTGAATTGTACATGTAGAAATGGCTGAATTGGTGTACACTTTGCTGTGTATATTCTCAACAACAACAAAATAAACAGCGCCCCCAAAACCAAACCCATTGCCATCCACGGCAACCCTGTAGGACAGAGTAGAACTGCCCCGTTGGGTTTCCAAGGCTGTAATCTTCAAGGAAACAGACTGGTACATCATTTGCTCTCGAGCAGCTGATGTGTTCGAACCACTGACCTTTTGGTTACCAGTTGAGTGCTTAACCACTGCGCCAAAAAAAAGAGTAGCATAATATCTGGCACATGGCAGAATATCAATAAGCATGTCTTCAATGGAATGGAAGCAGAGGAACAAAATCACTAATTCTATAAGCCTTTACCTTCAAGCTTTGCCCAGTGAATGAGTGCAACCTGCAGTCACAGGCAGCATAGCCCTACCTGATCGGGTGTCTCTCAGAGTAATCAGATTACAGGCTCTCAGGTGGAGTAGGAAAAAAAAAAAAAAACTCAAGAAAAGAGCTCAGTCCTGGCCTTTGGAGCATGCTGCCTGCTCTCCACTCAGAAACAAGAGGCATTTGGTGTGTAAATGTAACGTTTGTTCTCCATGATCCCACGATCAAGGCTTAGGAAAATTTACCTACTTTTGTTTTAAATCTGTCTACCACTATTTAGTCATTAGATAAATTTTCAGACTATAATCTACCTTAACATGTAATCAATTAAAAATTTTTCTTGCAATCAGAAAGAATGATTATTGTAAATCATTGCAAAATATTAAATCAATGAAAACTCTTGAGGTGGTGTTAATAAGGTAGTCCACTGCTAACAATGGACTTCCGTTCCATTGACTCCCTCGTAAGTCGGCTCAACATAAGTTGAATAACTTTTTCTTTTTTAGTTTTCATTATTATTGCCTTTTGTCATCAGTGTCTTTATGAATCCGATCTTTGGACATCTGCGAGTGAATATCTGAGAATGATGACATCAGCAAACTACCTACTGCAACATTGTATGTAGTACATATTACTAATGATAAGATGTAAAAAAAAAAAAAGGTCAAAAGTGCAGTTCATCGTAACTCAAATATGTCTTAAGTCAGGGATTACCTGTATATGCCATGGATGGCCAGAAGAACAAACAAATCTGTCTTAGAAGAAGTATAGCCAGAATTCTCCTTAGAAGCAAGAATGGGGAGAATTTGTCTTACGTACTTTGAACATATTATCAGGAAGGACCAGTCCCTGGAGAAGGACATCATACTTGGCAAAGTAGAGCGTCAGTGAAAAAGAAAGACCCTCAATGAGATGGGTCGACACAGTGGCTGCAAAAATGGGCTAAAACATAGCAAGGACTGTGGGGATAGTGCAGGACCGGGCAGCATTTCATTCTATTGTACGTAGGGTCGCTATGAGCAGGAAGTGCCTTGATGGCACCTAACAACAACAACCTGTACTAAAAAGACAAAGACAGAAACCCCATTGCTCCCCCATTTCAGATGGCCATTACTCCAAGTCCTCCCTCTGAAGTCGGGAAATGAAAAGGGAGAGAATGAAGCATTTGTCCTCCTCCCTTTGTAAAAGTGACGGTCATTTTCCCTGGGTGACAATGTAAAGATTTCACTATGGAAAAGTGCAGGTTAATAAATATAGAATAAATGATAGATTAGAAAATTATGATTTTACAACTCCCAAGAAAATAATAGATTCAGACAAGGATCACCAGTGGGTTCTAAAACAATGTTCTAGGTATCTACCTGAAAACTGTGGGAGGACAAAATAATCTCAGGGCACCCCCCCAAATAAGTCATCCCACAAATTCCTACCTTTTAATTAATGGCAAAACCATACTTTTACAATAAAGAGATCACCACTTAGCCAAACAATCGGTTTAGCAGCACTAATGTTGTGCGCTCTAACTGAGGCTCCTTGCCTTCACTTTTCTCCTGAGGTTGATCAAGCCTTTAGACCGAAGATCACCATGCATCCATCTGTTAAGATAGTCCTGCATTATGCCTGTCGTCCAGGTCCTCTTTCACTCTCAGAAGTATTCCAGTTTGGATGATGTTGTATAGTTGCCTTATTTAAACCTAATTTCTAGTGTACAGGAATGACAGAGAATAGAAGAATAAGCCAAATGACACCCTGAGGAAACCATTGGTAAAATCCAGAAAGCAGAACATTCTGCAACATGACTGACCTGGTTTCTCCACAGCCTAAAAATCATAAAAAAAAGAGAGGTGAAAAGAGGAGACAGGCGACGCTGTTAAAGATTAAGTAAGACTAAAGGCACATAACACCCAAACTGCAATGCACGAATTTTGATTGGATTATGGTTTGGAACAATAAAAGCTTTAATGAAAAGACATTTTGGAATAACTGGGGAAATTCGATGCTGGATGACAGCTGTTTTTGTTGTTGGCTGCTGTCGGGTTGGCCCCGCTCGGAAAGCCGTGTGTATCAGTGGAGAACCATGCTCGGTAGGGTTTTCAATAGCTGACTTTTCAGAAGTAGGTCATCAGGTCTTTCTTCAGAGGCATCTCTGGGTGGATTTGAACCTCCAATCTTTTGATGAGCAGCTGAGCATATTAATTGCTTGCACCACCTAGGGACTCCCTAACCAAACCCAAACCCATTGCCTTCAGGTCCATTCTGACTCATAACAACCTTGTAAGACAGAGTAGAACTGTCCCATAAGGTTTCCAAGGAGCTACTGGTGGATTCAAATTGCTGACCTTTTGGTTAGCAGCAGTAGCTCTTAACTGCTACGTTAACCGGTTGCCATCGAGTCAATTTGGACTCATAGTGACCCTGTAGAACAGAGTAGAACTGCCCCATATGGTTTCCTAGGCTGTAATCTTTATGGAAACAGACTGCCACATTTTTCTCCTGTGGGTTTGAACTGCCGACCTTTCAGTTAGCAGCTGAGTCCTTAACCGCTGTACCACCAGGGCTCCTTGGATGAAATTATGGGATTATTTTTATTCTTTTGTGAAATATATGTGAAAGGGAGAAAGTATTATATTAACCTCTGCAGTGGTCATTATTTCCTTGATTTTCAGACTTGTTCACATTTGTTTATATATACCACCTAAATATTACACACCCTGGGAAAGACTGCTGGCCATGTCTTGGTTTTACTTTTGGGGGAAAGCTTCATTGGCCCAGATGGATAAGCAGATGGATCACAAGACATGAGAAAATCTCTTTTCCAAATTAAGGATACATTAAGGAGAGGTGTCAAAATATAATCTAGAGGCAGAATCTCCCTGGCCAGAAGTTCTGTTTTAATTGTGTTGAATCCAGTGACTTTTTTAATGTGCAAAGCTTCAGATAAACACTGAGAAAATAAAAGCTAAAAAAAAACCCAAAATGCATATTGAAGTTGAAGGCCTAACACAAAGTACAATCTTGTACTTTGTGAGGGTGGAGAGGATTGCAAGCTGACATGGTTTTGACCGTATCTGTATATCCAGGGCGCTGTCAGTAATGAAAAGTCCGCCCAGGAGGCAGAGTGGTGAATGTGGGTAGACTCCTGCTACCTGACTAAGCTGAGGGCGGCGGCCCATTGTTACCCCAAGAAGCCAGACCAAAGCCCCGTTCACAGAGGACCTTGAATTGCAGCATAACCCACACTGTGCACTTAACGGACGGAAGATGAGAAAATAAAGCCACTCTAGAAATGGAATCGACCTCAGGTGTATTGATTGTAAACTGATTGTGAAACAGATAAGAAAGGCGCTGGAGAATTTTCAGGAGAAAGAATAGGAAAAAAAGTAGAGAAGAGAAAACAAGAAAGACAAAGGTGTTGGCAAGTTATTCCCCCAGAGGTGGTGGCTTGTTTGAGTCTGTTGAGAACCACCTCCAGAAAAGTCAATCCAGGTACTTGGCGACGTCGGGAACAATAGCTGGGGAGAGGGGGGAATGGAACTGGAGAAAAATCAACTTGCTTTTTGACGTTGAGATGACAGCTCTGTTTTGACAGAGCTCTAAAATAAGCTATGTCACGTACAGTTTTCTTTTATAACAGAGTATCTATATAATTTTAATTTTTTCTATTATAGGAGTATGTGCGGCACAAAACAATAGGCGCTCTCATGTTTATTCATTAATAATTTTCTAGATCTTTTTCATCAGTACCATTATAAGTTCCTTATTTGAGAAAGTTTCACTTACTCCCGATTACTTATAAAATTCCATGATAGAATTGTCATTTCATTTTAGACCTGCTTTTTCAAGTGTGATTGTGTACAGATGTCTGTTCTCAAAAGTAGATCACCAGACTTTCTTCCAAGGCACCTCTGGGTGGACTTGAGCCTCCAGCCTTTTGGTTAGTAGCTAAGGGCATTAACTGCACCACCCAGGGACTCCGTGGGTATCATATGGAGGTCCAAAATAACAAGTCCTTTAGAAAGCTTATTTCACTGAAGTGCAGTTACAGAGATTCTGCTCCCTGTCCTGCTCGCTAGCAAAGCCCAAGAAGGAAGAGTGCTCTACCTAATCCTTGAGAACAGACTGGGGAGGAAACCTCATTGAGCTGCAGCTGGAATATCTCAGTCTTACAGCATGAAATACAGCGAAGTTGGCAAGGATCCAGACACTAAGCAGTTGTAAAATTGTACTAATCCTCGCTTAGAAATTTGTGGTGTCCTCCTAAGCCTCAGTGGGGAACTTGTTACATCAGAACACTCATCAGTGTCACCATAGGCACCAAGCTCAGAAAGTTAGAACAGGACGTGGTGAGGCTGGAAAACACAGAGAATCACGCCAAAGAAAATATACGTCAAAATAAGTCAGAGGAGGGCATAAATTCAAGTCCTGTTCCAGACACACTGCAGGACTCAGTGTGTTGGATCATGGCCCATCATATTGAAAGTATTACTGGGATGTGACAAAGGCAAATCCCCACAAGAATAACAGCAAGAAACAAAAACCAAGAAGCAAAAAACTCCAAGTAAAGATGATTCTATATCAGATATGAGGGCAGTGCTGGTTCAGTGGTAGAATTTTCGCCTCCCATGTGGGAGGGAGAGCAGGTTCGGTTCTCTGCCAGTGCACCTTATACACAGCCACCACCCATCTGTTAGTAGAGGCTCGCAGGTTGCCATGATGCTAAACAGGTTTCACCAGAGCTTCCAGATTAAGACTAGGAAGAAAGGCCTGGAGATCTACTTCCAAAAAATCAGCCAATGAAAACCCTAATAGTCGGATTCACAACAAATCTTGGGGATGGTATGGGACTGGGAGGTGTTTCGTTCCATTACGTGTGGGGTCACCACGAGTCAGGGGCTGACTTGATGACAGCAAACAACATATCCGATATGAAGACAGACAATTAGGACAAATTCCCAGAAATATTTGGTAACCATTTTATATCCTAATGAGCCAGATCTCTGTGCACAATGGCCTTCAAGATGAAAACATTGCTGAGTGGGAATGGTCTCCACTGGTGCTGCCTTTGTTTGCCTTTATGGCTTCCTGTGTGTTTAATGCTCACCAGTCCAGGGCCTGATGGAGTCCACGTTCCATCTGGAGTCGGTGCACAGGGGCCTCAGCCACAGTGACCCCTCTCTTTATTGACGCAGTGATGGAGTAGAAAGGGCATGGCACCATAACTTGGAGGTCTGGCTTCTGGCTCTTTATGCTGTGGCGTGATCCAGGGTGTGACCCCGTTCTCATAACTGGTTTCCTTCTTTGAAAAGAAGCTACCAGCTGGGTGATGTTGACTGGACATATGACTGACCCCAATGGGACACTATTTTCTCATCCGGAAAGAGGGAGAGAAACATGCGTATGCCTCCAAGGTTGTTGAAACCATTAACAGAGAGACCTTTGAGACTTAGGGGTGTAAAACGGTAATGTCTGATTCCAGCTCTCTCCATAGTAACCAGTGTGCCAGGAGCTCTCCCTGGTACTGAAAAGTGGGTTGGGTGCCCAAATCCAACTCTATCTCATGTTTTTGATCTTGTCTTAGTGACTAATGCAATTATACGCACAAGCTACCAGTACTTGTCTTTACTCCAGCTCTTCTGTGCACAATTTCCCTTCTATATCCAGTTTATGGTTATGGCCACTGGAGTTCAATCCACCTTGTCCCCATGTCTTCGGCCATCTTAATTCCCATCATATTTTCTACCCTCTGACCAGCCCACTGTCACTTAGCCTCCATGGAAAGGAATGAAATAAAAGCAAAAATTATTGGAAGCAGCTGGGCTTAGAAGATTGCTGTTTGAGTGCCAATTTTCAGGTGCACATTGCTTACGTTTATTTAGCTCTTAGTAAAAATAGAAATATTGTAAGTTGTTTTGTCTATTATTCTATTTTCTACCACACTCAAGGTTTGAATTAGAGTTATTTAAATTTCTTCATTTGTCCTAACAACCTTTTCTTAGTTGAAAGGGGTAAATATAGGAAAAAGATGACAGAGTTTAATTGTCAAATATGAGCAAGCAATATAGGAAGCAAGCAGAAAGTTAACATGAAAAGAAGAAATGAGAAGGGAAATGCAAACAAAGTACATATTTTAAGAGGATTGGTTGCTAAGTAGCCAAGAGGACCAATACGTTGAGTTTTACTGAATGCTCAATAAAGCGGGCCACTGCAAGTCAAAATAAATTAAAATTCAATAGCCTCCTCCTACTTTCTCTTTTGACACCAGCTCATATATTCTGTATGAACAGACCTGTGTTAGTCCTGGCTTTCAAAGTAACTAGGAATATGTGCTTGAAAAGTCATGAGACCTCTTCTGCTTTAATTCCCTCTCCTCCAACACGAATGGAAGGAGCCCTGGTGGCACAGTGGTTGTCAGTTCGAACCCACCATTCACTCTCTGGGAGAAAGATGTGGAAGTACTGTAAAGATTTACAGCTTTGGAAATCCTGTGGGGGCAGGTCTACTGTCCTCCAGGTTCACTGCAAGTCGGAATAGATTCGACAGCAGCGGGCTTTTGGGTTTGACATGAAAGGGGTCCAATTAGATGAAGTCTGCTGCCCCTTCTAGAACTCCTGTCCAGTTTCTTCAGAGTCCTTGAGCAGGCCTCTCAGTGCTAATCAGGGGTTTGCAAAGCACCCATTCTGCTGTACTTGAGTTCTTACCATGACACTTTTCTACACTAGTCTTACCATACCCTCAAGTTTTCCTTCTCTGCTTCTGATTAGTTTCCTCTCAGAAGGAATGTTCTCTATGATTAATATCCACCACTACTTTTAAAATCAGTCTGAAAACAGAACAATTAAATGTCTAAAAATCCTCAGTCACAAGAAGTACTCTCTTTTTTAGTGTACACATTTCCCTATCCTATTCATTCATTCTGCAGGGATGGTCTGAATGAGTCAAATGGGCCGTGCTGCATGCCATTGTGGGGGATGTAGACCCAGACCTGGCCCTAGCCTTTAAAGAGCATGTGCCCTAGGAGAACACACACTCTACTTAGTCACAAATTATAGGTAAGACTGTGATGGTAATGTGCATTATATTTTGTAACAGCTATTTTTTTTTTTTTTTATTTACTTGGGTACATGCAGCCAGACAAAGGTGCTAAGACGGTCCTCTCCTTTAGAACTTTAATTGTTCCAGTAAAGGTTTTTGGATGTATTTTCTACTCAGTGTTGTTGTTAGCTGCTGTTGAGTCAGCCCCCAAATCGCCATACAATGGAGCTGGTCTGCTGTGATCCACAGGGGTTTCACTGGCTGATTTTCCTATGTATATCACCAGGCCTTTCTTCCTAGTCTGTCTTAGTCTGGAGGGCTCCACTGAAACCTGTTCAGTGTCATAGCAGCATGCAAGCCTCCACCGACAGACAAGTGGTGGCTACACATGCGGTGCACTGGCTGGAATTGAACCAGGGTCTCCCACATGGAAGGCGGGAATTCTACCACTGAGCCACCAATACTCTCAATAAACACTTGCTAATTGGATAAAATATTTTAAACACCATTTCAGATCCCTAAATACCCACAAAATGGTTACTGCTTTCAAGGATCATATACTTTTATAGGGCATATAAGTCACTAGTCATTAATTTATGAGGCAGGAAGTAGGTGTGGAGCACCCAGGAACACCACAGTGTCGTAGATGGCAGGAGTATGCCAATAACATGCCAAGGCCATGTTCCTACCGGCTGGCTTTCTTCTTCCCTTTACATTCAAGAACATTTACAAAATTACAGTTCTCCAATTCACACCCAAGAAGGGAGCTTGTTGGATTATAGACCTGGCTGCATGACTTCCAACTCCACACTGAATCAGTGAAGTCAAGCTGCGTCTGCAGGCGCCAGTCTGTCAAACCAGCGAGTGCGTCACCGGGCACGCAGTCAGATGTGGTTCTCGATGTTTTTCTGAATAGGCGTTTTAGTTTTAGAATCATTTTATAATGGATACTACATTACATGTGGACCCAAGGGAAATATGATGAATGGAGTTAGCAGAGTTCCAAATTCCACAGGAAATGTCAAAGGAGTGTTGGATAATTAAGTTCAATGTGTGTCTCTGAAGGCCAAATGAGAAAGACAGAAACATTGATCTCTAAGCCTGGATGTAGCCAGTGAACACAACAGGACTGCCCCGGGCTCACCGTATTTTTTAGGCAGCTTGTAATACACCTAATCAGATTTCCCACACTTTGGCCCTGCTTTGGACCCTCTGACTAGATTATAGAGTGATCTTCAGTTAAGATGGCCAAATAAATTTATGCCCATCTCAGTAAGGTGGGGTGCCTGTGGCGGTGCAGCAGCCTTAAATTAGTAATAGGATTTCTCTGGAGCAATAAATCAAATTCATGAGGGGGATGACAGTAAAATCCCAGAGGACAATTAACTTGTCAGTGACTCACATGACTTAGTCCTTTTACTGAGCTATAGGGTAACTTGGTGATTAAATTTTGAATTATTAAGAAACTTTCGATTTAAGGAATTCAAGGTGAACATACTTTAATTGGAACTTCCAGGTTACGTTTACCTCAGGCAGTAAAACAACTATCTTCATTTTCGCATTCTTGGGTATTTCTTCTTTCCTGGCCCTTTTGCCCTGGGGCATTGTATTAGTGCTCCGCGGCTGCTCTAACAGCTTGAGTGGTGTAGAGCAACATCGCTGGGTTATCTTACAGTTATGTAGGTTAAAGCCCTGCACAGGTCTCACGGGGCTAAAATCAAGGTGTTGGTGGAGCTGCGTTCCTTCTGGAGGATGTAGGGGAGAATCTGTGCCCTTGCTTCTCCCACTTCCTAGAAGGAGCCCACATTCTGTGGCTCTTGGCTCCTTCCTCCATCTTCAAAGCAAGCAACAGTGGGTCCAGTCCGTGTCACTCTGACCGTCTCTTCTCTCATCAAATCTCCCACTGCCACTTTTAGGAACCTTTTCGATTACATTGAGCCCACCCTGATAATTTAGGATGATATCCCCATCTCAGGATCCTTACTTTAATCACATCCCCAAGGTCCCCTTTGCCATGTAAGGGACCATATTCACAGGTTCCAGGGATTAGAACATGAAGATCTTTGGGGGCCATGCTTCTGCCGACCACACGCATTCCTCTAGCATCCACACTGATGTGATGTTTAGTGTTTGTCCACTTCACTTTCTCTGCCTGATAAACTCCTGGATGGATAACATTTCTTACCTTAACATCTCCTCTCACCCATTTTAGCTCATTTACTCTGACACCAGCCTTGAAGCTGAATGCAGGAGATAAAGAATGTTGTTATTAGTTGGTGTTCAATCGTCTGGGACCCATGGCAATCTTATGTATAGCAGAAAAAAAAAATTTCCTAGCTCTGCTCCATCTTCATGTTCACTGGTATGATTGAGTCCTTATTGTGGCTACTGTAAGTCCATCTCATTGAGGGTTTCCCTCATTTTTGCTTACCTTCTACTTTAACAAGCAGGTTGCCCTTGTCTAGTGATTGGTCTTTTTTGATGACATGTCCAAAGTAAGCAAGACAAAGTCTCACCAGCTTTGCTTCTCAAGAACATTCAAACCCAAACTGGAGTTGAACCAGCCAGTGGTCAGAAGTTAAAGAACAAAGCGAAGTTTGGGTTGAGGAACACAGTCAAAGTTAGACACTACATTAAGCACAGAAGAAGAATTGAGAGGGTCAGAACCTGCCATGGATTGAAATGTGTCCCCCCAAAATGTATGTCAACTTGGTTAGGCCATGATTCCTAGTATTGTGTAATTGTCCACCATTTTGTCATGCAATGTGATTTTCCTGTGTGTTTTAAATCCCACCTCTACATTGTTAATGAGGCAGGATTATAGGCAGTTATGTTAAGGAGGAATGACTCAACCTGCAAGATTAAGTTGTACCTTGAGTCAATCTCTTTGGAGATATAAAAGACAGCAGAGAGATGGGGATTTCATACCACCAAGAAAGTAGTGCCAGGAGAAGACCCCGTCCTTTGGACCCAGCATCCCTGTGCAGAGAAGTGCCTACGCCAGGGGAAGATTGATGAGAAGGACCTTCCTCCAGAGCCGACAGAGAGAGAAAGCCTCCCCTGGAGCTGGCACTCTAAAATTGGACTTCTAGCCTACTGGACTGTGAGAGAATAAACTTCTGTTTGTTGAAGCCATCCACTTGTGGTATTTCTGTTAGAACAGCACTAGATGACTAAGACAGAGCTCTTAGGCAAATTCAAGGCCAACAGCTGACGCCAGCTGAGGAAGGTGATGTGCTCGATAATTATTTGTTGTCTGAGAATTTGGTCGCTAGAAAGACAACATAGTTGGTCCAAATAAATGTGCATAGATGATGCTTTCTTCAAGTGTTGTTGGTGGTGGTATTAGCTGCCATCGAGTAGTGCTGACTTATGGTGGCCCCATGTACAACAGAACAAAATGTTGCCCAGTCCTGCACCATCTTTATGCTCTTTGGTATGTTTGTCCATTGTTGAAAAAAAAAATCTGTATATTCTGAGTGCCTTCTAACCGAGGCGACTCATCTTCCAGCACTGTATCAGACAATGTTCTGTTGTGATCTATAGGATTTTCACTGGCCAATTTTTAGAAGTAGATCACCAAGCCTTTCCTCCCAGTCTGTCTTAGTGGGAAAGCTCTGCTGAAACAGGTTCGCCATGGGTGACCCTTCTGGTATTTAAAATACCAGTTGTGGCTTAGCTTCTAGCATCACAGCAACATGTAGGCCACCACAGTGCGACAAACCGACAGCCAGATGGTGGTCCTCAAAGGTGGATTTTGTTGAACACTGTGAAGACTCCCCTTCCAGGCTGGTCAAGCTTGCTCTCAGCAGGGCACTTGTTGATTGTATGCAGGAATTTGCTATTTTATTTTCTCATTTTCGTGTCACTTTTATAAGTGTCTTTATTCTATATAGGACAGGCTCTAATGACTCTTTTGGAAAACGCAGAATTTACAAATTTGTCACATTAAGGATTTATTAACTGTTCTCTTACATGACAGCTTGGTGTAGAAGATAATTATTATGAACTCATATTTGCCATTTTACTTGATTTAGTATCTCTATTTTTTTTTTATTGATTACTTGGAAACCCTGGTGGCGTAGTGGTTAAGAGCTAACCAAAAGGTCGGCAGTTCAAATCCACCAGGTGCTCCTTGGAAATCTTATGGGGCAGTTCTATTCTGTCCTATAAGGTCGCTATGAGTTGGAATTGACTTGATGGCAATGGGTTTGGTTTTTTGCTTTATTGATTACTTTTTGGAACCCACGTGGCACAGTGGTTAAGTCCTTGGCTGCTAACTGAAAGGTTGACAGTTGGAACCCACCAGCTTCTCTGAGAGAGAAAGATGTGGGAATCTGCTTCCGTAAAGATTACAGCCTTGGGAAGCCTATGGGGCAGTTCTACTCTGTCCTATAAAAACAGGTCACTAAATCAGAATCGACTAGATGGCAGTGGGTTTTATTGATTATATATTGGGACTTCATTAAGCAGGAACACTTTCAATGACGTTTTGAAAGAAAATGACTGGCCTTTTTGAATAGTAAAGAGTAACCTGTTTTATTGAGTTTTCCAGTCAAATGTTTAGGTAAAAAATGTATCATTTTTATTATTTGTTAAATTTCAGTTTCCTCAGAAGACCCCACACCACTTTACAATTGAATTCCACTTAAAAATAGAAATTTTAATAATCCGAGGAGAAAAAAAGAAAATACCGAAAGTGAGAAGCTGTACAAGGCAGGAAAGAATGAGGTGAAGAGTGGTGTCTTTGTCTGGAGAAAGGGAAACTATTCCAACCAGTGTGGAATCTCTCATATGAGATCAATTTTAAATTCCCCATGGTCTTCTAGATCTTCATCTTAAAGAATGATACTGATGTATTGTGTCTGGTACCTCTATTAGAACTGATGTGTACCCTTGAAACTATTGCCCTGAGATAATCTTTACATCTAAAAAAAAAAAAATCCACTGTAAGTCATCTTAAAACTGAGCAATAGTCTAGCTTAACTAGTAAAGAATGTCTGCCTTGAGCATTACACTCTTTTAAGAGCTATGTATACAGGATAATATATATGGGATCAAATTGACAACAGCAATTCAAAAGATTAGATGGGAAGCTTAGGGGGCAGGGAGTTTATGTTAATGGAGGAGGAATGACTCAGAAAAGGAGGGTGAGAATCGTTGCACAACTCAAAGAATGTTATCAACGTCACTGAATTGTACATGTAGAAATGGTTGAATTGGTGTATGTTTTGCTGTGTATATTCTCAACAACAACAACAAAATAAAAATTAGGAAAAAAAAGGGATGATGTATAAGTTCAAAGCATGTTGGAGCTTCACTGGAAAAAAAAGGAGGAACAGATATTGTGTTATTTCATGAAATCAAAAATATAAATGCTTCATGCAACAATATTGTGTCAGAGTGTACACATTTGAACCTTTTGAACAACGCATTGCTGGTAATTGTTCGTTAGTAAATCAGAATTTAAGCTTAGTTGTTCTCCTTTCTTACTTCCAGGAACATAACATTTGAAAGGAAATGCTAAAATGTAACTGTTAATATTCAAAATCCCCCACGTATGTTATGAACATTCCCTGGAATTACCTTCCTCTGCACCCTCCAGAACTGTAATTCTCTTATCCAATTTTATCTTCCAACAGCTACTTCAACAAGACCCATGAAATGTTTGTTCCCTGAATGTCTCAGCCCACCTCAACGTACTTTTCTCAAGAAGTATTACATAAGTAGCGCTTTACTTGATGGTTCTCAACTTGTGTCCCTGCCTCTGATCCGGAGTCCCCTGTGACTTGACTGCTAGCACCGTGTCCTGTGTTTCCCTTACAGGACGGCTCAATACCTAGAACAGTGGGACTCACATGGTAGATGTTCAAGGACCACAGGATAAGTGGTTCTCACTTACGCAGTCGTCCCAAAGCAAGGTTCCTCAGGACTCAATTACACAGATGTTGTGATATGGTAAATAAATTTTCTTGAGCTCTAGTTTTTTTTTTTTTTTTCATTCCAAAGGAGGATTTAGGAAAAATACATCAATGTGAGACATATAAATAAAATGCTACTTTTACCTAGAAAAATATCCTGTTTATATCCTCATTTGATGCTTGGTAGCTCTGGTGGTATAACTGGTTAAGCACTTGGCTGCTAACTGAAGGTTTGCCAGTTTGAACCCACCAGAGGCTCCACAAGAGAAAGACCTAGAGATCTTCTCCCACAAAGATTAAGCCTAGAAAGCCCTATGGGACAGTTCTCCTCTGTCTTGTAGGGTCGCTGTGAGTTGGAGTCAGCTTGACAGAAACCGGTTCGAGACCGCCAGAGCACATGTGAGGGTTCGTCGGCTGCTTTGTCAGAAACCCAGGGTGTAGGGGAGGGCACCTGAGCCTTAGCCGGTCAGCATTGTGTGTAAGTGACAAGATCTTCATTTCAATGGCTTAGTATTGGTTTTTGGCATTTTCTAGTGAGTGGAGAGGATCCCGTGTAAAGTTCACTGTGAGAAGCTCTCCATGACTTTTAGTATCCTAAGCCAAAATTCAGTTCCATCTCAGAGGACTGGAGGATGCTCCAAGAAAGAAAAGAAGCTTATAGGTCAGGTTTCAAAGTGTGACTCAGGTGTTCCCTGTACGAGAGTCATCTTGGGCACTTGTCAACAAATGTGTCTTCTTATTCGCCCCACTCGCACCCCCCAGCTCCACTGACTCTCTAGGGTATTAAGCCTGGGAACTTGAATTTTAGCAAGTTTCTCACGCAGATTCTCATGCATGCAAGAATTTGATACACTTATCTAAAGTATTGATAGTCTGCCAAAAAATATGCAGTTTCTTGAATTACATTGTGGACTATTTTAGTTTAGATAATGAACCTTATCTGAGGTTCTCGTCCATCCAATTAACTGCCATTTACTCCCAAGTGTAGTTCCAGAGGGTCACTATGAGTCACAACTGGCTTGACGGTAATGGTTTTTTTTTTTTTTTTAATGGTGCCAGATCCTGTCCTGACCACCAAGTGCAGCAAGAAACAGACAATTCCCAGATATCTTACGATGTAGAAATGATTGCAAGATGTATACACTTCCTCATTTAACCTTCAAACATCATTGTAAGATAGACATGATTGTCTTCATTTACCAGTAAGGACATTTACCCAAAGATAGCCACAGTTAGTATCCAGCATGGGGTTGCCATGGGGTCTCCATGAGTTGGAATTAACTCCATGGCAATTTTTTTAAAAATTTTATTGGAGCTAATACTTGCACCTTGATCTTTTATTTATGTTGCCAAACTTGGGAAGTTTTCAGTCATTTGTTCTTGGAATGTATTTTCAGCACCGTACTCTTTCTTCTTCGGGGACTCTTAACAACATGAGTGTTAGATATTTTATTATCCTGCAGACCCCTGAGGTTCTGTAAATTTTTAAAACTCTTTTTTCTCACTGTCATTCAGATTGGATAATTTCTATTGATCTATTTTCAAGTTCACTGACTTTTTTCTCTGTCATCTTCAATCTGCTACTGAACTCATCTATCTTGTTATTGTTAGATGCTGTCAAGTCAGTTCCGACTCATAGCAACCCTATGTACAACAGAACAAAACACTTCCCAGTCTTGTGCCATCCTCACAATCATTGTTATGCTTGGGCCCATTGTTGCAGCCACTGTGTCAATCCGTCTTTTGAGGATCTTCCTCTTTTTCACTGATCCTCTATCCAAGCCTGATGTCCTGCTCTAGGGACTGGTCCCTCCTGATATTATGTCCAAAGTATATGAGATGAAGTCTTGCCATCCTTGCTTCTAAGGAGCACTCTGGCTGTACTTCTTCCAAGGCAGATTTGTTCGTTCTTCTAGCAGTCTATGGTATATTCAATATTCTTCACCAACACCACAATTCAGAGGTACCACCAGGGCTCCTTTCTGTAAAGATTACAGCCGAGAAGATCCTATAGGGCAGTTCTACTCTGTCACATGGGATCACTGGGAGTCAAAATGGAGTCAATAGAATCAACAACACCAATGGTAGTTTGGAAGGAAAGGATGGAAGAAAGGAAGGATAGAGGAGTAGAGGGAGGAAGGGAGGCAGCTCAACCACAGCATGATGTGAAATACTATAGTACATGAAAAGGCTCTGTGAACTCTTTTGTTGTTGTTGTTAGTTGCCATTGAGTTGATTCCAACTCATGATGGCCCCACGTGTTACAGAGAAGAACTGCTCCATAGGGTTTTTTTGGCTGTAATCTTAACGGAAGAAGATTGCAAGGCCTTTTCATCCATGGCTGGGTTTGAACGACCAGCTTTTATGTTAGCAGTCATGGGCAAACAGTTTTGGCTGCCAAGAGTTCTAGGAACTCTTTGAGTACTATACAATTTTTTTTTTTTAATTTTTATTGTGCTTTAAGTGAAAGTTTACAAATCAAGTCAGTCTCTCACACAAAAACCCATTTACACCTTGCTACATACTCCCAATTGCTCTCCGCCTGATGAGACAGCCCACTCTCTCCCTCCACTCTCTCTTTTCCTGTCCATTTCACCAGCTTCTAACCCTCTTATCTCACCTCTAGGCAGGAGATGCCAACATAGTCTCAAGTGTCCACCTGATCCAAGAAGTTCACTCCTCACCAGCATCCCTCTCCAACCCATTGACCAGTCCAATCCCTGTCTGAAGAGCTGGCTTTGGGAATGGTTCCTGTCCTGGGCCAACAGAAGGTCTGGGGGGCATGACCACGAGGGTCCTCCTAGTCTCAATCAGACCATTAAGTCTGGTTTTTTTAGGAGAATTTGGGGTCTGCATCCCAATGCTCTCCTGATCCTTCAGGGGTTCTCTTTTGGGTTCCCTGTCAGGCCAGTCATCGGTTGTAGCTGGGCGCCATCTAGTTCTTCTGGTCTCAGGCTGATGTAGTCTCTGGTTTATGTGGCCCTTTCTGCCTCTTGGGTTCATAATTACCTTGGTGTTCTTCATTCTCCTTTGGTCCAGGTGGGTTGAGACCAATTGATGCATCTTAGATGGCCGCTTGCTAGCATTTAAGACCCCAGAAGCCACTCTCCAAAGTGGTGTGCAGACTGTTTTCTTAATAGATTTTATTATACCAATTGACTTAGATGTGTCCTGAAACCAGGGTCCCCAAACCCCCACCCTTGCTACCCTGGCCTTCGAAGGGTTCAGTTTATTCAGGAAACTTCTTTGGTTTGGGTTTAGTCCAGTTGTGCTGACCTCGCCTATATTATGTGTTGTCTTTCCGGTCACCTAGTGTGTTCTTATCTACTGTCTAATTAGTGAATACTCCTCTCCTACCCTCTCTCCCTCCCCCCTCTCGTAACCATCAAAGAATATTTTCTTCTCTGTTTAAACTATTTCTCGAGTTCTTATATTAGTGGTCTTATACAAAATTTGTCCTTTTGCAAATGACTAATTTCACTCAACATAATGCCTTACAGGTTCCTCCACGTTATGAAATGTTTCACAGATTCATCACTATTCTTTATTGATGCGTAGTATTCCATTGTGTAAATATACCATAATTTAATTATCCATTCATCCATTGATGGGCACCTTGGATGCTTCCATCTTTTTCCTATTGTAAACAGTGCTGCAATGAACAAGGGTGTACATATATCGGTTCATGTAAAGGCTCTTATTTCCAAGGCTCTTATTCCAAGGACTGGGATTCCCAGATCGTATGGTAGTTCTATTTCTAGTTTTTTAAGGAAGGCCCCCAACGATTTCCAAAGTGGTTGTACCATTTTACATTCCCACCAGCAGTGTATAAATGTTTCAGTTTCTCCACAACCTCTCCAACATTTATTATTTTGTGTTTTTTGGATTAGTGCCAGCCTTGTTGGAGTGAGATGGAGTCTCATTGTACTTTTGATTTGCATTTATCTAATGGCTAATGGGGTTTTAATGGCTGATGATCCTGAGCATATCCTCATGTATCTGTTAGCTACCCAAATGTCTTCTTTAGTGAAGTGTTTGTTCATATTTTTTGCCCTTTTTTTAAATTGGGTTATTTGTCTTTTTGTAGTTGAGTTTTCGCAGTATCATGTAGATTTTAGAGATCAGGTGCTGATTGGAAATGTCATAGCTAAAAACTTTTTCCCAGTCTGTAGGTAGTCTTTTTACTCTTTTGATGAAGTCTTTGGTTGAGCATTGGTGTTTGATTTTTAGGAGCTCCCAGTTATCTAGTTTTCCTTCTGCATTGTTAGTAATGTTTCGTATACTGTTTATGCCATGTATTAGGGCTCCTAACGTTGCCCCCATTTTGTCTTCCATGATCTTTATGGTTTTAGATTTTATATTTAGGTCTTTGATCCATTTTGCATTAGTTTTCGTGCATGGTGTGAGGTACGGGTCTTGTTTCATTTTTTTGTAGATGGATATCTAGTTATTCCAGGACCTTTCGTTAAAAAGACTGTCTTTTCCCCATCTAATTGCTTTGGGGCCTTTGTCAAATATCAACTGCTCATATGTGGGTGGATTTATGTCTGGATTCTCAATTCTGTTCCATTGGTCTATGTATCTGCTGTTGTACCAGTACCAGGCTGTTTTGACTACTGTGGCGATATAATAGGTTCTAAAATCAGGTAGAGTAAGTAAAGCCTCCCACTTTGTTCTTCTTTTTCAGTAATGCTTTACTTATCTGGGGCCTCTTTCCCTTCTGTATGAAGCTGGTGATTTGCTTCTCCATCTCATTAAAAAATGTCTTTGGAATTTGGATCGGAATTGCATTAAATCTATAGATTGCTGTTGGTAGAACAGACATTTTTATAATGTTAAGTCTCCCTATCCATGAGCAAGGTATGTTTTTCCACTTATGTAGGTCTCTTTTTGCTTCTTGCAGAAGTGTTTTGTAGTTTTCTTTGTATAAGTCTTTTACATCTCTGATGAGATTTATTCCTAAGTATTTTATCTTCTTGGGGGCTACTGTAAAATGTATTGATTTGGTGATTTCCTCTTCGATGTTCTTTTTGTTGGTGAAGAGGAATCTAACTAATTTTTGTATGTTTATCTTGTATCCTGATATTCTCCTGAACTCTTCTATTAGTTCCAGTAGTTTTCTTGAGGATTTCTTAGGATTTTCTATGTATAAGATCATGTCGTCTGCAAACAGAGATAATTTTACTTCTTCCTTGCCAATCCGGATGCCCTTTATTTCTTTGTCTAACCTAATTGCTCTGACTAGGACCTCCAGCACAATACTGAATAATTGCGGTGATAAAGGGCATCCTTGTCTGGTTTCTGTTTTCAAAGGAAATGCTTTCAGGTTCTCTCCATTTAGGATGATATTGCCTGTTGGCTTTGTATAAATGCTCTTTATTATGTTAAGGAATTTTCCTTCTATTCCTATTTTGCTGAGAGTTTTTATCATGAATGTGTGTTGAACTTTGTCAAATGCCTTTTCTGCATCAATTGATAAAATCATGTGATTCTTATCTTTTGTTTTATTTATGTGGTGGATTACATTAATTGTTTTTCTAATGTTGAACCACCCCTGCATACCTGGTATGAATCCCACTTGTTCATGGTGAATTATTTTTTTGATATGTTGTTGAATTCTATTGGCTAGAATTTTGTTGAGGATTTTTGCATCTAAGTTCATGAGGGATATAAATAGGTCTGTAATTTTCTTTTCTTGTGGTGTCTTTACCTGGTTTTGGTATCAGGGATATGCTGGCTTCATAGAATGAGTTTGGTAGTATTCCACCCTTTTCTATGCTCTGAAATACCTTTAGTTGTAGCGATGTTAACTCTTCTCTGAAAGTTTGGTAGAACTCTGCAGTGAAGCCCTCTGGATACGGGCTTTTTTTTTTTTTTGTTGGGAGTTTTTTGATTACCTTTTCAATTTCTTCTTTTGTTATGGGTCTATTTAGTTGTTCTACCTCTGTTTGTGTTAGTTTAGGTAGGTACTGTGTTTCTAGGAATTCATCCATTTCTTCTAGGTTTTCAAATTTGTTAGAGTACAAATTTTCATAGTAATCTGATATGATTCTTTTAATTTCAGTTGGGTCTGTTGTAATATTACCCGCCCATCTTATTTCTTATTCAGGTTATTTGCTTCCTCTCCTGTTTTTCTTTTTCAGTTTGGCCAATGGTTTATCGAATTTGTTGATTTTTTTCAAAGAAGCAGCTTTTGGTCTTGTTAATTCTTTCAATTGTTTTTCTGTTTTCTATTTCATTTAGTTCTGTTCTAATTTTTGTTATTTGTTTTCTTCTGGTGCCTGAGGATTTCTCCTGTTGTTCTCTTTCTATTTGTTCAAGTTGTAGACATAATTCTTTGATTTTGGCCCTTTCTTCTTTTTGTATATGTGCATTTATTGATATAAATTGGCCTCTGAGCACCACTTTTACTGTGTCCCAAAGGTTCTGATAGGAAGTGTTTTCATTCTCATTGGATTTTATGAATTTCTTTATTCCATCCTTAATGTCTTCTATAATTCAGTCTTTTTTTAGTAGGGTATTGTTCAGTTTCCAAGTGTTTGGTTTCTTTTCCCTGCTTTTCCTGTTATTGATTTCCACCTTTATGGCCTTATGGTCAGAGAAGATGCTTTGTAATATTTCAATGTTTTGGATTCTGCTAAGGCTTGCTTTATGACCTAATATGTGGTCTCTTCTAGAGAATGTTCCATGTGCACTAGAAGAGAAAGTATACTTGGCTGCTTCTGGGTGGAGTGTTCTGTATATGCCTATGAGTTTAAGTCAGTTGATTGTGCCATTTAGATCTTCCATGTTTTTACTGAGCTTCTTTCTGGATGCCCTGTCCTTCACCGAAAGTGGTGTGTTGAACTCTCCTGCTATTATTGTGGAGCTGTCTATCTCACTTTTCAGTGCTGATAGAGTTTGTTTTATGTATCTTGCAGCCCTGTCATTAGGTGCATAAATATTTAATATGGCTATATCTTCTTGGTATATTGTTCCTTTAATCATTATACAGTGTCCTTCCTTATCCTTTCTGATGGATTTAACTTTAAAGTCTATTTTGTCAGAAATTATTATTGCCGCTCCTGCTCTTTTTTGATGGTTGTTTGCTTGATATATTTTTTCCATCCTTTGAGTTTTAGTTTGTTTTTATCTCAAAGTCTAAGGTGTGTCTCTTGAAGGTAGCATATAGACAGATCATGTTTTTTAATTCATTCTGCCACTGTCTGTCTCTTTATTGGTGCATTTACTCCATTTACATTCCGCATAATTATGGAAAGGTATGAACTTAGTGCTATCATTTCGATGTCTTTTTTTTGTGTGTTGTTGACAGTTTCTTTTTCCCACGTAATTTTATGTGCTGTGTAGATTATTTCTATATATTGTCCTTTCCTCACATTTGTTGTTGTTAATTTTGTTTCTGCTGAGTCTCTATTTTTGTCTTGTATTTTATTTTGACATGTAGGATAATTTGTCTCCTTTTTAGTTACCTTATTATTTACCCCTGTTTTTCTAAATTTAAACCTAACTTTTATTTCTTTGTATCACCTTGTCTTCTTCTCCATATGGAAGATCTATGACTACATTTCTTAGTCCCTCTTTATTATTTTAGTGTTGTCTTCATTTCCATAATGACAACGCTGTTTCCCTGTTTTGAGCATTTTTTAATCTTGATTTATTTTTGTGATTTCCCTGTCTGGGTTGACTTCTGATTGCTCTGCCCAGTGTCCTAGTCTTGGGATGAAACCTGATATTATTGATTTTCTAACCAAAGAACCCCATTTATTATTTCTTGTAGTTTTGGTTTGGCTTTTACTAATTCCCTAAATTTCTGTTTTTCTGGATATGCCCTAATTTCACCTTCATATTTGAGAGACAGCTTTGCTGGATATAAGATTCTTGGCTGGCAATTTTTTTCCTTCAGTGTTTTATAAAAGTCATCCCATTGCCTTCTAGCCTGCATGGTTTCTGCCATGTAGTCCTAGCTTATTCTTATTGACTCTCTTTGTAGATGAATTTTCATTTGTCCCTTGCTGCTCTTAAAATTCTCTCTTTATCTTTGCTTTTGGCCAGTTTGATTGTAATATGTCTTGGTAACGTTCCTTCAAAATCTACCTTATGTGGAGTTCAATGAGCATCTTGGATATCTTCTCATCTTTCATGATATCAGGGAAGTTTTCTGCCAACAAATCTTCAACAATTCTCTTTGTATTTTCTGTTATCCCTCCCTGTTCTGGTACTGCAATCACTCATAAGTTATTTCTCTTGATACAGTCCCACATGATTCTGAAGGTTTCTTCATTTTTTTTAATTCTTTTTTCTGATTTTTCTTCAGATATATTAGTGCCAAGTGCTTCATCTTCAGGTTCAGAAATTCTGCCTTCCACTTGTTCAGCTCTGCTCCTCTTACTTTCTATTGAGTTGTCTACTTCTTTAATTTTATTGTTAATCTTCTGAATTTCTGATTGCTGTCTATGGATTCTTCCAGCTTATTAAATTTTTAATTATGTTGCTCAATAATCTTTTTAATTTCTTCAAATACTTTATCTGTATGCTCCTTGGCTTGGTCTGCATTTTGCCTCATTTCCTTCCTGATGTCTTGAAGGGTCCTTTATATTAATCTTTTGTATTCTGCTTCTGGTAATTCGAGGAAAGCACTTTCATCTAGAAGATCCCTTGATTCTTTGTTTTCAGAGTTTTTTGAAGCTGTCATGGTCTGTTTCCTTATGTGACTTGATATTGACTACTATCTTGGAGCTATCTATAAGTTATTGTATTAGTTTACTTTATGTTTGCTTACTGTGTCGTAGCTTCTTGCTTGGTTTTGTTTTGATATGCCCGAATGGGTAGCTTGAGTGAGCTAGCTTGATTATTTTCGCCTTTGGAGCTCTGATGTCCTGTCCCCAGATGGCTAGAGCTGTTATCAGGTATAGTAGTCTAGGAGTCCATTCACTTTTCTTGTATGAATTCAGCTCAGGTGTCCAGGTAGCTGATCATGAAGTATGTAGTACAGGCTCTGTCCAATAGCTTTAGAGGGGCAGGGCTGATTGATGTAGGTACCAGTATCTGGTTGCAGCAGGGGGTCACTTCAAGTTTTATACAAATTTGAAGGAATAAATGTCATTATAAAGTTCAATTGCTGGTAATGATTATTATGTGTTAAAAAAATAGCTCACTGCGTCATAAGGCATTAGGTGAAAGCAATTCTTTTGTATTTACCAAATATTTGTTTGCTTTTTATATTTTATTGAAATAGTTTTGATTTCACAGACATGAAGAATAACAGCCAATGATCGTATCAGCTTCTGGACTTCGGAGTCTTTTTGAACATTACCATATAATTCACTAGGGGTAAGGCAAGCAGAAAGACTTTGGGCGTTCTCAACTTTTCTTATATTTGTAGTCCACTGTACTTTAGAAAAATTTATATGTGTGTTATATGTATGCATGATTAATAGAAAAAACCTACTTGATCTATAGAAAAAACAAGGATCCACCTAAAAACAAGTTCATCTTAATTAGTTCGTGTGAACGTACAGTTAAAAATCTTTGTGAAGGAACAGCCTGGTTTTTTTCTCATCAAGTGAGATGTTTTGAAAATAATTAATAAAAGCAGCTTAAGTTTTCTTCTATTTCTTTTCAAATATTCCAATCTAGTAAAATTACTTGGAGACTTGGCAGTGTGAAAGCTGATTAAATTTATTATTCAAGTGAGTGTTACAAGAGTATGAAGAAACCTCTTTGTGAAAGTAATACAATCATTGGTCATTTTTTTGTCACTGCAAATTAAGGATACATTTTAAAACCTAATACTAGATAAAAATTGAACATCAACTCATTTTTTATTTTTGCTAAATATGAGCTTTACAGATCTAATTTAATAGCTGGCTTTAAAAGATAAACCCCAAAAGTTCACCTTGCTTAAACTGAACAATTTATTTTCAATGAGTTTCATTCTTTCTATTAATTAGTACAAGAGTAATAAATATGGCCAAGTAACACTAGGATATTTTCCCTTCTAATATCCCCCCAATAAAGTGTCATTTCCACATTAGAAAAATGTAAAAAGAACATTATTTTGGCCTTGACAAATTGGTCTTTTTGTCTTATAAAGTGATACATACAATGCACAAATGTGGGAGTGAGCCAAGAAAAGCAAAGCAAGCTTGTTTGCATCTGATAACCTTTTAAAAGTTCATGAACTGCAAATATTCCTCCTGTTGCCAAAATAATGGATGATTTCAAAGTCAGGGTGTTAGGCGGGTTGCTAAGGAAGTGTTATAGTGGACGCTATTGTGCAGTCAAAGTGGTTGTTACGGTCATTCTACGTGTTAGAAAACGTCAACTACTCTGAAAAGGTTGGTAATTAACTCTACCTGGCATCCGGTCCGCGGTGGTGACTATGATGTCCCCATTCTTGTTGTAGCAACGAGCCAAGCCTCCAAAATGATTTTGGATGGTTTGCTTTTGTTTTCTCTATTGACCATATTTTTGATAATATTGCTGGGAGGAGCTAGGGAAAAAATACCTCATTTGGTCAGCTGGAAATATTCATATTTCTATTTTTTGGAATATATTGCTTCCAAAGGTTAGCAGTAATGGACATCAGCTTTCATATCACTGAGTTTAACAGGATTTCACAAGATTCTTGTAGAGTGTCTTCATTTTTCTTTTCAAAGTGATGATGCTCCAAATCTTTTCTAAAAGAAAGATGCTGGGTGTAAAGTTACTAGTTTCCAAAAATTCTGAAAAAAATTGTTGTCTCTTTATATTAGGCAGAAATAAATGTATCTTTGCCCAGAGCTAGTACTTTTTATTATATTGGTGAGTTCTTTGGGAGTTCTTGTTTGTTTTTTGAGAACTTCTAAAGAAACAAAAGAAAACAAAAACTGAGATATAAAGTAGTAAAACACACAGCTGTATCCCAACCATCCAGAATTGAGAGCTTCATTTGGTTCTCTTAGCTTTGACTCTTTTCAGGTAAAGAAAAGCTGTAGGTAACCTTGAAGATCACTTTGACCTTCAGTTGCATGCTCCTCCTCAGCCTCATCCACTGGAAGCATTGACTCTCAGGGCTTTGAAATATTTCTTTCCAGACCATTTATTAAACTTTTACATCTATGTATTTTTTTCAAAAACAATATAGTATTTTATGTATATTTTAAAAGTACACATAAAATACATATTCTTTTCTGTACGTCCTGAATTTGTTTTCTTCCCTCAATATTATCACAAAAGATACCAATTTCTATTATTATAAACCTATTCCTAGGGGATCTTGCTCTTTAATAGTCATTGTCAGAGTGCAACTGACATGAAAAGAAGGCACAAAAGTTAATCACTTCCAACTGGTATTCATTTAACTGCACATTTTTAGAGGTTTTCTCATTTTACCATGACTCTTTTGCTTTAATTTTTTTTTCCTGTTTGACTTTCAAGGGGGTGAGTGGTTAGATCTGAAAAGTCAGTGATTATTGGTGAATTTTGAAGATGGGTGTGTTATACACAAGGGAATTTCCCAGACAATTTAAATGCCCAATTTTTTTTTTTAATAGAGAAGTTTTGATGAAAGTGTTTTTGAAATAATGTCTTCATTGCATCTCAGCCTTAAAAAACAAACTAGAAAAAAAAAAAAAGCTGAACTCGCTTGCTCCAGTTATACTCTTGGCTGTAATACAATATTGCTTTTAAGATTATCCAGGGTTGAGGGCTCCTTTTTTCCCCCGTAGGGTTACCAAGGCTGTAAATCTTACTGAAGCAGACTGCCACATCTTTCTCCCATAGAGTGGCTGGTGGGTTCCCACCGACAACCATTTGGTTAGCTGCCAAGTGCTCAATCACCAAGCCACCAAAAACAAACACACAAAAAAAACCCAACCCACTGCCTTCGAGTTGATTCCAACTCATGGTGGCCCCATAGGGTTTCCAAGGCTGTAACTCTTACTGAAGCAGACTGCCACATCTTCCTCCCAGAGTGCCTAGTGGGTTCGAACTGCCAACCTTTCAGTTAGCAGCTGAGTGCTTTAATCACTGTGCCAGGGCTCCTCAAATGACCTCGTGTGGTTTTGAGTTTTTATATCCAGATTTTATAGTTTTTCTGTGTACTTATTTACTGTCACACTGACAGAGTCTCTTTTTGCTCTCATCAGTGGTTAAGATTGCAGAAAACTCCTCTTTCCTTCTCTTTGCTGATTCCAATATATATTAACCTGGAGCGTTGGATAATAAACCAATTAGCCCAAGCTAATCCTTTACCAGTGATGAGCTCATTTAGTGCAAAAACTTGACTCTGAGGCCTTTCTCTCTCCTTTTTTTTTTTTTTTTTTTTTTTGTTCTTGGCTCTGTTCTGCTCAAATAACTGAACTTGGAGATCTGGGCTTTTCTGAAATTTAATTTGTAAGAATAATGGATGCATATTCAGAAATTAGAGAAGTCTTCTATTTTTAAGTTTATATGTTTATTTGAAATACGAAAATTAATGAATCAATAGGGTACAAGTTATCATCATAAAATGTAAGTAAGAGCAACCCTTCAAATGTAACCTCTCATCAAAATATGAAGCAGGCTTCCTGTGACTGTTATTTGGGGTGGCGAGATGGGTAAGAGAATTCACAGAGCCCACCTGTATTCCCCAAATAAATGAGCAAGAAAAAGTATATTTTCAAGAAAGAGAAACAATCACTTCTTCCACTTAAGTTGGGAGAGAGAAGATATGGACGTGCATGTTTTAAAGTGAGCGTTTGTGCTGTTGGAGGAGAAATAAATGAAAGCTGGTTCATCTGAACCTGAAGAAAAGTGAGATGAAAATGCAAGGGGCACATGCTTTCACAGAAAGTTCTCCTTACCGATTAAAAAAAACAGATTTGGGCCAGGGAAATGATAAAAGCGAGTTAGTTGAAAGAATCACTTACGGAAGGACCATGTTTAAAGAACTTGCCAATAGTTGATTTTTATCACATCATGGTTTTTGTTCAAACGCAAACCCTGGAGCGTCTGAACTTTTCAGGGCTGTGAAGTTGTGGTCCGTTTCACAGTGGGCAGCTCCAAATACTGAGGTACCGCTTCTTCTAAAATATGCTGTCATTCAGCTTTCCACTCTATGACAGGTCCTCTCACCCACCTCCCAGAAAAAAATCAAGCTTTCTTCATTATACTGAAAAAAAAAATAAAGAGCCAGAGTTTCTGCCCCTGAAGAATTTGTTTTCCCAGTTAAGTTCACTTGGGAGATAAAGTACAAATTAAAATATGTAATAAAGCAACAATCATAATCACAGAATCATAGAGTTTGAAAGGGACCTTAAGGTCATCCAATCCCTTATTTCTATAGAGGAGGTGACCGAGACCCGAAGCAGGAAGGGACTCTTGAGGTAAAGCTACTCCCAAATGCACAGCCTGCTGCTTACCCAGGGAGGATGGGACTCAAAAGACACACGTGGAAACAGAAAGAAGAGGGAGGGTTTGAGTACCATCAAGAGAAGTCTGAGCGTGATATTGCACACAGGCACCAGGAAGCAATAGGGCTTTGAAACAGTTGACTCATAGGGACCCCATGTGACACAGCAGAACTGCCCCATAGTGTTTTCTAGGCTGTAAGCTTCATGGGAGCAGATCGCCTGGTCTTCCTCCCTTGGAGCTGTTGGGTGAGTTCAAACCACCAATCTTTTGGTTAACAGCCAAGTGCTTAACCATTGCACTACCAAATCTCCTCAGATTATATTAGAAAAAGATTAGTATAAATATTGAAAACCGTAAAAAGGGCATTTAGTCTAACTACATGGCATCGGAGCCCTGGTGGAGCAGTGGTTAATGTGCTGGCTGCTAACTGAAAGGTCGGTGGTTTGAGCCCACCAGCCGCTCTGTGGGAGAAAAACGTGGCAGCCTGCGTCTGTGAAGACTGACAGCCTCGGAACCCCTGGGGGGCAGCTCTACTCCGTCCTGTAGGCCCGTTCTGCGTCGGAGTCGGCCCGATAGCCGTGGGTTCTGCGTCGGAGTCGGCCCGGCAGCCGTGGGCTCTGCGTCGGGGTCGGCCCGGCAGCCGTGGGCTCTGCGTCGGGGTCGGCCCGGCAGCCGTGGGCTCTGCGTCGGGGTCGGCGCGGCAGCCGTGGGCTCTGCGTCGGGGTCGGCCCGGCAGCCGTGGGCTCTGCGTCGGGGTCGGCCCGGCAGCCGTGGGCTCTGCGTCGGGGTCGGCCCGGCAGCCGTGGGCTCTGCGTCGGGGTCGGCCCGGCAGCCGTGGGCTCTGCGTCGGGGTCGGCGCGGCAGCCGTGGGCTCTGCGTCGGGGTCGGCGCGGCAGCCGTGGGCTCTGCGTCGGGGTCGGCGCGGCAGCCGTGGGCTCTGCGTCGGGGTCGGCCCGGCAGCCGTGGGCTCTGCGTCGGGGTCGGCCCGGCAGCCGTGGGCTCTGCGTCGGGGTCGGCCCGGCAGCCGTGGGCTCTGCGTCGGGGTCGGCCCGGCAGCCGTGGGCTCTGCGTCGGGGTCGGCCCGGCAGCCGTGGGCTCTGCGTCGGGGTCGGCGCGGCAGCCGTGGGCTCTGCGTCGGGGTCGGCCCGGCAGCCGTGGGCTCTGCGTCGGGGTCGGCGCGGCAGCCGTGGGCTCTGCGTCGGGGTCGGCGCGGCAGCCGTGGGCTCTGCGTCGGGGTCGGCGCGGCAGCCGTGGGCTCTGCGTCGGGGTCGGCGCGGCAGCCGTGGGCTCTGCGTCGGGGTCGGCCCGGCAGCCGTGGGCTCTGCGTCGGGGTCGGCCCGGCAGCCGTGGGCTCTGCGTCGGGGTCGGCCCGGCAGCCGTGGGCTCTGCGTCGGGGTCGGCCCGGCAGCCGTGGGCTCTGCGTCGGGGTCGGCCCGGCAGCCGTGGGCTCTGCGTCGGGGTCGGCCCGGCAGCCGTGGGCTCTGCGTCGGGGTCGGCCCGGCAGCCGTGGGCTCTGCGTCGGGGTCGGCCCGGCAGCCGTGGGCTCTGCGTCGGGGTCGGCCCGGCAGCCGTGGGCTCTGCGTCGGGGTCGGCCCGGCAGCCGTGGGCTCTGCGTCGGGGTCGGCGCGGCAGCCGTGGGCTCTGCGTCGGGGTCGGCGCGGCAGCCGTGGGCTCTGCGTCGGGGTCGGCCCGGCAGCCGTGGGCTCTGCGTCGGGGTCGGCCCGGCAGCCGTGGGCTCTGCGTCGGGGTCGGCCCGGCAGCCGTGGGCTCTGCGTCGGGGTCGGCCCGGCAGCCGTGGGCTCTGCGTCGGGGTCGGCGCGGCAGCCGTGGGCTCTGCGTCGGGGTCGGCCCGGCAGCCGTGGGCTCTGCGTCGGGGTCGGCCCGGCAGCCGTGGGCTCTGCGTCGGGGTCGGCCCGGCAGCCGTGGGCTCTGCGTCGGGGTCGGCGCGGCAGCCGTGGGTTCTGCGTCGGGGTCGGCGCGGCAGCCGTGGGTTCTGCGTCGGGGTCGGCCCGGCAGCCGTGGGTTCGGTTTGGGTTTATGCGGTATTTAATGTCTGAAGTGCATCTCCATTGAACACTGGAAATGATCCTTATTAAGTTTGTTTTTTGTAAATACTGTGAATTCCTTGTCAGACTTTATTCAAACAACACTAGGCTTTATTCTTTGTATTTGTCATTGGGCTTCAAAACACTGTGTGTTGTTTAAACAAGATATTATCAGAGCTAAGCATTTCTTCAGTTTCACAGAAATATGAATATTTAAGGTGGATTAAAAATATTCCAAGCACAATAAAATCTACGTTGCTGTTAGTTGCCGTAGAGGGGGCTCTGACTCACGGCGACCCCACGCACACAGAACGAGACGTGGCCGGGACCTGCGCCATCTTTGTCTTCATGATCGACGGTATATTTGAGCCCAGACCTGCGCCATCTTTGTCTTCATGATCGTGGGTATATTTGAGCCATCATTGCAGCTTTTGTGTCAATCCATCTCACTGAAGGTTTCTGTTTTCTTTGACCCTCTACTTTACCAAACATGATGTCCTTTTCTGGCAATTGGTCTCTCCTGATGTCATGTCCAAAGTAAGCAAGCCAAATTCTCACCATCCTTGCTTCTAAGGAGCATTCTGCTTGTATTTCTTCTACTGGTTTGTTCATTCTTCTGGAAGTCCATGGTGTAGTCAATATTCTTCAACCATATCACGGTTTAAATGTATCAGTTCTTCTTCAGTCTTCCTTATTTGTTGTTCAGCTTTCACATGCGTATGAGGCAACTGAAAGGACCATGGTCTGGGTCAGGCGAACCTTAGTCCACAAAGTGGCATCTTTGCTTTTTAACACTTTAAAGAGGTCTTTTGCAGCAGGCTTTTTCCCAGTGCAAAATGTCATTTGATTTCTTAACTGCTGCTTCCATGGCCATTGATTGTAGATCCAAGTAGAATGAAATCGTTGACAACTGCAATTTCATGAGCAGAAATAAAGCCATCTCCGCTGGGTTTAGAAAGCTCACTCCTGAGAGAACGCAGAAGGTGATTTAGAGACTAGCTTGAAGGTTAGTAAACATTTGAAGGGCAGAGGTGACAAGAACCTGAACATGGCCGTGACCCTTGCCCCCGGGAGGAGGAAGGAGACTCTCCAGTTGTTTTTGAGGCAGAACCAGCAGGCTGTGGTATCCTGCAAAGGCGACAAAGGAAGGAGGAGTCCAAAACGACTACAGAGTTTCTCGGGTGGAATTTCAGGGTCTAGCTTCTAGCTCTTGAAACTTATGTAACTTCTTGAAGATAACCTATTATATATTGTTGTTGTTAGGTGCTGTTGTATCAGTGTCGACACACGGTGACCCCATGTGACAGAGGAGAACTGCCCCATAGGGTTTTCTAGGCTGTAATCTTTCCGGGAGCAGATGGCCAGGTCTTTCTCCCTCAGAGCCACTGGGTGGGTTCAAACCACCAACTTTTCTGTTGGCAGCTGTGTGCTTAACCATTGCACCACCAGGACTCCTTGAGTTATATATAAATTACTATATGTACAGAGAACATTCTAGAAGAATACAAGGAAAAATGTTAACCTTGTTTTTATCTGGGCAGTGGCTATGAAGGTTGGGGTTAATAGGGAGATTTGTATTTTCCATTGAATATCTTTCTACATATTTGATTTCTATTTAAATAGAGTGTGTATATATATATATAATAACATATTCCTAAATCCCAGAACACTAAAAATATGAGATGTCATTTGATTAGATGCTTTTGATTCTCTGTCAGAGAACCCTCTGGAACCCTTTTTTCAGTCCTGAGAGGAAAGGATCTAACTCTTTTTTGTTCGTTTGTTTTATTTTGTGCTTTTGCATTTAGATTTATTGTTGCTCGCTTGTTCTCATTTGGTAATATTTCCATTGTCATGTCTGGGTTTCTGGACCTTACTCAGGAATAAAGCCAGTAAACCTGTTGCTGTTGGGTCAGTCCTTACTCATGATGACCCCACTGTGTCAGAGCAGAACTGTGCTTCATAGGGTTTTCACTGGCTGATTTTTGAGAAGTAGATCACCAGGTGGTTCTTCTGAGGCACCTCTGGGTGGACTCGAATGGCCAATCTTTCAGTTAGCAGCCAAGTGCTTCAATTATTTGCACTACCCGGGGACTCCTAAATAGAGTGGGAAATAGGATCTTGCCAGAATCCGCTTCTGAGTAGAGAATATGTTTTCTTTTGATGTTGACATACCTGTTCATGTTCCTTTTTCTGAAATTACATGATAGGAAACAAAAATTACATAGTATATTAACAGTGCTTTATATCTATAAGGACTTTCTGTCTGTGGAGCCCCTCTCAGTTCCTAGGATAGCATGTATCGCATAAACAAATTTTTTGTTACACTTGTACCATACACACAAACTGACTAGAGCTGAACAGCTAGTAAGCTTTAGTTTGAAAAACAGAGCACTGTGACCCCTTTCTTTTCTCAATGTCGTGTTACAAAACATTTTGTAATTTTTGTTTAGATACCAGACACTGTGTCTTTGTTTGCAGACACACTGGCTAATGTTTTTCATTTCTATCTGTCATTTCCATGATTATGCGCTTTCCATGATTTTCACAGGATATGAAAACACTATGGACAATTAAACTCTTGTTTAGTTATAGTTACAAGTTGGCAGAGCATAGGATGTGTTCTCCCAGAAGTCTGCATGTAGCCTTTTCCTTGGCAGGGAGGAAGGGAGTGATTCTAGCAATCTGTACCCCTGTTTAAATTAACCAATACAAAGTACTGCAGGGACACAGCACAGGCTTTTACTTGTGTGAGACAGATGATAATCTCAATAGACTCTCCTATCTACTCTCAAATTCACAGGATTTTCTCAAGCAATTACTAGCTACCAGACGATGTGAGTGTGATTATCCAAAGCTGCGCTGTCCAACACAGTGACCGTGTATGGTTATTTACGTGTAACTTAATTAAAACTACATACATTAAAATCTTAGTTTGTTGGTCTTACCAGACACATTTCATATGCTCAATAGGCACATATAGCTTGTGGCTGGTATATTAGACAGCATGGATCTAGAACATTCCATCATCTAGGTGGACAGCATTGGTCTTGTCATTGGGTGCTGTCAAGTAGATTCCAACTCATAGTGACCCCATGTGACAGAATGGAATGGCACCATGGGGTTTTCTAGGCTGTAATCTTTAGGGGAGCAGATAGGCCAGGTCTTTCTCCTGACAGCTGCCGGGTGGGTTTGAACTGCCAACTCGTGGTTAGCAGCCAAGTGCTTAACATTTGTGCTACCAGGGCTCCTAGCATTCACTGGTCTAGAATATACACATTTCCTGAACAGAGTTGAAATGGAAAACCTGTAGTAATCTATAAAACATGATGAAGGAAAGGATGCAGTTCCGTTTATTCTTTACATAGTAGAACACTTCAGACTTTTAAAGTTGTTGTTGTTGTTGTTAGATGCCGTCCAGTTAGTTCCAACTCATAGTGACCCTATGCACAACAGAACGAAACACTGCCTGGTCCTGCGCAATCCTTACAATTGTTGTTATGCTTGAGCCCACTGTTGCAGCCGCTGTGTCAATCCACCTCGTTGAAGGTCTTCCTCTTTTCTGCTGACCCTGTACTTTGCCAAGCATGATATCCTCTTCCAGAGACTGATCCCTTCTGACAACATGTCCAAAGTATGTAAGACGCAGTCCCACCATCCTTGCTTCTAAGGAGCATTCTAGTTGTACTTCTTCCAAGACAGATTTGTTCATTCTTTTGGCAGTCTACGGTATATTCAACATTCTTCACCAACACCACAATTCAAAGGCATCAGTTCTTCTTTGGTCTTCCTTATTCATTGTCCAGCTTTCACATGCATGTGAAGCGATTGAAAATACCACAGCTTGGGTCAGGCTCACCTTAGTCTTCAAGGTGACATCTTTGCTTTTCAACACTTTAAAGAGGTCCTTTGCAGCAGATTTGCGCAATGCAATGCGTCTTTTGATTTCTTGACTGCTGCTTCCATGGCTGTTCATTGTGGATCCAAGTAAAATGAAATCCTTGGCAACTTCAATCTTTTCTCCGTTTATCATGATGTTGCTCAATGGTCCAGTTGTGAGGATTTTTGTTTTCTTTATGTTGAGGTGTAATCCATACTGAAGGCTGTGGTCTTTGATCTTCATTAGTAAGTGCTTCAAGTCCTCTTCACTTTCATCTGCCTAACGCAGGTTGTTAAAGATTCTTCCTCCAATCCTGATGCCCTGCTCTTCTTCCTACAGTCCAGCTTCTTGGATTATTTGCTCAGCATTCAGATTGAATAGGTATGGTGAAAGAAGACAACCCTGATGCACACCTTTCCTGACTTTAAACCTTGTCCTGTCTGAACAACTGCCTCTTGATCTATGTAAAGGTTCTTCACGAGCAGAGTTAAGTGTTCTGGAATTCCCATTCTTTGCAATGTTGTCTATAATTTGTTATGATCCACACAGTTGGTTGCCTTTGCATAGTCAATAAAACACAGGAAAGCATCCTTCTGGTATTCTCTGCTTTCAACCAGGATCCATCTGACATCAGCAATGATATCCCTGGTTTCACGTCCTCTTCTGAAACTGGCCTGAATTTTTGGTAGTTCCCTGTCAATATACTGCTGCAGCTGTTTTTGAATGATCTTCAGCAAAATTTTGCTTGCATGTGATATTAATGATATTGTTCTATAATTTCCACGTTTGGATCACCTTTCTTGGGAATAGGCATAAATATGGATCTCTTCCAGTCAGTTGGTCAGGAAGCTGTCTTCCATATTTCTTGGCATAGATGAGTGAGCACCTCCAGCGCTGCATCTGTTTGTTGAAACATCTCAATTGATATCTTCTGCTATTTATAAGGATTTCACTGGCTAATGTTTTTCAGAAGTAGACTGCTGGGTCCTTCTTCCTAGTCTGTCTTAGTCTGGAAGCTCAGCTGAAACCTGTCCTCCATGGGTGACCCTGCTGGTGTCTGAATACCGGTGGCATAGCTTTCAGCATCACAGCAACACGCAAGTCCCCAAAGTACAACAAACAGACAGACACATGTGGGTCAATACTTTTAAAGCAGACAAACTTTTTGCTGTTTTCACCTGTAATGTAACATAATTGACTTTGTGGAGTTCAGTGCTCTGGTGTGTTTTGTTTGTCTTTCTTTTAGACAGGGGAAGGGAAGTTCGAGGGTAACAAAGATGACGGCAGGCACAGTGTCTGATTGACTCTTGCAAGACCTGACTCAAGCTTAGATACAGTGCTGCTGCTGGTGGAGTTATGGAGTCCATTGCCCTGACTGACATTCAGGGAAAAGTGATTTCAGGAAGTCTTGACTTCTTGACTTTTCTTCCCAGTACTCTAACCCTAGATTATCATCATTTTTTTTTTTAATATAATGAAATAGTAAGCTTCAATAAAAAAAATAAAAAGCTTCAATAGCACTTCTAAATACTACACTACAGAATTCTTTCTTTAGGTGTTCAAATGCCATTAATGGTGTTCAATAACCTTCTATTAAGGAGCCCTGGGGTTGCAATGTGTAAGTGCTCAGCTGTTTGAATCAACCTGCCATTCTATGGGACAAGACCTGGTGATCTGCTCCTGTAATTACAGCCTTAAAAAAAAAAAGATTACAGCCTAGAAAACCCTATGAGGGCAGTTGTACTGAGTCACATGGGGTCAGTATGAGTCAAAAATCCACTCAATGAAGTGCTTTTTCCATTATATCAGGCTGTATGTTTTCAACAAGTAATTGTTGAATAAATGAATGAATGAACAAATGGCTTATATGTGCTAAATATTTTACTTGAGGCATTCAAAAAAATAAAATACAGAGTTCCTGCCATCTAGAGTGGAAGAAGATTAAGAACTAACACCTGCTGAACTCTTACACTGTACTGGTGTTTTACAGAAGTCATCTTATTTAATCCATTAATGTACTAGGAAGTGGACATAGTCTCGTTTTAAAGATGAGAAAATTGAGTTCATAGTAATCAAGCGACTTGTTTCAGGTCCCGCAGGTGGCAGGTGGTAGAGAATAATTCAAGTTATGGGTTTGGGATTTATCAGAGCTCTGTCTGTCTTCAAAGCCTCGTCCCCTTCTGCCCTAAGAGAGCTTACTCTTCTAGTTGGGAGGAGTGAAGGCTGCCTCGGGGCAGGGCAGAAGACAGCATCAATGACTGGTGTTAATGTGGCTGGGCATCATGATTCGGCTGGCACTTTCCTTAAAGTCCATTTTTATTAGAGAGACATGCTAATGTTCTGGATTTGCTTCTAAATGCTCCCGCAAAGGATGAGAAGAGGAGGAGGAAGAGGATTAGGAAGAAGAGGACCAGGAAGAGAAGGAGAAGGAGGAAGAGAAGCAACAGATGGGGGAGAAAACGTTCGTAGGAAAAGGGAAGAACGTTGACCATTGTTGCAGCAGTGTGAAGGGCAGAGAGGAGCCCGTTAGATTGTTTTCTCTCCTTTGTGTATGTCTGAAAATGTCCTTAATGAACAGTTTTTTTAAAAACAAAAAAGAGCTTACACTTGACTGGTAAAAAAAAAAAAAATAGATACGACTAAAAATGTAAGAAGGTAGTATGAGCTGATATTAAATGTCCTGTTATTGATAGAGACTAAACTGCTATGGAGACCCAGAGACACACAAAAGTAACATGGGTGTGGCGCTTGGGGCGTGAGGGTGGGTATTGTGACACTCATCTAGCAGCGGCTCCCCTTCGGGTAACTTTCTGTCCTGCAGCCTTGATTCTCTCAGCTCAGGGTTCCTCTCACCTGCCCCGCAACGTATTTTCAAAAGGACTCTGTTAAGGATTGAATTGTGTCTCCCCAAACTTGTGTTGTAAATCCTAGCCCCTATACCTGTGGTTATAATCCCATTTGGGAATGGGTTTTCTTTGTTCTGTTAATGAGGCAGGATTAGTGTGAAGTGTGTTTTGAGACAGTCTCTTTTGAGATTTTAAAAGAGGTTAAACAAGCAAGTGAGCAAGCCAAGATGGAGAAAAACAAATGCCAAGCCGCATAAAGATCACCTAGGGACAGAAGCTCAGAAGAGAAAGGACCTTTCTCCAGAGCTGACAGCGAGAGAAAGCCTTCCCCTTTAGCCTGCACCCTGAATTTGGACTTCTAGCCACTTAAACTATGAGAAGATAAATTTCTTTTTGTTAAAGCCACCCATTTGTTGTATTTCTGTTATAGCAGCACTAGATAACTAAGACAGACATGCTTCCATTTCCCTTCAGTTTTACTTGAATACAAGTCTGTGTTTTCCTTTAAAAGGAAAAATCTAAAATGATGAATGTGAGGTTAATACCTCTTATAGGTACTTAAAAATAGCAGAGAAAAAAAGTGGGCCCAGTTATAATAATTATAATTCTAACTGAAATAGAAAAATACAAAGAGCTTGGTGTTTTGATGCAAACTATTCATATAAATTACAATCTTTCAAATTAATATTTATTATGTATACTATAATTACCTGCATTTTATTGACTATGCAAAGGCATTGGACTGTGTGGATCATAAAGAATTATGTCTAACATTTGGAGAAATGGGAATTCCAGAACATGTAATTGTGCTCATGAGGAACCTGTACATAGATCAAGAGGCAGTCGTGCAAACAGAACAAGGGGATCCCGCATGGTTTAAAGTCAGGAAAGGTGTGCGTCAGGGTGTATCATTTCACCATTCCTATTCAATCTGTACGCTGAACAAATAATCCGAGAAGCTGGACGATGCGAAGAAGAAGAATGGGGCATCAGGATTGGAGGAAGAATCTTTAACAACCTGCGTTACGCAGATGACACAACCTTGCTTGCTGAAAGTGAAGAGGACTTCAAACACTTACTGATGAAAATCAAAGACCACACCCTTCAGTATGGATTACACCTCAACATAATGAAAACAGAAATCCTCACAACTGGACCAATAAACAACATCAAGATAAATGGAGAAAATATTGAAATTGTTAAGGATTTCATTTCACTTGGAACCACAGTCAATGCCAACGGAAGCAGGAGTCAAGAAACCATAGGACGCATTGCACTGGGCAAATCTGCTGCAAAAGACCTCTTTCAGTTGTCGTAAAGCAAAGATGTCACTTAGAAGACTAAGGTGCACCTGACCCAAGCCATGGTGTTTTCAGTCGCCTCATATGCATGTGAAAGCTGGGCAATGAATAAGGAAGATTAAAGAAGAATTGATGCCTTTGAATTATGGTGATGGCAAAGAATATTGAATATACCATGGACTGCCAAAAGAACAAACAAATCTATCTTGGAAGAAGTGCAGCCAGAATGCTGCTTAGAAGTGAGGATGGAGAGACTTTGTCTCTCATACTTTGGACGTTTTATCAAGAGGGATCAGTCTCTGGAGAAGGACATCGTGCTTGCTAAAGTAGAAGGTCAGCGAAAAAGAGGAAGACTCTCAGTGAGATGGACTGACACAGCGACTGCAACAATGAGCTCAAGCATAACAACGATCATGAGGATGGCACAGGACTAGGCGGCGTTTCATTCTGTTGTACATAGGTTTGCTATAAGTCAAAACCGACTTGATGGCACCTAACGACAACAATGGTCAGGAGCCCTGGTAGCACAGTGGTTAAGGGGCTTGGCACTGCTAACTGAAAAGTCAGCAGTTTGAAAATACCATCAGCTTTTTAGGAGAAAGTTGTGGCAGTTGCTTCCATAGAGATTTACAGCCTTGGAAACCCTATGGGGTCACTATGAGTCAGAATCAACTGGAAGGCAGTGGGTTTGGTTGGTTTTATACTATAATTATTATACCATTAAAATAAGACTTTTCAAAGTAGAGTGAGAGGCACATTTATAATATTAATATTTAAAAATACATTTTTATGTGTTGCTATATAGCTACTTTCTGTTAGAAGTAACCATGTGACTGCTAGTTGTCATCCCTGTGGTTGTTTTTAATGGAAACCCACTGAAGCGTCTTTCTTAGTAATGCCTTTTTAAAGGTTCCTCACAACACGCTCTGTTGGTAGTATCAGATCTTTGGATTACTGGATCAGAAAAAATAAGAAAAGATGCGGTGACAGGGGAAACATAAATTTGCTAGTTTCTAATTTTGCAGACCTGTCCTGTAATTATATCTTATAATCACATTTTATATTTTGTGAAATGCAACACAGTATTACAAATGAAGTCGACTTAAAGGCAAATATATAATGATTACAATTCAAATAAGTATGGCTCTATAAAAATTTCAGTATATTTTTTATGTCATCACACGCTGGAAAAATGTCTGTCACTGGTTTTCATATATCCCAGTGTTAAAATCTGTTTGTAAAAAAAATCGAACACAGAGTAGATGGGACAATACTACCTTGGCTATTATCCCTGTTAGAGAATCTGCAAAAAGTCCGAGACAGCTTTTGTCATATTCTCTAGGGATCAATTTAAACAATGAGGCAGTTGGTTGAAAGCTTTCCATTCTCAGCTTTTTGTGACGTACTGCATTTTCCAAAAACATTTCTCTAACACCTTGGGAAAATATTTTTAAGGATGGAGTCAGTAAAATATAAATAGGGAAGCAGCAAGAAACAAACTCTTTTCTTGCTTCCTAACTCCTAGTGCCTTCTTCCTCTCCTGGGCTCTGCTGTTTCCTCGACTTCTCGCTGGTAGTAATGTGCAGTGTGAGGGATAAACAGACTTTGTTTGGTGCAAACAGTTGGTGTGCTCAGCTACTAACTGAAAGGTTGGAGGTTCAAGTCCACCCAGAGGCACCTCAGAACAAAGGCCTGGTGATCTACTTCTGAAAAGTCGGCCATTGAAAGCCCTATGAAGCACAGTTTACTCTGACATACGTGGAGTCTACATGAGTTGGAACTGACTCCCTGGCAACTGGTTTGGTTGTGTGTGTGTGTGTCTGTGTGAATGTGCGGGCATGTGTGCTTGAGTGTGTGTGTAGAAAGCTATCACTGAACAGTCCCTGGAGGCTTACGATGATCAGAACTCTGAGAAAGAGATTTATTTCCAGTAGCTTTTGCACACCCCGTGTATGGAATGCTGTTCACCAATATTTACCTTAAATATAACGTCTAGGCTAGAAAGAACAAGATGCTTGATCAAAAAAGACTGCATCCTTACTATAATGCTCTTACTTAGCACACGTTACCTATAAGGCCTGAGCAAAGATTTTATTCTAAAGTCCAATTTGTCTTCTCCTTGCTCCTAATTTGGCCCAGAAATCAAGGCTGAGTGCCCAGCTGAAAGCTCCAAGCGAAGTTTAGACAAGGAATTGAAGACTAGCTAGCTGCTCAGCGCCCAAAGGCTTTGTGCAAATTGAGGTCAGTCCTCCCTGCGATTGTCTGATGCTGCTGCGAGCTACTGACGTTGGTTTTTTTCGACCCCTCCCCTTTTATTGTTTGTTAGCTCTGTGGAAAACCCTTCCTGCAGGCAGTGTGTCCAGAGGTTCGGATTTTACATAAGGCAGGAAATGAAGTCAGTGGGCCTTCAGGCGGCAGGGCGACTCAGCGCCCCTTTCCTGAGGAGCAGGCATTCCAGAGAAATTTAAATAAAAACACAAAGATAGTGACAAATAAATTGAAATAAAACATGCTTAATAGTTTGCCAGTGCTCTCCGGGTCATCCCGTTTATTTAGAACTTTAGAGACGTGAGGAAATCCTGTGTGCTTCAAAGCTCTTTTTATATAGCTTTTAGAAGATTATCTAAGAAGCAATTTTGACTCAAAAAGATGTTAACTGCTTGAGTTCTTTCAAACTTTCCATTGTTCTATAATTGAGTTTTCTGGCTCACAAATAAGATGCTGCACTTCGAATTTATACTTCAAGTACTAGCGAAAAGCAATGCCTTCTTACGCTTCTACCCAAATTCAGGCTGCTACATCTCATTATTCTCCTGGCACGCCGGTGCTTGACCTCATGAGATTTTCGTTTTGTTTTTTTTTTTTGCTTGAAGTTTCCCAAAAGACGGGGTCAAATGGCATTGAAAAAAAAAAAATACTTATTAGATTAGGTGCTTAAAAAGAGCATCCAAAGTATATGTTCACATAAACACACATTTTTTATATAAAAAAACTTTTATTGATACATTATTAAATATGCTATAAAATATATCCTTTTAAAGTGTACAATTCACTGATTTGGGGCATGTTCACAAGGGCTAATTCCAGAACATTTCCATCACCCCCAAGAGAAACCGTGTACCTGTTAGTAACCTCTCCCTGGTCTCTGGCCTTCCAGCCCCTGGCAGCATGGCTCTGCTTTCTGTCCCTGTGGATTTGCCTGTTCTGGACATTTCGTATAAATGGGACCATGTAATATGAGGTCGTGTGTGACTGGCTTCTTTCACTTAGCAGGATGTTTTCAAGGTTCATCATGTTGTAGCATGTATCAGAGCTTTATTCTTTTTTATGGCCAAATAATATTTCCTTACATGGGTACACGTGACATTTTCTTTACCCATTTGTCCGTTTGTGGACACTTAGGCTGTCCCCACTTTTTGGCTATTATAAAGAATACTGCTGTGATCATTTGTGTACAAGTTGTTGTGTGAACGTACGTTTTCAATTCTCTTGGGTGTATACTTAGTGGTATTACTGGGTCATATGACTCAATGGCTAAGCACTCTGCTGCTAATTAAAAGATCATAGATTCAAACCCACCAACAGCGCCACGGGAAAACGGACCTGGCGATCTGCTCCTCTAAAGATTACAACCTGGGAAGCCCTGTAGGGCGGTTTTACTTTGTCATATAGGGTTGCTGTGAGTCAGAATCACCTCTAGGCACACTTCAACAATGACGGTAACTCTGTGTAACTTTTTGAGGAACTGTGAAACTGTTTTCCACAGTGTTAGCACCATTTTGCATTTCACCAGCAGTGTATGAGGGTTTCAATTTCTCCACCTCCATGCCAATACTTTTTGTCTGCATTTGCTAGTACAGCCATTTTAGATCATGTGAAATGGTGTCTTGTTGTGGTTTTCATTTGCATCTCCCTAGAGGAGCCCTGGCGGCACAGCGGTTAAGAACTTGGCTGCTAACCAAAATGTCCACAGTTCAAATCCACCTTGGAAACTCTGTGGGGCAGTTCTGCTCGTCCTATAGGGTTGCTATGAGTTGGAATCAACTCAACGGCAACAGGTTTTTTTGGTTTTAATGACTAATGATGTTGACCATCTTTTCATGTGCTTATTGGCCATTTGCATGTCTTCTTTGGAGAAATGTCTATTCAAGTCTTTTATCTGTATTAAAATTATTCATCTTTTTATTGTGGAATCCTAAGGTTCTTTATATATTCTGGATACTAGGCTCTTATCAAACATATGACTTGCAGATAGTTCCTCCTGTTCTGTGGGTTTCCGTCCACCTTCTTGGTAGTGTCCTTTGAAGCACAGGAGTTTCTAATTTTAGTGAAGTCCAATTTATCTATTTTTCTTTTGTCGCTTGCGTGTTAGGTGTCATATCTAAGAAATCATTACCTATCAAAAGTCATGAAGATTTACATGTACATTTTCTTTTAAGAGTTTTATATATTTAGGTCTTTGGTCCATTTTGAGTTAATTGGGAGCAGATCACAGGTCTTTCTCCCTCGGAGCCGCTGGCTGGGTCCAAACCCCCAGCCTCTCAGTTAGCAGCTGAATGCTAAACCACCGAGCCACCACTGAGCCACCTCAGCAGAATCATGAAAACCAAAACATCTGATCCAAGTCCTGCCAATAAAGAGGCTTATGAACTAGGAGTGCCATTAACTTGCCCGGCCTGGATATTCTCATTCTCAAGGTGCAGCCGTTGACCTAAATCATAATTGTTTAAAGAAAGAAAGGAAGGAGGCAGGAAAGGAGAAAGGAAAGGCTAGAGGTAGAGGGAGGAGGGGAGAAAATAATGCCAAGGTGAACATAAACCCTTTGTTATAACTCTGAGTCCTAAAAAGACAAAAACCATTTGTTCCTCTAATCCAGCATCATAGGAGCAAAAAAGTTAATCCTTATAAAACTGTACATTTCCCAGTTAAATTTTGAAACTCAAAATAAAGGAAGGAAAAATTAAAATGTTTTTCCAAAGGGAACAGCCATGAAGGTGCAAGTAAACGCCCTTTGAAATTGAGAGGAACAGCCCGGAGAAGGGCAGAGTGATGGGTGCGCTGGTGGGTGCTTGGCGCCACCGGCGGCCCATGCCTCACTGTGTAACATGCCTGGGGAAGCACCCGGCGCATGGGGAGTGCTCTAGAGATTTTGGCTCTGATCATTCTGATAACAATAATGCAATTATATTAGCGTCATTAGCGTCCCTAGACTGGCTGCGACACACAGCTGCTATCCCACCCTGGTTAATAAACGTACAGGGACGTGGAGAAGACACTGCGTTGTAAATTGCCCCTTCACCTGTGATAAGACGTCTGCCAGAAATAAAGCCAGGTTTAGGAAGTAATATTTATAGGAAATAGTTATATTGCCGATTTTTAATCTTGGAACTTGACAGTGCAAAACTGGGTGAAAAATGGCTGCCAAAAAAGTAAAGAAATAAGTTAACGCCCTGCTTAGTAGGTTGCAGAGCTAGTGGGGTCGTCCGAAGGTGAAGCTGAAGGATGGAGAGAAAGGCGACATTCAGGTGCGTGTGTTCTTCAGTGTCGGCATCTGCTGAGCAGCCAGTGCCACGTCTGGGGGAAATGAGTTTAAAAACCCAGGCCCAGTCCTCTCCACTGGGCGGGCAGTGGCCTGTTTATTTTTTCAGGGGCCGCAGCAAATGCTCTGGGCAGCGGGCGGGAGAGGCGGGCCGGCCTTCCAATAACTCAATTCCAGGCTGTGAGACAGTGTGGGAAGGATAAATTAAATCACAATTCCGCTATAATTCAAGACGAAAAGCTTTGTGACCGAGCACTCTCCTGCTGTATTAACTGTATGTGGTCAGAGAAGAATGTGAAGTAATGCAGGTCCTGTCTTCTCTTTTGCCAAAAAAGAAAAAAAAAATCATTTCTGGAGAAAGGTCATAGGATTAAATCCCATGCATTTTATTCCAGAGTCAGATTTGACTGTATGTGCAAAATTGTAAATCTGATACCAGCATAGGCCAGTATGTTGATAAAATCACTGTACGTGGGAGGAAGTACAAGGGAAAAAAATCAATGCTGCGGCCTCAAGGAGTTAGGGAGCTCACTTTTAATAAAAACAATGAGGAAGCATGACAATAGAAAAAGAAAAAATTAAGCCCAGCTATTTTTAGAGGCCTGAGGGAAACCCTGGCGGCGTAGTGGTTAACTGCTTCGGCAGTTCGAATCCGCCAGGCGCTCCTTGGAAACTCTATGGGGCAGTTCTACTCTGTCCTATAGAGTCTTTATGAGTCGGAATCGACTCGACGGCACTGGGTTTGGTTTTTTTTGGCTAGAGGCCTGAGGCCTGTGTGAGCTGAGCATACTTGCAAACGACTTGGGACAGGATCCCCCACTTGCTCTCAGTGAGAAGATCGGACGTGCTCACCTTTGTGCAAAGTCCCTTGTGGTGTTGCTGTGTCACGTAGGTGGAAGAATATCATTCGTTGGCAATTGTCCCCAGAACCTCATCAACAAGACTATTCCTCCAAATAGAGGATGGAATTGCACCTTTGGAGCCACGCTTGTTTAAATGGAAGGAGTCAAAGTGTGAGACTTTAGAGTCCATCATTTCTCTGTTTTAGAGAAAAGCAAAGTAAATTTCGGTGGTTCACCCCCTCTGTACCCAGCTCCAGTTGGTTGATAATCAAAACCAAAACCAAACTCACGGCTGTCAAGATGATTCCGACTCATAGCGGCTCCATAGGACAGAGTGGAACTGCCCCATAGGGTTGCCAAGGCTGTAGGTCTTTACCAAAGCAGACTGCCACTTATGTCTCCCGTGGAGCCGCTGGTGGGTTTGAACTGCCAACCTTCCAGTTAGCAGCAGAGCACTTACCCACTGCGGCACCAGTCCTCCAGAAAGCAAGAGGCCCTCTCTTGGCCCAGCTCCTTCTCCTGCCATGAGAACTTAACCACGAGGTTTAGGAAGTCCTCACAACTCTGTCCTTGGGCTGCATTTGTCACAAGTCCCCAAGCATACCCCTAAAGGGTATGACTCTGGAGACTTCTACAAAACCTGAGGTTACTGCAAAGACCCCCCAAAAATTGCACAGGAACTTTCTTCTGTCTGCCATCTTCTTTTTAAAATGTATTTTGTGTCCTATTCCAGAGAAGCTTCTCTTTGTTTCAAGGTAACTGCTGGAATTGCCAGCTCTCCTAATGACTCTGGAGCTCTCTACAGGCATTAAGCAGAATTGTTTCCTGGTCTTTAGATGTGTATATTGGCTTCCTTTTGCCCTTTCATCTCCTCACCATCCAACTGACATAAAGGGCATGGATGGGAGGGAAATTATTCATCCTGTTGTTTCCGAGTCATAGTGACCCTGTGTACCACAGAATGAAACACTGCCCGATCCTGTGTCATCCTCACAATCCTTGTTATGCTTGAGCCCATTGTTGCAGCCACTGTGTCAATACACCTCGTTGAAGGTCTTCCTCTTTTCCTCTGACCCTGTACTTTACCAAGTATGATGTCCTTCTCCAGGGACTGATCCCTCCTGACAACATGTCCAAAGTACGTAAGACACAGTTTCGCCATCCTTGTTTCTAAGGAGCATTCTGGTTGTACTTCTTCCAGGACAGATTTGCTTATTCTTTTGGCACTCCATGATATATTCAATATTCTTTGCCAACACCACAATTCAAAGGTGTCAATTCTTCTTTGGTCTTCTTTATTCATTGCTCAGCTTAAGCATGCATACGATGGGATTGAAAATACCATGGCTCGGGTCAGGCCCAACTTAGTCTTCAAGGTGACATCTTTGCTTTTCAACACTTTAAAGAGGTCCTTTGCAGCAGATTTGCCCAGTGCAATGTGTCTTTTGATTTCTCGACTGCTGCTTCCATGGCTGTTGATTGTTGATCCAAGTAAAATGAAATCCTTGGCAACTTCAATCTTTTCTCCGTTTATCATGATGTTGCTTATCGGTCCAATTATAAGGATTTTTGTTTTCTTTATATTGAGGTGTAATCCATACTGAAGGCTGTGGTCTTTGATCTTCATCAGTAAGTGCTTCAAGTCCTCTTTACTTTCAGCAAGCAAGCTTGTGTCATATGCATATCACGGGTTATTAATAAGCCTTCCTCCAACCCTGATGCCCTGTTCTTCTTCATATTGTCCAGACAGACTAGGAAAAAGTAGCCAGCAGTGTATTTCTGAAAAGAATTAGCCAATGAAAACCTTATGAATAGCAGGAAAATATTATTCATACACAACTTTTTTTTAATAAATAAATAAAAACTCAAACTACGTGAATGCATACCTTTCTCAAATAACCTAACATTTTAAAAAAGAGGCATCAACTGGAGGAAAAAAATAATAATTCTGGAGACGCCTCTGGTCCCCGAAGAGCTTTCTCAGTCTGTTACTAATTGACACTTACACTAATGTAATAGTTCTGCCATTGCTGTGTTGTCAAATAAGGCCCCTTAATATGTTTTGGTTTTCTCAAAGCCTAACCTGTTTTTTGCATCACTTGGGTTCCACCAGGGCTTTATTTCATTAGGGCTCTGAGTCACACTCAGAGCCTGAAAGGGTTAACAGCCTGCCCCAAAACTTGCCACTAGAGAGTAAGGTACCCTCTGTGGAAAACCAGCCCTATGTTCACAGTAAGTAGCAGAAAGAGAAAGGCTGGGGAAGAATGCTCTAGGCCCCTTGAATATCGTTTTCCTGCTACCTTTCCTAGTGGCATCACTGGGGTTGGTGTCACCCAGTGCAGTAACTCATGGTGACACCCCCCCATGGACCGACACCATACCAGACTATACAGAGCCCTCAGTAATGTTTTTTGTACTAATGTTACTTATAAATAGTAATTCCACTATATCACTCCTTCTTTTCCTTTAATTATTCATTCTCAAAGAAGTTATTGACACAGGTTCACAAATACTAATCACCACAATACTGTAGCTAAAACACCTGAAAATGTGACAAAATCAGCAGCTATAAAAACACTGGCAGCAACAAAAACAACAGCTTAGCACATGCAGACGAAACCAGGATTTGAAGCATCGTTGTAGTTGGGTAATATGCTAATCATGACCAGGGCACATTAGAAGATTCAGAAAGTAGATTATCATGAAGTCTTAGCCTTGTAGGTATATTCATAAATGTTAAGCTGGGCTTTTGAAAAATGTTTTTGTTTTTATAACTAACCACAGGGAGATTTTTATAGAAAATAATAAATTTCTGCAAAACACTGCACGAAGATTTTATAGACAGTCATTTTTGTGTCACGCCCTCTGACAGTGTCACCTGGTGTGGTCTGCACCCCCTGCCTTCCACCTCCCCGCCCAGTGACGACACTGACGTCTCCTAGACTTCGTCAGATGATTGACCTTGCCTTGTTATCACAAGTCATTCCACCAAGTGAGGGGTTGGCTCTGGATTCTGGCGGCCGGTGGTCCTGCCTCTTTTCCTGATTCTCCGGACTCTCCTCTTTCCTGTTCCATTTCCTACAATTATCCCCAGTTCTCCCCTTTACAATCTTTCCAAAACTTTAAACCCTATCGTTCCTTGATTTAAATCACTGTTTGTCAGTCACTCTTTCAAATTACTAGGTAAAGAACAGCTTTGAGGTTTATTTGATAATGAAGACGAGACACTTGCTCTTTGTGCTGTGCTTGAAGGAAAAGAGCGACTCTGATAGTGATGTTTTTGAGTGATGGTAGAATGACATTTACAGAGAAATGACTTTTGGGAAAGGCTCATTTAAACACAGATATTCTTCAGGTAACCCTCAGAAATTCTAACTTAGAAATTCTAACTTGGAGTCTATGAATTTAGCCACACTCTGCTGCCTCTCCAGTGGGTCCACAGGGCAATATCACCACACGTACCACACACACATACCACACATACCCCATATACCACAAGTACCACACACACCACACATACCACACACACACACTACACTTACCACACAAACACACTACACATACCACTCACACACACCACGCATGTCACAAAGACACACTCATACACACACACATCACACACACCCCACACACCATGCATACCACACACACATACCGCATACCACACATACCCCACACACCACACATACCACACACACACTACACATACCACTCACACACACCACATATACCACACAAATGCACTCACACACACACCCCACGTACCACTCACACGTACCACACGTGCTACACACACACACCACGCACTACGCACACCACATATACCACACATACACCCCACATACGCACATACTACAAACACACCACACCTACTACAAACACACATATATCATACACTGCACACACCACACAAAGACATACACCACACAAAGATGTACACCACACACACCACACAAACACCCTGACACAACACACACACTACACACAACACACATACCATACACACACAACACAGCATCTTGAACCCCTGTGCACCGTGTTCTGTCTTCACACTTCTGTCTGCTGGGAGGCTCACGGTTCACCTCTGCAGAGAACCGCCCTCACTGTGCTCTATGCGGGTTGGTAGCTCCCTCTCTCTCTCTGAGCAGCTTGCTTCTACAGCCCACATATTTAACTATTTCTGTTGGCACAGGAAAGAAAACAAATATTTCTATCATGTGCTTGATATTGAGCACCAGTGCTGTTAGCGGAACCAGGAACTCTGAGGTACATGGGAAGGAAAGACGTTCAAGGGGAAAAACGTAAACATCACAGTGCCAGTACCAGGAGGGCTTCCCAGTGCATTCAGGTTGTGCTGTCGGAAGCCACACGGCAAAACAAAGCCCAGAATCCAGCCCGACAAGCTCCCTTTTCCGCAGCCTTCAGTAGCTCAGCACTTACTGTTTCCTAATGGCCACCTATGTCCATTTCCAGGGAAAGCACGCCCTCCACACTGCTTTTATGCCCAAAGTCCTGAACCATCACAAATAATAAAGCTGGATTAACAACTGATGCTAAGGGACCTTTTTTGGCCAAAATATTTACCCTTAAGGAAGAGGGCCTGGGGTGTTTTTCCTGGGTACCTGGGGTGGATTTTCCACGTCTCGGTTTGTCGGTGGGCTTCCCTGCCAGGTCTCTGCCAAGAGCAAGATGGTTCTGCGGAAGGCGGGGGACGTGGGTAGGGTGCCCCATGACGACAGCTTAACTGGAGAGGAGGTGAGGGAGCAGCTGGGCCACTGGTTGGAGTGGGATTAAACCTGGAGTGCTGGGATGCTCTCAACCAAAACAACACAAAACAAAACAAAAACAAACCAGTTGCTGCAGAGCCAACTCCGACTCATGGCGACCCCATGTGTATCAGAGCAGAACTGTGCTCCTTGGGGTTTTCAATGAATGATTCTGTGAAGTAGATCACCAGGCCTTTCTTCCAAGGTGTCCCTGGGTGGACCTGAACCTCCAACCTTCTGGTTAGCAGCTGAGCGCGAGAACCCTTTGCACCACTCGGGGGCTCCTGGAATGCTCTAGCAACCCTGATATTTTAGAGAAACACCCTCCACCTTGGTAAGTGCTAAGTCACCTGAGCTCTGTTGTTCCAGGGATGAGAGATCAGGAGGCACTGGAGGGAGCCAATCCACAGCACTCACCAAACAGCCAATAAACCCACCTCCCTTGTCCCTCCATCCTACCTCTGGGCCAGAGCCCCTCAGAACTTGCCCCTCCTCCTGCCCCTGTGAGCCACTTACACCCTTTAGGGTTTTATCCACTGACAGCCTTCATTTCCTTTCTGCCTTTTAGAAATTTACTGGAATCTCTCATCAGTTAATGGTCCCTTTCCATTCTTTTGGATGTTATAGATTCATTCACCCCACACGTTAAAAAAGATTACTTGACTATTATTTTGTTGTTTTGAACAGAGACTTCAGCTAGGTTGCCCGAGTTCAAATATCAGCTCTTCTCCTAACTAGCAGTATGAACTTAGCTTGCTCATCTGTAAAATGGGGAGAATAACAGTACTAATGATACCACCTTTTCCATATTATTGTGAAGATTGAGGTAAGGCAAACAAAAGCATTTAGAACACTCTCTGCACCTAGAGTACCCTGCATAAATGTTTGCGATTGTCTTAGGGTTCTCTGGAGAGGCTTTCTCTCTCTCTATCTCTCTCTCCCTATTTCTACCTCTCTGGAAACCCTGGTGGCATAGTGGTTAAGAGAGAGGGCTGCTAACCAAAAGACTGGCAGTTCAAATCCACCAGGCGTTCCTTGGCAACCCAGTGGGTCAGCTCTACTCTGTCCTATAGTGTCGCTACGAGTTGGAATTGACTTGATGGCAATGAGTTTGGTTTTTCGGTTTTATTTATCTATTTACTATCATCTATCAATCAATCTATCTGTTTCTCTCTATCTCTATATTGATCAGTTGATCTGTCAATCTATCAATTTCTCTGTTGATCTCTTTCTCCCTCTATCTACCTTTTATAATCTATTCATCATCTCTCTATCTCTCTGCCAATCAGTTGATCAATCTATCAATCTCTCTGTCTACCTTCTATCATCTCTCTTTCTATTGTCTATTTATCCATCCATCCATCCATTTATATATCAGTCTACTATCTCTCTATCTATAGATAGAGAGATAGAGAGTTTTGCTTTAAGGATTTGGCTCACAAAGTTGTGGGTCTGCCAAGTCCAAAATCCGTAGGTCAGATGACAGCCTGGAAATTCCTACTTATTTTCCAAAATCCATAGGTCAGGTGATGGGAAGAGTGAGGAGTGGAGTTCTGGTAAAATGACTATTTACAGTCTGGAGCCAGAACACACCCTGGGAAATTTTCTTTTTGCTCTTAGGACTTTCAACTGATTGGATGAGGCCCACCCACATTATGAAGAGTGATTTTCTTTACTTGAGGCCAATTGGCTTAATCACATGTAGCTACTTCGTAACAGCAACTAGACTAGTGTTTGGCCCAACACCTGGGAACCACAGCCTAGCCAAGCGGACACATAAAATTAGCCATCACAGCCAGCGCTTTTTCTGCAGTTCATGAAGGAGTGCCCACGACTACCACGCTTATCCAGACATCTGCCATTGGAAGCCCACGTTCCTTTCATAACTTAAAAACGATATGAATTTTAGAGCAAAAGAAGCTAAGGAATTATACAAAATTATCAACTACTTTCTCTGGGTTGTGGGAGTGAGGTGATTTTTTTTTCTTTACAATTTTATGATTTTTCCAAGTTTTATATGGTTGACATATACCGTTTTCTCACCATAAAGAAAAAAATAGAAAATATTTAAAGCAAAATTTGTAGTACAGTAAAAAGACTTTTTTTGCATTTAGTATTTATTAAAGAATCACTAACCTCTTAAAGTGTTGAAAAGCAAAGATGTCACCTTGAAGACTAAGGTGCACCTGACCAAAGCCATGGTATTTTCAATCGCATCATATGCATGTGAAAGCTGGACAATGAATAAGGAAGACTGAAGAAGAATTGATGCCTTTGAATTGTGGTGTTGGTGAAGAATATTGAATATACCATGGACTGCCAAAAGAACGAACAAATCTGTCTTAGAAGAAGTACAATCAGAATGCTCCTTAGAAGCAAGCATGGCAAGAGTGTGTCTTACATATTTTGGACATCTTGACAGGAGGGATCAGTCCCTGGAGAAGGACATCATGCTTGGCAGAGTACAGGGTCAGCGGAAAAGAGGAAGACCCTCAGTGAGGTGTATTGACACAGTGGCTGCAACAATGAGCTCAAGCATAACAACGATTGTTAAGGACGGCGCAGGACCGGGCAGTGTTTCGTTCTGTTGTTCATAGGGTTACTATGAGTCAAAATAGACTTGACAGCACCTAACAACAGCAAAGAATCACTATAATTTTTAAGAAGCACCTTTGAAAGTAAAATTCATGCAAGCAGTGTATCAATATAGGTAGTACCTGACTTTCGACAGGATTCCTTTGAGATGAGTTCTGTCATAAGTTGGTTCTAACATGTTGAATATCTTTTTTTAGTTTTCATTATCAGTATCTTTATACTTTTTATTATCAGAATCTTTATAAATTTGATCTTTCTTTGTCTTTGGGGCTTGGAAACATTACATATACACTTACAGATCTATTTTAACGTTTATATAGTATCACTAGTAATAAGATGTATATTAAAAAAAAGTCATTTATGTGCAGTTTGATGTAACTTGGATACGTCGTAAGTGGAGGACTAACTGTGTATCCCAGAATCATGTGGGCTTTCAGAGATTTCCTAGTAAGGTTAAAAAAAAAAATAAGAATATGTCAAAAACTTAAAATTTGCTAAAACTCATTAATTCCATATATGTCCTTATTTGGAAAGATGGCAATTACATGCGTGGGTAACTTGCCACAAGTTCCTAAATTTTCTTATGTTAAGAAGAGTCAGGAATGGGGAGAAGTTGGCTAGCCCACCAGTTAGTTCCTCATGGCTTCACTGACCTGATCACCCACCACGACTGGAGGCTGTTCACTGTTTGAGCCCCTCCGTGTTCTTCCTTACGCAGGGACACAGGATGAGTGGGGGCTAGGGCTGTTACTGCGCATCACCCTGTCTCTCTTGCCTGGTTCTCCTGACATACACTCATCGCTTAATACATATTCATTGAACAAACAAAGAGATACACTTGGTTAGCGAGGAGCAACCCCTGCCTGTGGTGCTGTCCACAGGAATAAGCTCTTCCATGCCTCATTTATTTGAATACTTGCTCATGTAAGAATAGAAAGCGTAAGAGCCATACAATGGACTATTATTCAGCCACGAAGAGAAATGAAGTCCTCATATACGCTAGCGCATGGATGGGCCTTGAGAACAGCATGCTGAGTGATGTAAACTGGACACAAGAGGACACATATTACATAATCCCACTTATATGAAATGTCAGACTAGATAAAGGCTTAGAGACAGAAGTTTATTAGTGGGTAACGGGCTGGAGGGAGGGAAGAACGGGGACTCATTGCTTAAGGAACACTGAGCTTCAGTTTGGGGTGATGAAAACATTTGGGAAATGGATAGTGGTGATGGATGCACAATATGATGAACGTAATTAATGCCACTGAATCATACACTAAAAAATGGTTAAAATGGAGGGAAAAAAAAGGAGAGAATTATATCTATTTTACCACAATAGAAGAAAAGAATAGAAGATGTAGCAGGCAGTGACTTTGTCCATGCCGTTCGATGCTTTATGCCCAGGACTCTGTAATGCCTTCACAAAACGAGGTGTTGAGGGAAACTTGAGTGAATAAATGCACTCACCCCATGTAGGCCTAGACACTGCCCCCTACCTTGACCACATGCCTGTTGCTGTATTTGCTTTGGGTATTTTCATGATACTACTTATATGCTTTGGTCACAATTAATATGTTCTTGCTTAATAGACTCAAAAGTCCTCAAGGACACACACTGTGTTTGTTATTCATTACATTCAGTACGTTCAGATCAGTCTTTGCTACAGTTCCTAGGATGCTTATTAAAATTGGAGAACCCTGGCATCTCCCCCAGACTTGGAGTCCCTGGGGGGTCCAAATGGTTAAGCACTTGACTACTAAGCAAAAAATCGATAGTTCAAACAGACCCAGATGTGCCTATGAAGCTAGGCCTGGCGATCTGCCTCTGAAACTTCACAGTCTTGAAAACCCTAAGGAGCATTCTGCTCTGTACGCAAGGGGTCGCTGTGAGTTGGAATTGACTCAGCAGCAACTAACAACACCCCAGGCTTACAGACTCACCTGGGCGGGGCATGACAAAATGCATGCATGTACCTCAGCACGGTTATTTCAGACACACAGAAGATATAAACAGTATAATGGACGTCCCTGTAACTACCACCAACTTTAAGATATAAAAAATACCAATCCAATCGAAAATCCCACCCCCATCATGTCATTGTTAACTGCCATCGAGTCAGCCCCTTACTCATGGTGGCCCCAGGCACAATGAGATCAGACTGTTGTGATCCATAAGTTTGTCATTGACTGATTTTTGTAAGTAGATGGCCAGGCTTTTCTTCGTGGTCTGTCGCAGTCGGGAAGCTCCACGGAGACCTGTTCAGCACCCTAGCAACACGCAAGCCTCCACTGAGCGACAGGTGCTGGCTGCAAGTCCTGAAGCCATTAAACCCTTTAGAGACGGACCTTGCCCTTCCCATCACTTGATATTGATACACATTTTAATTTTTGCTAGTTTGCTACAGGAGAAACACTATTTAGTGGTCTTAGTTGGTACTTTTTATTACAAGTGGGTTTAAGCATATTTTCATGTGTTTATTAGACTTTCACTTTTTTCTGTGAAATATTTTTTAATTTCTTTTGTCCATTTTTCCATTGGGTTTTTGGTGTGTTGTCTATTGATTTGTAGTTCTTTTTTATATTCTAGATGCTCATCCTTTCCTCATTATATGAATTACAAGCACCTTCTTTCTGTTTGTCTTTTTAAAAATTAATCATTTAATTTTAATTTAGTTATTATTTTTTAAAATTTTTTCACTTTAAAATTCTCACTTTTATCAATCACAATTTTTAGGGTTTGTGCTCTTAGATCCTAGAGATAGTCCCCTAAATTTTCTTCTAAATGGACTGAAGATTTTCTTTTTTATTGAGTTTTTTTTTCCCCCCACCTGAATTGATTTTTGTGCATGATGCAAAGTACGAAGACAATTTTATTACTTTGTTCACAATGAAAAACCAGTTATCCAAGCACTGTTTATTGAGAAATGCATACTACATTCGTCCTATTTTAAGTTTTCATAGGTAGGGTGAGTCGGTTTCTAGGTCCTGCCTCTTATCCCTTTGGTCTGCCTCCCATTTCTGCACAATTATCTCATGGTCTTGTTCTCCATAGTTTAAAGTAAGTCTTGATACTGGGAAGGGCAAGCCCCAACCCCAAACTTTATTCCTTAAAAAGGTCTTGTCTGTTTTTGGCCCTTTGCCTTTCTGTAATAATTTTAGAGTCAGCTTCTCAGAAAAACTCTGTTGAGATTATGTTGGAATTGCTTAGACTTTTCGGATTGATTTGGGAGAATTGGCATCTTTAGGATAATGAGCCTTCCCATTTTATGATGTGACCTCTCTATATATGTAGGTCTTATTTAATGTTTTTCAATGGTGTGTTTATGATTTTCTGCTTAAAGATAATGAACATATTTTATGAGGTGTGGTACTAATTACTCTGTAGTCTTATCAAAACAATTTATTACTTAAACAGTCATTGCTAGCTGTAGGGAGACAGTTGGTGTTTTATCCAACAAACTTGATGAATTTAGTCTAATAATTGGTCTTTCTATTTATTTGGGTTTTCTACGGAGTTAGTAATACTATCTGTGAATTATGAGACTTTTATATTTTCCTTTCCTATTCTTATTAAAATAATTTATTTCACTTGCCTCCAGTAACATACTAAAAAAAAATTGGTGATAATAGACATCTCTGAGTTATATCTGATGGTAAATAAAATATAAGACAAGGACAGCAGGAAATAGGAAAGTTAGAAGCCAATGTCTCTTAGGAACATATAAGCCAAATCTAAAAAAAAAAAAATAGCCAAATGAATCCTGCTGAATTTTTAAAAACTTATAATCAAGTTGCACAGATGGTTTAACATTAGACTCTTTGTAGTTTAATGTACTTTTTACCACATTAACAGGTTAAAGGAGAAAAACTATATCATCACCTTAATGGACACAAGAAGACATTCTATAAAATTTAAAACCCACTGCTTATTTAACAAAGAAACTTTAAAAATGCCATGTTTAATAAGCATTTCAAATGGCTGTGATTATGCCTCGGTGCTTATGTAGTTATTCTCAGCCCCTTAACTCTTCTAAACATTGTGCTCGAATCAAGCTAAATGATCAGCAATTTGACTTTCTAGCCCTCAGGTGGCTTTTGACCCTCATAGAGTTTCCCCTGTGGGTTGCACTCTAGTGTTGCATTGTTGCCTGGCTTTGAGAGAAGTCTCACTGCCCTGTGTGTCTTCAGGCTGCTACTGAGAGCAGGTGTGAGATTGGAACACCTGGGAGAAATTTTATCGACTTTTCAAAAAAAAAAAAAATTTTTTTTTTTCAGGCCTAGAAAATTTGGTTCTTGCAGCAAGCGGCTTTTTTGGCCTTGTGCGTACTTGGGAGTCTGGTGCCGTTGCCTTCCTGGTCTCCTTTTCCGGGAAGCTCAAATATGTACTTGTCGTCTAGCTGCTTTTCTGGATGCAGAGAAAACAGTTTTCTATTATGGTCCCTGGCTTTAATTTTTTATTCTGAAGTTTACATCCTAAGGTCTTGTTCCTTCTTGTATTTATTTCGTTGTGTCTTATTGAGTGTTTTACACAATGGTTTTTGATAACAACATTTAGAGAGTGGATCTGTGGAGAGAGCTCTCGAATTAGCACAGTCTACCCTGCTCTTGTCCTCTGAATGGGACCTCGGAGTTGTTGTTTTGGTGCTTGGGACAGTCTGTCCTGACTTTCAGTGTTTCCTGAGCTATAGACTGGCCTCCCAAGCAAACTGCAAAACACTGCAGTGCAAAGCTCAGCTCTAAGACTTCTTTCCTACCTCTTGGTGCTTAGAGGTGTGAAGCAATCACAAAAACAGGATGCCTTACACAGAAGGAAACACATCTGGCCTGCTCGTGCTAGGCTGGGTGGGAGAGCTTGCAATACCCTCAAAGCTTTGGAAATATTCACGAAAGGAATTAGGAAAAAGTCAGATCAATACTGCTTGTAGTCAGTAAACCAGGTGTGAATTTTGACATCATTTGACTAAATTTTGTATTATGAATTAGATACATTCATGGTGAACTAGTGGGTTACTGGAAATGAACTTTTCTAATTATATCTAGGTCATGACTTTATATATTTTCAAGTCAAAAAATAGCGAGGATATTATTTTTAATTAGTTATGAATGTCTATTAGCTGATTATTGAGAACTGATAATACCTGATAATCGGAGAAATTGAAAGGATTACACAGTAAAAGCTTAATTAGAAGACCTGATTCCTGTACTAAACGCTGTACTAAAATACAATTACACACAGCTGAGAGAAAACACTCCTGGAGAATTATTTTTGGTGAATGTGATGGTACATCATACGAAGAGCTAAAAATAATTAAAGCCTGTGTGCCAAAGTGTTTAAAACACTGAAAGATACCCCGCAGAGAGTAACTGTGACATGAACCTTCTTACCACTCTAAGCACTTGATGTCAGGAAATAATTTTTATTGAATTATCCTTTGGAAAAATGGTTAACTTTGTCCTTGTTGTTGTTAGGTGCCATCAAGTCAGTCCAACTCATAGTGACCCTATGTACAACAGAACAAAACACTGCCTGGTCCTGTGCCATCCTCATAATTGTTGCTATGTTTGAGTCCATTCATCAGAAAATGTTCCACTGCTATTCATAAACTTTTTACTGACCAGGTTTTTCACTAGTAGACTGCTAGGTCTTTCTTCCTAGCCTGTCTTTGTCTGGAAGCTCCACTGAAACCTGCCTACCATGGGGAACCCAGCTGGTATTAAAAATATTGGTGGCATGGCTTCCAGCATCACAGCAACACAGACATCACAGTATGACAAACTAAATAAGAGGAAATTAAAACATTATTTTAATCCTGTGAAAACTAGCAAAACCTTTTTTTTTTTTTCTAATGAACTTCAGTGGCGGTGAGGTATCAAGTATATCAAAACAAAATCTGTTCCCATTGAGTCCATTCCGATACCCTGAAAAATGATTAACGGTATTGTAAATAAGAATAATACTTTTAAGTGAAAAACATGTGCACCCTTCAGGCTAGGAATTTTACTGCTATGAGTTTATCAGGAAAAAATAACTGAAAGGCATTCAAAAGCAACACAGACCCACAGCCCTCTGTCTAAAACCCTGGCCTAGATGTATATCAGAATTCAGGATTTTTTTCTATTTTTAGAAGGTGATATGGTGTGTCAACTACATGTCACATAGCATCCCCGGGGGTCCGAGGCAACACTTCACAATCAAATGCAGTGATATCTTCTGTGAAACATATGAGTAACAGTTTAAATGTTAAGGAAATTGGTAAGCAAATTATGATACACGAACACAGTGAAATACCAGCTAGATTAGAATTAAAATTAAGAAAACTATGTATCAATGTGCAAAAGTGTTTAAGAACTGATGCAAATCAGAAAAAGCAGAACACAAAAGCACGATGATAAACAGAGAAGCAAAGTGTAAATTACTATTAAATAGTACACTTTAATTACAATGATTAAAAAATGTGTAAAAACCCATCAACACAGCTGATGGGTGGCAGAAGTGGTATGAGTTTTCTTTTAAAATTCCCTTTAATACTGTTTTTTTTTTTCTTTTTTTAAGCCATTTTAATTCTAGAAAGGAAGCTCATTTGTAGTTTACTTTGCATGCGGCATTCCAAGCCTACTTATTACACGGCTAAAAGCAGCTTGTTGTTGTTGTTGTCAGGTGCCATTGTATTGGTTCTGACTCATAGTCACCCTTTGTTCAACAGAACGAAACACTGCCCGGTCCTTAGCCATCCTTACAATCGTTGTTATGCTTGAGCTCATTGTTGCAGCCACTGTGTCAATCCACCTCGTTGAGGGTCTTCCTCTTTTCCACTGACCCTGTACTCTGCCAAGCATGATGTCCTTCTCCAGGGACTGATCCCTCCTGACAACATGTCCAAAGTATGTAAGACACAGTCTCGCCATCCTTGCTTCTAAGGAGCACTCTGGTTGTACCTTTTCCAACACAGATTTGTTTGTTCTTTTGGCAGTCCATGGTATATTCAATATTCTTCACCAACACCACAATTCAAAGGCGTCAATTCTTCTTCGGTCTTCCTTATTCATTGTCCAGCTTTCACATGCATATGATGCAATTGAAAATACCATGGCTTGGGTCAGGTGCACCTTAGTCCTCAAGGTGACATCTTTGCTCTTCAACACTTTAAAGAAGTCCTTTGCAGCAGATTTACCCAATGCGATGCATCTTTTGATTTCTCAACTGCTGCTTCCATGGCTGTTGATTTTGGATCCAAGTAAAATAAAATCCTTGACAACTTCAATCTTTTCTCCATTTATCATGATGTTGCTCATTGGTCCAGTTGTGAGGATTTTTGTTTTCTTTATGTTGAGGTGCAATCCATACTGAAGGCTGTGGTCTTTGATCTTCATTAGTAAGTGCTTCAAGTCCTCTTCACTTTCAGCAAGCAAGGTTGTGTCATCTGCATAACACAGGTTGTTAATAAATCTTCCTCCAAACCTGATGCCCCGTTCTTCTTCATATAGTCCAGCTTCTCGTATTATTTGCTCAGCATACAGACTGAATATGTCTGGTGAAAGGATACAACCCTGAAGCACACCTTTCCTGACTTTAAAACAATCAGTATCCCCTTGTTCTGCCTGAACAACTGCCTCTTGATCTATGGAAAGGTTCCTCATTAGCTCAATCAAGTGTTCTGGAATTCCCATTCTTTTCAATGTTATCCATAATTTGTTATGATCCACACAGTCAAATGTCTTTGCATCACCAATAAATCACAGGGAAACATCCTTCTGGTATTCTCTGCTTTCAGCCAGGATCCATCTGACATCAGCAATGATATCCCTGGTTCCACGTCCTCTTCTGAAATTGGCCTGAATTTCTGGCAGTTCCCTGTCAATATGCTGCTGCAGCTGTTTTTGAATGATCTTCAGCAAAATTTTGCTTGTGTCTGATATTAATGATATTGTTCTGTAATTTCTGCATTCGGTTGGATCACCTTTCGTGGGAATAGGCATAAATATGGATCTTTTCCAGTCAGTTGGCCAGGAAGCTGTCTTCCATATTTCTTGGCATAGACGAGTGAGCACCTCCAGCGCTGCATCTGTTTGTTGAAACATCTCAATTGATATTCCATCTATTCCTGGAGCCTTGTTTTTCACCAATGCCTTCAGAGCAGCTTGGACTTCTTCCTTCAGTACCGTCAGTTCCTGGTCATATGCCACCTCTTGAAATGTTTGAACGTTGACTAATTCTTTTTGCTATAATGACTCTGTATTTCTTCCATCTTCTTTTGATACTTCCTGCGTCTTTTAATATTTTGTCCCCCATGGAATCCTTCACTATTGCAATTCAGGGCTTGAATTGTTTCTTCAGTTCTTTCAGCTTGAGAAACGCTGAGCATGTTCTTCCCTTTTGGTTTTCCATCTCCAGCTCTTTGCACATGTCATTATAATACTTTACTTTGTCTTCTCGAGAGGCCCTTTGAAATCTTCTGTTCAGTTCTTTTACTTCTTCAATTCTCCCTTTTGCTTTAGCTGCTCGATGTTCGAGAGCAAGTTTCAGAGTCTCCTCGGACATCCATCTTGGTCTTTTCTTTCTTTCCTGTCTTTTCAATGACCTCTTGCTTTCTTCATGGGTGATGTCCTTGACGTCATTCCACAACTCATCTGGTCTTCAGTCACTAGTATTCAATGCATCAACTCTGTCCTTGAGAAGGTCTCTAAATTCAGGTGGGATACACTCGAGGTCATAGTTTGGCTCTCATGGACTTGCTCTGATTTTCTTCAGTTTCAGCTTGAACTTGCATATGAGGAACTGATGGTCTGTTCCACAGTCGGCCCCTGGACTTGTTCTGACTGATGATATTGAGCTTTTCCATCGTCTCTTTCCACAGATGTAGTCAATTTGATTTCTGTGTGTTCCATCTGGTGAGGTCCATGTGTATATCACCGATTATGTTGGTGAAAGAAGGTATTTGCAAAGAAAAAGTCGTTGACCTTGCAAAATTCTATCATTCGATCTCTGGCATTATTTCTTTCACCAAGGCCATATTTTCCAACTACTGATCCTTCTTTGTTTCCAGCTTTCGCATTCCGTTCACCAGTAATTATCAATGCATATTGATTGCATGTTCAATCAATTTCAGACTATAGCAGCTGATAAAAATCTTCTATTTCTTCATCTTTGGCCCTAGTGGTTGGTGCATAATAGTTGTATTAACTGGTCTTCCTTATAGGTGTTTGGATATTATCCTATCACTGACAGCATTGTACTTCAGGATAGATCTTGAAACGTTCTTTTTGACGATGAGTGCAACACCATTCCTCTTCAAGTTGTCATTCCCAGCATAGTAGACTATATGATTGTCTGATTCAAAATGGCCAATTCCAGTCCATTTCAGCTCACTAATGCCTAGGGTATTGATGTTTATGAGTTCCATTTTATTTTTGATGATTTCCAGTTTTCCTAGATCCGTACTTCGTACATTCCAGGTTGCAATTATTAATGGATGTTTGCAGCTGTTTCTTCTCATTTTGAATTGTGCCACATCAGCAAATGAAGGTCCCGAAAGCTTTTACTCCATCTACGTCATGAAGGTCGACTCTACTTTGAGGAGGCAGCTCTTCCCCAGTCATCTTTTGAGTGCCTTCCAACCTGGGGGACTCATCTTCCAGCACTATATCAGACAATGTTCTGCTGCTCTTCATAAGGTTTTCACTGGCTAATGCTTTTCAGAAGTAGACTGCCGGGTCCTTCTTCCTAGTCTGTCTTAGTCTGGAAGCTCAGCTGAAACCTGTCCTCCATGGGTGACCCTGCTGGTATCTGAATACTGGTGGTATAGCTTCCAGCATTACAGCAACACGCAAGCCCCCACAGTACGACAAACTGACAGACAGGCGAGGGAAAAGAAGCTTAAAAATTTGTAAATACATTTTTCCTGTCTTTGAGTTTCTTTTCCAAACTACGGAAATGCTTTCATGGGCCACTACTCCACCATACTTAGTGACTGGTACAACCCTGTATGAAAAACACCATCTCTATCTTTCCTGTAAATGCCTGGGTTTTTAAAAATTATTTAAAATTTATGAAGTGCCCATAACGTGCTGTTGTTATTGTTGAGTGCCATCGAGTCAATTTCAACTCATAGAGACCCCATGTGACAGAGTAGAATTGCCCCATAGGGTTTTCTTGACTGTGATCTTTACAGAAGCAGTTTACCTGGTCTTTCTCCCGAGGAGCTGCTGGTGGGTTCAAACTGAAAACCATTTGGTTAGCAGCCAGGTGCTTAGCTGTTGTGCCACTGGGCTCCTTCAGAACATGCTGGGGGCTGTATAAAACACAGGACAGCTAAAACAACTGTCACAGCATCCCTACAACCGAGTTCCCGCTATTGTAAGACTGAGGACCGAAAAATCAGAAAAATCTGTCTCAATTGAGACAGAGATTAGGTGGTGATATCAGTCATGGGAGATGTGTGTTTGAGTGTATCACTGGCAGTGGGGTCACAAAACACTCCCTCACTCCACTTTCACATTATTCCTTTCACTAAGGAATATAGGATGGTTGTAGCAATTTAAGCAATTGTCAAGATGCAGTTTTGAAAGCAAAATATTCAATTTTCTCCTTGAATAACAGGCGTAGGGCCCATTATGTTTTTCTGACCTTAAGTATGCTTCTGAGATGATTCAGCGATGTTGGGACACTTCCCTGTGCTTGTCTGGTTTTAACTGGCTGGTTCAATGAGCCAACCATTCAGAGCAGAGACACTGATTTCCTCTGAGGTCCCCCATTCTAGGGCTTGGCAAACATGCAGCTTAAACAAGACACTTCTGTGTGTTTGCCTTTGGGATTGAACTAAGCAGATTCGGTGTGAACGTTGTAGTAGATGATGTGGAATGGTCCAGTGACCCCAACCACACGGAATATTGAGATAACCTGCAAGCCTGAGGAACACGACGAACCTGCAGATACCACAGCAGGAGTTAGATGCTCTGGAAATGCAAGATTAAACTGCACTTGACCCGACATACCTTGAAACTCCAGAACACACGAACTTTGTTTCCATCTGTCCCTGTATTCAGGAGTTCCCCAAAATATTACCCACTTGGAATCAGAAAAATGCAATAAACAGTGGCAGAGCCATGCTAGCCGAGTGATACATGGACTAGTATTACATTAAATAATGTAATGACCACAAAATGCTGTGCCCTGTGGTACTGACTCTCCCATTACAGACACATTTCAGAGCAACCTAAAACAGCTTCATAGGATTGCGTAGACTTGAGAGAAGTGTGTATTTAATATCCATGAATTCAGCCACGTCTTCTTAGGTATAAGGAAACAGAGACTTAGAGTTTAGTCAGGGGATGCTTGGGGAGGATAAGTGGCGTAGACTGAGAGAGAGGGTGCAGGGTGTGTGTGTGTGTGTGTGTGTGCGCATGTGAAGACAGGTTGGAGGCTGGCGTTGGAGATGACACCATAAGCAAAGGCCTGGCGGTGACAGGGATGGAAAGGTGATCCACCACGTTGACTTTCTTGGCATGCCAACGACTTCCACCAGCAAGGATGGTGCTTCAGGAAGCGTCTGCATCAGCGAGAGCCTTCTCTTCACCGGGGATTGGTTCACTCAATACAGAGAGGTCCTCTTCTAGAGTAGTTTGATTGTCTAAAGATGGCTAGGCATCTCTCCTCTTCTGTATTATTTTATATGGGAATTCACAATTAAAGTGGATCTAGAAAAGAGGTTTTCAACCTGGGGCATTTGGCATCACCTGGAGACATTTTTGGGTGTCAAAACTGGGGTGAGTGTGTGTGTGTGTTACTAACCTCTAGTGAGTGGAGGCAGGATGCTGCTAAACATCCTACAATGCACAAGGCAGCCCACTGGCACAAAAACTTATCCAACCCTAAATCCAACCTTGACCAGAAGTGCCAAGGTCATGGAACCCTGACCTAGAGCTAAATAGTTCAATGTTGTTAAGTGTTATTTAACTGTGTACAATACACTTAATCTTTTTTTACTTCTCAAAAAATACTGTTCCTATTTGCTATAGCCTTAAAGTAGGGTTGCCAGAGTTAGGGACTAAAAATACAGAACTCCCAGTTAAATTAAAAATTTTTTTTTTTTTTTTAGTATAAATATGTTCTAAATATTGCGTTCTGAAAAAATAATCTGTTGTTTATCTGAAAGTCAAATTTAACTGGACATCCAGTAGTTTATCTGGACACCTCATCTTAAAGGCCAGATAATCTTTTCAAATATCCATGCAAAATATTTGAAAGTAAGGGCTAGGGTACTGTGGCATGAACAATTGGCTCAGTCTTTACTCTTTGGTTCTTACTTATTAGAGAGAAGAAAATGCAAGCTTTCATGCCTCATCTGCACCAGGGTAAACTCCATAAGGATCAGATAAATTTAGGAATCCTTTTTCTTTACCTGTTACTACATATAAAAATGGTTAAATTATTTCAGAAATATATAATGAGCTAATATTTTAGGTTATTTCTGCCGTTTTCCAGAGGGATTTTAAAGTAATTTTAAAAAATGCCCCTTTCAAATAGATGACCCCTAGCCCTCATCTTGACCCCACTGAGCATCATGGGAAAGTGAAAGGTCACTGTCCGAAAGTCACAGTGTGCCCTGTGGTTGCATGTTCCATGTGTGCTCCATTTGCCTGTATGTGGATGAGCATAAGGAATGCAGCACATCCCATCTGTCCATGTGGCCTGTATTGGATATCCTTTTAGATAAAGGCAAGCCAATGCGAGCACATGGAGTGCCTATTTTTTAATCTGTAAGGTGAGGAGAAAACCACAACTTGGCATTCTTGTTGAAGATTAAAGACAGAAGACCTAGATTTGAATCCTGACTTTCACTTAATTAGCTGTGTGATTGACTCCAGTTAGGGAATGAGTCTATGTTCAGATGTTAATTGCTTATTGTGTCATCTCTCAGGGGAAGAGGCGAGAACAGATCTAATGAAGGTCTACAGGGTATCCATCTCGATGCAAGATGAGAGTGAATATCAGCCCATTTTAACAAGGCTGCTAAGCATGTGTCATTATTCCATTTTATGGATTAAGATACTGAGGCTCAGAAGCATCAAGTAAAATGATGACCCTGATCTCCTCTAGTGCAGGAATTCTGTGAGTCTATAAACTGAGATAGACTCACAGGCAGCTCAGGGATGTTAAATCGAAGGCAAGTGTAAGAAATGCTTACAACACATTCCTCAAAGTACAGCTTCCGAAAAAATGATACCCAAATAATGTCAGTAGTGCAGTTAATAGTATTTTGCCGATGCTAATGTCTTAATTTTGGTAAATGCACCCTGGTTATGTAAGATGTTAGCGTGAGAGGCGACAATAAGACTGATGGGTGTATGGGAACACGATGTACTATTTCTGCAGCTCTTCTGTAGATCTAAAATTTTTTCAGAATAAAAAAGTTTTTAAAACGTGACATATTGGGGAACATTTATGCAATAATCCACTAGAATATAAGAAACTTGATCCCCAGTGCCTCGTACAGTAATGAGCACATAGTAGGTGCACACTGGGGTCCATGGGTGGTGTAAACTGTTAATGTGCTCAGCTGATAACCAAAAGGTTGGAGATTCGAGTCCACTTGGAGGCACCTTGGAAAAAAGGCCTGTCAATTTACGTCCAAAAAAAGCCATCGAAAACACAATGGAGCACAGTCCCACTGTGGCACACATGGGGTCTCCATGGGTTGGAGTTGACTCGATGGCAACTGGTTAGGTACACAATAACTATTTATTAAATGAATTCGTGATAAGCTCATCCCACTAGCAGGGATGCCATCTAAGGTGCAAAGTGAAGCACAGTGCTGGGTGTGCAGGGACCACCCTTTCATAGGAAGAACCAGTCTCCAGGCTCTAAAACAACTTACTGTCAACACTTGTGTTTTCCCTGTGAAAAGACAGGGGAAGATCAGGGATGATGTTAACTGAATACTTCCTTGTACCAGACAAGTGCTGGACCCTGACAGTAAGTCATCTCCTTTACTCTGGGTTAATGTGAGCAGATAACTGAGTTTCAGTGTTCTGTGGATGTACTAACCACAGGGAATCTCACTTCAACTGTGGGAGGTGGTGTGTGTGCTAGGAAGAGGAGCCACAAAGCAGAGGGGGGCAGGCAGTGGTGGAAGCTGGGATAAGTGGGAGCCATCCATTGAACACAGAGGACACACCCTACGGCTCAGTTACAGTCAGCACAACCAGTTACTTACACATGACGTGTCGTAGAGCTTGGTTACTGTCAGCACTACCAGTTACTTACACATGACGTGTCGTAGGGCTTGGTTACTGTCAGCACAACCAGTTACTTACACATGACGTGTCGTAGAGCTTGGTTACTGTCAGCACTACCAGTTACTTACACATGACGTGTCGTAAAGCTTGGTTACTGTCAGCATGACCTCTTCCTTACACATGAGGTGTCGTAGAGCTTGGTTACTGTCAGCATGACCACTTCCTTACACATGACGTGTCGTAGAGCTTGGTTACTGTCAGCGTGACCACTTACACAAAACCTGTTCTAGAGGTCAGTTACCACCAGCATGGCCACTTGATTCATTTTTCTTGTATTTATGTTACAAAAATAGTTGGCACCAGAGGCAGAGAGTCTGGCTCTCTATTTGTACAGACACTTTTTTTTTTTTAACTGCAGAGAAATCCCAATGGTCAGTGGGTAGCTTTGGAGTCAGCTTGCCTGGGTCTGAATCAGAACAGTATCACTCATGGGCAAGTAGCTTAACCTTGAACTTCCTTCTTCACCTGCAAAATGGGGTTAATGACAGTACACCATTTGTGCAATTGCTGTTGTCATAATTAAGTGACTTCATCCTGGTAAAGTTCCAGAATTACAGTGACTGCCTGGGTGGCACAAACAGTTAAGCACTCAATTACTAGCCCAAAAGTTGGTGAACCAAACTCTCCTATAGGCTCCTCAGAAGACATACCTGCCGATCTGCTTCCAAAAGGTCATAGCTTTAAAAACTCAATGGAGCACAGTTCTACTCTACACACATGATGTCGCCATGAGTTGGAATTGATTCAATGGCAACTAACAACAACAATAACATTATTAGTTCTAAGGGCACAAGGGCGTTGGTTTTTAATTTGGGGTTAGTTGAGGCACGGTAGCAATTAGAAGTCAGTACAGAATTTGAAGGCACACAGGTTGGTTTACGTTTAGATTTTGTCACTTTATTCTCTGACCTCCAGTTTTATCTTCTTTAAAAGTGAAATAAAAGATACCAGTGAGAGAAGTGTGATAATTAAATGCAGAGTTCCTAGGCGTTGTGTGAAGGGCAGTTACTGTGACAGCTGCCATGACCTGTAGTCAAACACATGTGGCTTCATTCAGACCCTGCTGTCCTTTCACACCTGACTACCAACATTTAATTGCACTGAGTGTTTTCCTGTCTCAGCGTGTCATCCATCAGGCTAAATACCCCATTAAAACCCATTGCTGCTGAGTCGATTCCAACTCAGAGCAACCCTGTAGGACAGAGTAGAGTTTCCGAGGAGCATCTGGTGGATTCAAACTGTCAACGTTTTGGTTAGCAGCTGTAGCACTTAACAACTATGCCCCCAGAGTCTCTAACTAAATATCAGAGAATGAAATAAAGTCTCTAGGGAAAACCTCGTTGCCCATGGTTCATGATCTGGCAAATGTAGAAGGCATAGCTCTGAAGATTTTTTTCAGGAAGTGAATCATTACAGATATAAATAAATCATCTCAGGTAACTGTAATCGATCCTATTTCTTCCCCTCCCTCTTCATATCAAACCACAACCATGAATTTAACAGCTTTCATTCGCCTTTTAAAACTTTTACGTAGACCAAGAGGCAGTCCTTCCAATAAAACAAGGAGATCTGCATGGTTTAAAATCAGGAAAGGTGTGTATCAGGGTTGTGTCCATTCCTATCCAATGTGTATGCTGAACAAATAATCCAAGAAGTTGGACTATGTGAAGAAGAATGTGGCATCAGGACTGGAGGAAGACTCGTTAACAACCTTCTTTACGCAGATGACACAACCTTGCTTGCTGAAAGTGAACATACTTTTGAAGCACTTAATGATGAAGATCAAAGAACAGCTTTCAGTATGGATTACACCTTAACATAAAGAAAACCAAAATCCTCACAAATGGACCAATAAGCAACATCAAGATAAATGGAAAAAATATTAAAGCTGTCAAGGATTTCATTTTACTTGGATTCACAATCAATGGCCACGGAAACAGCACGCAAGAAATCAAATGATGTATTGCATTGGGCAAACCTGCTGCCAGAGACCTATTTGAAGTGTTAAAAAGCAAAGATATCACCTTGAGGACTAAGGTGTGCCTGACCCAAGTCATAATATTTTTAATCACTTATATGCATGTGAAAGCTGGACGATGAATAAGGAAGACTGAAGAAGAATTGATGCGTTTGAGTTATGGTGTTGGGAAGGAAACTGAATATACCATGGACTGCCAGAAGAATGAACAAATCTGTCTTGGAAGCAGTACAGGCAGAATGCTGCTTAGAAGTGGGGATGGCGAGACTTTGTCTCCTGTACTTTAGACGTATTATCAGGAGAGACCACTCCCTGGAGAAGGAAATCATGCTTGGTAAAGTTGAGGGTCAGCGAAAAAGAGGAAGACCCTCAAAGAGATGTATTGACACTGTGGCTGCAACAATCTGCTGAAACATAGCAACGATTTTAAGGAGGGTGCAGGACAAGGCGGTGTTTTGTTCCGTTGTACATAGGGCCACTATGAGGTGGAACTGACTTGATGGCACCTAACAACACAATAACAGCGTATATATACATAGGAGCCTTGGTGGCACAGCGGGTAAGTGCTCAGCTGCTAACCTAAAGGTCAGTGGTTTGAATATACCAGCGGCGTTTTGGGAGACAGCTGCAGCAGTATGCTTCCGTAAAGACTTACAGCCTTGGAAACACTATGGGGCAGTTCTACCCTGCCCTATAGGGTCACTGTGAGTTGGAATCAAGTCAACTCTAACAGGCTTGGTTTGAGGTTTTAATCTTTAGGTAACCAGAGCCCCTGTGGAGGGGCTGGTGGGTTGAAACCGCCAACCTTTCTGTTAGTAGCCATGCTTTTAACCACTGTAGTACAAGGGATCCTTACAGCCCTATGTGACATGTGATATTGCCGTGAATGCTTTTGAATAATATAAAATGATGTCTTTTTAAAATTTGTCAGCCATGGAGTGAAACTGCTGGGTAGTAAAATGTGCTTATATTCAATTTTACTAGTTACTGCCAAATTGTTCTTGAAATTAATTGGATCAATTTAAACTTCCTTGAACAATTCATAATCCAGATCTTTCTCAATATTTGGATCTGTCAGATTTTTAAATTTTTACCCATCTAAGAATGTTACCTTATTTTTATTTTAACCAACTTTATTTTTAGCCTCTTCCCCCAAACTGAATTAATAATTTTTTTTCAGGTAATTTTTTTTTTTTTAGTTTTACTCATATGTTTGCCCATTTCTTTAGATTTCCCATATGGTTGCTACGTTACTTTTGCAGCCCATTTCTTTCTGAGTGCAGTTTCCATCTTCCTGGAGCACATCCTTCAGCTCTGATCGAAGAGTTGTAAACTCTTAGTCCTTCTCTTCCTGTAGTAGTCTTTAATAGATTATCTGAGTATAAATGTCTAAATTGACGCTTATTTTTCCTCAACACTTTGAAGATATTATTCAAATATCTTCCAATCTATGGAGAAGTGCTTGGAGGCCTAAATTTCATTCCTTCATAGGTAAAATTTCTTTCTTCTCTGGTTATTTTTTAACTTTCTCTTTGTCTTTTATGTTCTGTAACTTCACTAAAATGGAACAGAAATGTGAATATTTACCCTGCTCAGAACTCTTAAGCTTTGCCAATCTGAGTATTCATGATTTCAATGATCTAGAAAATGCTCTATTATTATCTCTTTCAACATACCTTCTTTGCCATTCTTTTTATTTTCTCCTGGTGCTCTGATTAAGTATAAGCAGTATGTCTTCATTCTATTATCCTTATCTCTTAACATTTCTTTCAGGTTTTCTAGCACTTTGGCTATATCTAGTTAATCTCTGGCTATATTCTAGTTAATCTTTTGTTCTACCTTCCAGCCCACTAATTCTCTCTCACTAGCTTCATCCAGTATACTGCTTAACCTCATCTTTATTTTCAGTGAGTATATTATTTATTTCTGGAAGATCTTATCTGGTTCTTTTGCTAATCTGCTGGCCCCTTTCTTCATAATATTTTGTTCTTTAATTTTGGTATATCCATTTTGGTCTACACATTTCAAATATACTCACAGTTTTTTTCTTGTTCTAGTATCTGAATTTTGGGGAATGCTGATCTTCGTGTTTGTTTTATCTACTGAGCCTCTCGTCCTTTTTCCCCCTCATTTTGTCACTTTTTACTCTGAATTTTTTCCTGTGGAAACTGTGTGTGGCTTAGGCTGTGTCAGCATCCCTCTGGATGAATTTCCTTTTGCTTTTGGCAGGAGGCCCAGGAGTATCACCTCCCTAACACCAACCCTTAGGCTTTATTTTTCCATCTTGGGAGTTTCCGCACTGTAGAGAGTATAAATTTACATTCCAAATCCATGTTAGGTGCAGGTATCATGTTTTCATTTCTCAAAGATCTCTCTTTTCCCCAGGAGATGAGGGAGAGAGGTGTGCATTTTCAGTCTCTCTTTCCCAATCAATGAATGTCTCTATCTCCTTTTACCTTGAGGATGTTGCCCTTCATGAGCCCTGTTCTGTCCAGCCATCTCAGCTCCATCTCCCCATCTTGCTTGGACCTAAAGCCTCATGCCATATCCATAAATGTTGTTGTTGTTAGTTCCTGTCAAGTGAGCTCTGACTTGTAGTGGCTTTATGTACTACAGAATGAAACATTGCCTGGTCCTGTGCCATCTTCATGATCCTTGGTATGTTTGAGTCCATTCCTGTGGCTATTGGAGGGTTTTCCTCATTTTCATTGGCCCTCTACTTTACCAAACGTGGTGTCCTTTTCTAGTGATTGGTCCTTCCTGTTGATATGTTCAAAGTAATTGAGCTGAAGTCTCATCATCCTCCCTTCTAAAGAGCATTTCAGTTGCATTTCTTCTAGGACTGATTTTCCCATTCTTCTGGCAGCTCATGGTATATTCGATATTCTTTGCCAACACCACAGGGCAAAGGCATCAGTTCTTCTTTTCACTCTCCAACTTTCACATGCATTATGAGGCAGCTGAAAAGACCATGACTTGGGTCAGGCACACCTGAGTCATCAAAGCAACATCCTTGCTTTTGAAAACTTTATAGAGGCCTTTTGCAGCAGATTTGTCCACTGCAATATGTCGTTTGATTTCTTGACTGCTGCTTCCACGGATGTTGATAAACCAAGAACCAAACCCGTTGCCATTGAGTTGATTCTGGATGTTGATAGGAACTTAAAATTACATGGGTACATAGATGTTGTAATTTGGATCCTATACATAACCACACCTATCAGTGCTAAGTTTAACAAAAAAGCATACCTTTTTTCTTCCTGGACCAGGGTTGTCATTTTATGATGCAGCTATACAGCAATTTCTTATATATGCAGCTTTCTTGACGTCAGTGAAAGCTCGGTGCACAGAAGAAGAGATTGTGGGGGTTCAATAAGTAATGAGAAATTGGCATTATATCTTTTGAGACAGGAGAACAGTTTAATTTTCTCCTGTCAAACAACTAGGGCATTTTAATAATCCCAGCCTTTTAAAGTCTCAGACTTTTATGTTTCCTTACATCTTTGACATGATTTCTCTTTGCAATTCCACCCACTCTTTATGAGAATAATAACGTGCTAATGCACTGTTCTGCTGTGCTTTTAACTCGGAGAACTCTCAGCACTTTAGCACCGTTGCCATTTATCCTTACAACACCTTTCAGACTCTGGTAGCTAGTTTGTTAGCAGAGAAAAGTTTGTCTTGTGGAACATGAGGACCAGACAGCCCAATGACAACACTGATAACCAAATATCAGATTATACCACTAATAATAAGTTCACTCAAGTGCAACAAGAAAAATAGGAAGGTTTTTTTCTCTTTTTCCTGTCACAAGCAAGTGGTTTCTCACCTAAAATGGTATATAAGAAAAGAAAATCCTGACCCTGGGTATTTTCAAGGGTGAGAGAGAGATCTTCTGTCTCAGTTACCTAGTGCTGCTGTAACAGAAATACTGCAAGTGGATGGCATTAACAAACAGAAATTTATCCCCTCACAGTTTACCCATTGGGGTCGAGTTGATTCCGACTCATAGTCACCCTATGGAACAGAGTAGAACTGCCCCATAGGGTTTCCAAGGAGCGCCTGGTGGATTCGAACTGCCAACCTTTGGGTTAGCAGCCAGATTCTTAACCACTACATCACCAGGGTTTCCCTTCACAGTTCAGGAGGCTAGAAGTCCAAAATCAGGGTGCCAGCTCTAGGGGAAGAAGGCCTTCTCTCTCTGTCGGCTCTAGAGGAAGGTCCTTATCTCTTGGAGCTTCTGTTCCTCAGTGATCTTCATGTTGCTTGGCATCTCTCTTCCCCATCTCTGCTTCCTAGCTTATCCTAATCTGCTCTTTTTATATCTTGTAAGAGATTGACTCAAGACACACCCTACACTAATCCTGCCTCATACACATAACAAAGACAACCCATTTCCAAGTGGGATTATTACCACAGGCATAGAGGTTAAGATTTATAGCATGCATTTTTGTGGAACACAGTTCAATCCCTAACATCTTACTTGGTTATTTTTCTTGTCTCAGGTCTTGGTGGGATGTGGTTAGTGATGCTTCAGCATGTTGAGGACAGCTATAGGGAGGGAGATTGTAGCAGGAAAGATGCTGGGGAAGCTAATGTATCAATACTGGTGACTCCAAGGATGTTGGGCATATAAGGGCATGCTGTTTCTGGAACAATGGGCACCTTTGGGATGTGGAGACAGGCAGTGGGCACCACAGAGAACTGTCATTGGGAGCAGGAGCCTGAGAGTGAGGCTGTGGTGCAAGCCCCATGAAGGAGACAAGCGAGAGGAAAGGCAGATCCTGATTCAGGAAGGTCTGTGGACTCAGGGGCCAAAAGACAGGTGAAGCCCAGGTGGAGGTCCTGATTGGGGAAGGATCAGCTGGGGGCTTAGGATAGGATACCATGTTAGGGCGGAGCCGAGGGTTCCAGGCCTGAGATGGCCAGATCATCCCATCTTGGGAGGTACAGTGAAAGAGCCAGGATTCAAACCAGGAAATTCTGGTTTAGAGGCCAAGTACCACTACTAGCTGGAAGATTGGAGGTTCAAACCCACCTCAGGAGACAGGCCTGGACATCTGCCTCTGAAAGGCCATAGCCTTGTAAACCCTGCGAAGCAGTTCTGCTCCACACACATGAGGTCGCCATGAGTCGGAATCCACTTGACAGCAACTAACGAACAACACACGGTATTCCCTGGACAGATAAGTCTTAGACAGTTATCTCTAAGAGACACTCCTTCTCAAATTTTAGTGTCAAATGACATTTTTATTGGTCTGCTGTTTTTTTAAATAACTACTATGTTTTTTTCTTTGTAAAACTCATGCATATTTATGGTACCAAGTTCATTTTTCCATACTTCCACTCACTCCTGAAAAGACCTTGGAGTTCTTCTCAATCTCTCTGTTATGTCTGCTCAGCCACAAGAGCCTCTGTTTATTCCAACTCACCAGACCCTCCTTGGACCTGCACCTGCCATATGCTCCTGTATCTGTGTTATTCCTCCAGCTCACCAGACCCTCCACAGGCCTGCACATGCCATGTCCCTGTATCTGTGTTATTCCTCCAGCTCACCAGACCCACCACAGGCCTGCACATGCCGTGCTCCTATATCTATTATTCCTGCAACTCACCAGACCCTGCTGCCGGCCTGCACACTGGATGCTTCTGTGCGGAACCCTCTTCCTCAGATCTGCCCCTGGCTCCTCCTTCATCTCCTTCAAGTCTTGGTTCAAATGTCTGCTTCTCAGCGAAGGCTTCCCTTAGCCCTCCTCAGGCACCCGAGACCCTTCCGTACGCTGTTTTCCTCTGTAACACTCACCACTCTACAACGTGCTGTGTGATTTCCTCACGTGTTTCCTATCATCTGTCTCTCCTGGAGGCAGCGGGTTCTGCTGCTGCGCTCTTGTTGTCTTGGTATCCACAAGATGATGGCTTCTGTGGGGCACAATGGTGGGGCCCCAACTGACTCTAGGGTATGGTAGTGCTTTGTTTCCTGTATTGGGTACATGAATTTTGTACTATTCTTTTCTTTTTTAATTGTACATTTTAAAGTCTGACATTTTTGTAGGTATGCTGTAGTTCACCATACTATAGAAAGCCCACTGGAATCATAGGAAGTGGTTTATTCAACTTTAGGAACTGGGACTAAGAGGTGCTTCAAAGAAAAAGTGGGTTGTGAAGTCAGCTTTACATAATGGGCTCTCCAGTAGAAATTAGGGGAGGGATGGGTAAATACTGTGGAGGAATTATTTACACTTAGCTCTATGAACAGATTTGACACATTGGACAGTAATGACAGAAGACCTGACATGTTATGGAATGACATCAAGGACATCCTACATGAAGACAGCGAGTGGTCATTAAAAAGACAGGAAAGAAAGACCAAAATGGATGTCAGAAGAGACTCTGAAACTTGCTCTTGAACGTCAAGTAGCTGAAGGAAATGGAGGAAATGATGAAGTAAAAGAGTTGAACAGAAGATTTCAAAGGGTGCCTCGAGAAGGCAAAGTAAAATATTATAATGACTTGTGCGAAGACCTGGAGACAGAAAATCAAAAGAGAAGAACACACTCTGCATTCCTCAAGCTGAAAGAACTGAAGAAAAAAATTCAAGCCTCGAGTTGCAATACTGAAGGAGTCTATGGGGAAAATACTCAACAACATGGGAAGCATCAAAAGTAGATGGAAGGAACACACGAGTCATTGTATCAGAAAGAACTGGTTGATGTTCAGCCATTTCGGGAGGTAGCATATGGTCAAGAACTGATGACACTAAAGGAAGAAATCCAAGCTGCACTGAAGGCATTGGTGAAAAACAAGCCTCCAGGAATTGATGGAATACCAACTGAGACATTTCAAACAAGCTGATGCAACGCTGGAGGTGCTCCCTTGTCTATGCCAAGAAATATGGAAGATTGCTACCTGGCCAACCAACTGGAAGAGTTCTATGTTTATGCCAATTCCAAAGAAAGGTGATCCAACTGAATGTGGAAATTATTGAACAATATCATTAATATCACATGTAAGGAAAATTTTGCTGAAGATCATTCAAAAGTGGTTGCAGCAGTAAATCAACAGGGAACTGCCAGAAATTCAAGCCAGATTCAGAATAGGGCGTGGAACCAGGGATATCATTCCTGATGTCAAATGGATTCTGGATGAACCCAGACAATACCAGAAAGATGTTTACCTGTGTTTTATTGACTATGCAAAGGCATTCGACTGTGTGGATCATAAGAAATTATTGAGAAGAACGGAAATCCCAGAACACTTAATCGTACTTGAGAGGAACCTGTACATAGACCAAGAGGCAGTCATTTGAACAGAACAATGGAATACTGCATGGTTTAAAGTCAAGAAAGGTGTGTGTCAGGGTTGTATTCTTTCACCATACTTAATCTGTATGCTCAGCAAATAATCTGAGAAGCTGGACTATATGAAGAAAAACAGGGCATCAGGACTGGAGGAAGGCTAATTAACATCCTTTGACATGCAGATGACACAACCTTGTTTACTGAAAGCGAAGACAACTTGAACCACTCACTGATGAAGATCAAAGACCACAGCCTTCAGTATGGATTATACTTCAACATAAAGAAAACAAAAATCCTCACAACTAGGCCAATGAACAACATCATGATAAACAGGGAAAAGGTTGAAGTTGTCAAAGATTTCATTTTACTTGAATCAACACCAATGGAAGAAGCAGTCAAGGTATCAAATGATGCATTGCATTGGGCAAAGCTGGTGAAAAAGACTTCCTTAAAGCATTAAAAGGCAGAAATGTCACTTTATGGATAAAGCGTGCTTGACTCAAGCCGCGATGTTTTCAATCACTTCGTATGCATTCGAAAGCTTGACAGTGAATAAGGAAGACTGAAGAACTGACACTTTTGAACTATGGTGTTGGTGAAGAATATTGACTATACCGTGGACTGCCGGAAGAAGTACAGACAAAACATTCCTTAGAAGCAAGGATGGCGAGACTTCATCTCACATACTTTGGACATGTTATCAGGAAGGACTAGTCCCTGGAGAAGGACGTCATGCTTGGTAAAGTAGAGGGTCAGCAAAAAAGAGGAAGACCCTCAACAAAATGTATGGACATAGTGGCTGGAACAATGTGCTCAAACATAGCAATGATTGTGAAGATGGCTCAGGACCAGTCAGTGTTTTGTTCTGTTGTACACAGGGTCACTATGAGTCAAAACCAACTCAATGGCACCTAACAACAACAACAATATTCCCTGCCAGTTTTATAACCAGCCTCGAGTACCACTTTTTTTTTTTTTAATCTGTTAATTTCAGTGCATCTACTAGGATTTTTTTCAAGAAAGATACACAGGTGGCATTTCATATATATATATATATATATATATTTATTTATTTATTTATAGGTACATATATATTTTCAGCTTCCTTCTAAAGACAGCTTATTCCATTACAAACAACAGAAATTGCCCTGTTGTTTTGTGGTTTGTAATGTTACACAGAAGTCTGAAGATGGTCTGCTTTTTCTTTTTTTTCTATCTAATAATTAATAGCAGGTAGAGTTATTTGATAACAATAAGAAATGAGCACTTATAGTACTTGTGCTATCCTTTACAATTTTGGCAAAGGGCTCACCTGTAAAGTAATCACTTCTTTGGCCCCATGGAGCATATGGTTTAAAAATGTCCAAGTCAAAGGTCATGAAGAACACGATTCCCATGAATACAGAGATCTCCATGAACTTTGGATCCCTGTGGTTCCATGGTTCCCCACTCAGTTACCCAAAAGAAATCAGGCTTGAGATGCTGCACTCCAGTGGTAGCAACAGGTAGTGATTAGTGTCTAATTATCTTTATCTGCCCCCTCAAAGTAGAGTCAACCTTAACGATATGAATGGAGTAAAGCCTTTGGGACCTTCATTTGCTGATGTGGCACTAGTCAAAATGAGAAGAAACAACTGCAAACATCCATTTATAATTGGAATGTAGAATATACAAAGCATGAATTAAAGAATATCGGAAGTTGTCAGCAATGAAATGGAACATAAAGATCGATATCCTAGGCATTAGTGAGCTGAAATGGACTGGTATTGCCCATTTTGAATCAGACAATCAAATAGTCTACTCTGCCTGGAATGACAAGTTGAAGAGCAACAATTGAGAGAATGGTGTTGGGTCAGGCAGTGTTTCTTTCCTTTGTACATAGGGTCGCTATGAGTCAGAGTTGACTCAATGGTACCTAACAACAACAACAGCATGGCAAAATATTGAATGACACAGGAAGCATAGAAAGAAGATGTCAGGAGTACAGAGTCACTGTATCAAAAAGAATCGGTTCACATTCAGCCATTTCAGGAGATAGCATATGATTAAGAACCAATGGTATTGATGGAAGAAGTCCAAGCAGCACTGAAGGCACTGAAAAAAAAAAAATAGTTTCCAGGAATTGATAGAATACCAATTGAGATATTTCAACAAATGGATGCAAGGCTGGAAGCACTCATTCACCCATGCCAAGAAATATGGAAAACAGCTACCTGGCCAACTGACTGGAAGAAATCCATATTTGTGCCCATTCCAAAGAAAGGTGATCCAACTGAATGTGGAAATTATAGAAAAAATATCGTTAATATCACATATAAATAAAACTTTGCTGAAGATAATTTAAAAACTGTTGCAACAGTACATCAACACAGAACTGCCAGAAATTCAAGGGGAATTCAGAAGAGGACATGGAATGAGGGATAGATATCATTGCTGATGTCAGATGGATCATGGTTGAAAGCAGGGAATACTAGAAAGATATTTGTTATTGTTGTTTGGCGCCATAGAGTCCATTCCAACTCATAGCGACCTTATGTAAAACAGAATGAAACATTGCCTAGTCCTGTGCCATCCACACAATAATTGCTATGTTTGAGCCCATTATTGAAGTCACTGTGTCAATCCATCTTTTTAGGGTTTTCCTCTTTTTCACTGACCCTCTACTTTACAAAGCATGATGTCTGTCATGGACTGAACTGTGTCCCCCTCCAAATATATATCAACTTGACTAGGCCATGATTCCCAGTATGGTGTAATTGTCCACCATTTTGTCATCTGAAGTGATTTTCCTGTGTTGTAAATCCTACCTCTATGATGTTAATGAGGCAGAATTAGAGGCAGTTATGTTAACAAGGCAGGACTCAATCTACAAGATTAAAGGTTGTGTCTTAAATCAATCTCTTTTGAGATATAAAAGAGAAAAGTGAACAGAGAGACACGGGGAACTCATACCACCAAAAAGTAGTGCCAGGAGCAGAGTGTGTCCTTTGGACCCAGGATCCCTGCATTGAGAAGCTCCTAGACCAGGGAAAGATTTATGAAAAGGGGTTCTCTCCAGATCCCTCAGAGAGAGAGTTTCTCCTAGAGATGACACCCTGAATTTGGACTTCTAGCCTCCTAAACTGTGAGAGAATCAATTTCTGTTTGTTAAAGCCATCCACCTGTGGTATTTCTGTTATAGCAGTACTAGATAATTAGAGACAGAAATTTCGTACCTAGAAAGTGGGTTGCTGCTCTAACAAGTATCTAAAATATAGAAGCAGTTTTGAAACTGTGAATGGATAGAAGCTGAAAGAGTTTTAAAGTGCTGAATAGTAAAAGCCTAGATTACCTTCAAGACACTGTTCATGGAATTATGGACATGGAAGACAATTCTGGGGAGGACTCAGAAGGAAGTGAGGAGAGCTGTTACACTGGAGATGCCGCAGACAGCAAGAAACAGTGGCAAAAAAACGGCGGCAGCAGAATCAGGAGACCAGGGCAAGACAGCGCCGGAACGGACCAGCAGAGCCAGAGAGCTGAGTGCCTTTGGCAGGAGGCTTCCTGGCACAGTGAAGTGTCTCCAGCCACTTATTGGTGGAACTAAAGAGCTTCGGAAACTTGTCTGAGCAGGGCAGATGCGGGCGGTGAGGCCCGAGGGGCTGAGAGGCCAAGGGACCGGGAAGCAGAAACTGAAGAGACAAGGAACACAGGACACAGAGCTGCCTCAGTCTCAATGGGTATGGCCAAGAACTCTGGGGTCTCAAAGGGTAGGGTTGCCACTCAGATGAACTAGGAGAACGGGGCAGCCCAAATCCGAGGGAGCAGAGTTGCTGTTCCGGTGGGCCTGGAAAGCAGAGCTGAAGCCCAGGGCCAAGGGGCCTCCACCCAGAATCCAAAGAGTGTGGCCAGTACCTAGAGTCTACAGGGCAGGGCCATTGTCTATATGGTCTCCGAGAACAGAGGATTATTTTCAAGCCTTGAGAGCTAAAGTAATATGTTCTGCTGACTTGCTTGTGCCTGTTATCCGTTCTTTCCCTGTAGTTTCTCCCATTTGTAACAGAAATGTCTACCTTGTGCCTGTTCCACCACTTACTTTGGAAGCAGATAACTTGTATCCTAGATCTCACAGATGAAGAGGAATTTTTTTAGGCTTTGGATTTGGAGTTGAATTGAGACTTTTTCTATGATATGATGGGGTGAATATATTTTACATGTGGCAAGGATGTGAATTTTTGGGGGGCCAAAACGTGGAAAGTCATGGATTGAATCGTGTCCCCAAAAAATGTATGTCAACTTGGGTAGGCCATGATTCCCAGTATTGTGTGATTTCCCACCATTTTGTCACCTGAAGTGATTTTCCTATGTGTTGTACATCCTACCTCTACGATATTAATGAGGTAGGGTTAGAGGCTGTATGTTAATGAGGCAAGACTTAATCTACTTAATCTACAGTATTAAGTTGTGTCTCAAGTCAATCTCTTTTCAGACATAAAAGAGAGAAGTGAGCAGAGAGACAGGGGAACTTCATACCACCGTGAAAGTCATTCCAGGAGCAGAGCACATCCTTTGGACTCAGGACCCCTGCACTGAGAAGCTCCTAGACTAGGGGAAGGTTGAGAACAAGGACTTCCCCCCAGAACTGACAGTGAGAGAAAGCTTCCCCTAGAGCTGGCACCCTGAATTTGGACTTCTACCCTACTAACTGTGAGAGAATAAATTTCTCTTTGTTAAAGCCATCCACCTGTGGTATTTCTGTTACAGCAGCACTAGATAACTAAGACAATGTCCTTCTCCAGGGACTGGTTCCTGCCAATAACATGTCCGAAGTACCTGAGACTTAGTCTTGCCATCCTCACTTCTAAGGAGCATTCTGGCTGTACTTCTTTCAAGACAGATTTGTTTGTTCTTAAGGCAGCCCGTGGTGTATTCAATATTCTTCTCAACACAGTAATTCAAAGGCATCAATTCTTCTTTCATCTTTCTTATTCATTGTCTACCTTCTGCATGCATTTGAGGCGGTTGAAAATACCACGGCTTGTATCAGGTGCACCTTAGTCCTCAAAGTGATGTCTTTGCTTTTCAACACTTTTTTTAAAGAGGTCTTGTTCCACAGATTTGCCCAACGCAATACATCATTTGATTTCTTGACTTCCGCTTCCACGGACATTGATTGTGGATCCAAGTAAAATGAAATCCTTGACAAGTCCAATATTTTCTCCATTTATTATGATGGTGCTTATTGGTACAGTAGTGAGGATTTTTGTTTTCTTTATGTTGAGGTGTAATCCATACTAAAGACTGTAGTCTTTGATCTTCATCACTAAGTGCTTCAAGTCCTCTTCACTTTCAGCAAGAAAGGTTGTGTCACCTGCATATCACAGGCTGTTAATGAGTCTTCCTCCAATCCTCTAGCCACGTTCTTCTTCATACAGTCTGCGAAGATGTTTACTTGTGTTTTAGTGACTTTGCAAAGGCTTTCCACTGAGTGGATCATAACAAATTATGGATAACATTGCAAAGTATGAGAATTACTGAATACTTAATTGTGCTCATGAGGAACCTGTGCACAGACCAAGAGACAGCCATTCAAACAGAATAAGGAGATACTGTGTGGTTTAATGTCAGGGAAGGTATGTGTCAGGGTTGTATCATTTCACCTTCCTTATTCAATAGGTATGTTGAGCAAATAACCCAAGAAGCTAGGACCTGACCTGAATCTCAATCGTATACTCCAAGTCATGGTGAGCATCTGCAAGCTTCTGGTTTTGCATCGGAAGGTGCTCTGTGGTGGTAAAAAGAGCAGGTGAGGAGAGTGAAATGCTCGCTCAGGCGGGAGACATGGTTGAAGTTTACCCATCCCTTGCCTTGAGGTTTCTGAGGCTCTGCTGGGATGAAGTTTATTTCTAGGTGCAGGCATCAGAAGAAATTAAACAAAGTAGGACTCCTGCTAACCACCCTATACCATCCTTATGACACTGTCTGAAAAGGGGGATGGGGAGAGGGGGCATTCCTTAGCTATTGGCCTTTCTTCCAGTTTTCTACCAAAAACCAAGACCAAGTTGTCTTTCTGAGGCAAAAAAAAAATTTAACTCCTTTACCCTTTTTCCTTCCCCCTCATCTCATTTTTTCAAACTTGAAGAGCAGCTTTGAATTCTGGTCTCTTTCAGCATTATAAGATGAAAAGCAGCTGAGCAAAACAAAATGTCTTCATTTTTCTTTGGAAACATGGATTATTTGAGTTATGTTTCATTAAATAAACAAACTGACTAGGGTTTTTCCTTGCAGTGAATCAAGTGATTGGACAAGAAAACAAATGATTTATTCATTTTTTTATGATGTTTAATCTCCTGGCCATCTTCCTCCTATCACTGCCTCCAAATTTCCACAGACTCCTGTGGCTCAGCCTTAGGAAAATAACCAGTGAGTTGGACCTTTCTCTCCTCGGGGTCTCTGCCATCGGGGGTCGGCTCACTCCAGAGGTTCCTGCAAGGACCCTGAACATGCTTATTGAGATCAAAGACGTCATCGGGTCCCTTAAAGGCTTCTGGCCACACACTGAACTCTGAGGGAAACTCCTGAGTAAGACTTACGTGGGTGGAGTAAAACATGGCTACCTCTCTATGTTCATCATTCTTATTCCGCCGTGTTGAGTCACATGTGTTCAGTGCTCCTATCTGAAGTAATTTCTCAGCTGTCCTTGTGGTGTGGCCTCATGTGCAGTCATAGCCACTGGGACGATATTCATGGTGGGGACAAATTAGCAGCCCAGATTCCCATAGGAAGAGGCGGGGCAGGTGGGATGACAGAAGATGCCTCTGACAGGCTGTTGTTTCTCCATCGACGTAATGACCCTTTCCTTAGGAGTCGCATGGCACCCTTGGGCTTTACATTTGATTCTGGCTGTACTCACTTGCCCGTCTGCCCTTGGGCTTGCTCTCAGTCTTGTTGGTCTGGACACGCGTAGGCCGCTCGGCAAATCTCTAATTTGGGTCATATGTGAAGTGAAGAGCGTTTTCCAAAGGGAACCCTCCACGTGTTTTCCTTTGGCAGGCAGCTGTTCTTGTGTGTTCAGCTCATCGTGTGGGAGCTGCAATGATCTCGTAGGCACCCCATGACTTCGGAGCAGATGGGTCTGTCCAAGGAAGCTGGTTGCCACACCATGGGGGATTTCTGTCAGCATGCTCCTCCCTTCTTAGGAGCAAGCCTCTTGTCCAAACACTGATCTTGCCTGGAGCCTCTCAGGAGACCAGGAGCCACAAGGGGGCCGTCATCCTAGCCCTCCTCCTCCCTTGTCCTCCTGCTCAGCCCCATGCTCACCTCATCGAGTTTCTGCAGCTATTGTTTGAATCACAGCATGGGAGTAGTCATTCACTTTCCTTACTTGCAAGACCAGTCATGCTTATTACTAATTTCAAGTAAGTCTTGAGGATCATTCTTTTCCCCGGGAAATATTTTCTTAAAAGTGTTTCCTTAGTATATTTTCCCCCAATATTGGTGTTTTCCAATTTCTATAAAATATTTCTCAGTTTGCTTATTTGCTTGCTTTGAAGAATAGAGAAATGAGGAGATTCCTATATTCTTCCTCCTTCTCTTCCTTCAGAAGCTGGGCAATGGCAGACTGAACGTTCTGATGGGATGCATTGTCATTGTTTTTCAAACCTCTGTAGCTCTGTGACTGGAGGCAGCTCTGTAGCCCCTTGGCTCCCCTTTCCCTATTTTGCATGTGCACACTGACACCATACAGTATACACTTGTCTGCCACTGAGTAGAAATGGGGCTTTTATTTCTGTTAAGATGCTATTCTCTTAGCAATGAGTATAAGCCTCTGAAGAAGGTGGACTAGGGGGATTTAACCCCATTTCAGTGGAGCTGTCCCAGGTGGACAGAATCCTGAAAGCTGTGGAACTCACTCCCAGCTTGCTCAGCTTACAGATGCTGAATGTTGAGGACAATGGCAGGGGCTGCAGAAGACAGGTCAGTTCAGCACAGTGGTCCATGGTAGTGGGACAGTGTGTCTTTATGGGACACAACCAGAGGGTGGTGAAGGAGACAGAAAGTGGTGGCAAGGGGGGGCTTTAAATCAAACACACAAATTTGTTGCTGTTAGGTGCCGTTGAGTCATTCTGATTCTAAGTACAACAGAACGAAACGCTGCCAGGTCCTGCACCATCCTCACAATCATTGCTATGTTTGAGCCCGTTGTTGGAGCCAGAGCATCAGTCCATCTTGTCAAAGGTCTTCCTCTTTCTCACTGACCCTCTACTTTACCAAGCATGATGTCCTTCTCCAGGGACTGGTCCCTCCTGATGACACGTCCAAAGTATGTAAGACACAGTCTCGCCGTCCTTGCTTCCAAGGAGTACTTTGGTGATATTTCTTCCAAGACAGACTTCTTTCTTCAGGCAGTCTGTGGTATGTTCAAAATTCTTTGCCAATGCCATAAACACACAAAGTAGAATAAATAAAAATGGTTGGTTTTTCTGTGAATACAGAGGTAAGGCATCTTTAAGAAGAATGAGAGTCAAGAAATGGCCATGAGCTTTGAAAGTCACCATCCAGTTCCTCGGAGTCCCTGGGTAAAGGAAATGGTTAACGTACCTGGCTGCTAACTGAAAGGTTGGAGGATCGACTCTAACCCAGATATGCCTTGGAAGAAAGGCCTAGTGACCTACTTCAGAAAAACCAGCCATTGAGGACCCCGTGGGGCATAGTTCTACTCTGAAACTCATTCGGTTGCCTTCGGTAGTTAGAGTCTACTCCATGGCAACTGGTTTAGTTTTAATTACTGGTAATATAAGTAAACATCAGTTAATTACAGCCATTTCCTAGTAAATGTAGAAACTGGAGCAAGCTTCCATTAATTACCTTTGTAAGTGTGTCTTAGAGGAATCACAAGGGCTTGGTAGACATGATGAAAGAAACTTTAAAATTATATTTGGCATGTTCAAATGACTAGATGGATCCCACAAGTGTATCAAGAAAGAATACTACTTATTTCAAGTTGATCAGGACAGAGGTCTCTAAAACAGTCTAGCTATCGACCTCTTGGTCTACCAGAATAATGGTAACAGGAGGAAGAGCTTAACTTTGGCTTTATGTTGTGTTGTTGTTAGGTGCCGTCGAGTCGGTTCCGACTCATAGCGACCCTATGCACAACAGAACGAAACACTGCCTGGTCCTGCGCCATCCCCACAACCGTTGTTATGCCTGAGCTCATTGTTGCAGCCACTGTGTCAATCCACCTCTTTGAGGGTCTTCCTCTTTTCCACTGACCCTGTACTCTGCCAAGCATTATGTCCTTCTCCAGGGACTCATCCCTCCTGACAACATGTCCAAAGTATGTAAGACGCAGTCTCGCCATCCTTGCTTCTAAGGAGCATTCTGGCCACAATTCTTCCAAGACAGATTTGTTCCTTCTTTTGGCAGTCCATGGTATATTCAATATTCTTCTCCAACACAACAATTCAAAGGCGTCAGCTCTTCTTCAGTCTTCCTTATTCATTGTCCAGCTTTCACATGCATATGATGCAATTGAAAATACCATGGTTTGGGTCAGGTGCACCTTAGTCCTCAGGGTGACTGACATCTTTGCTCTTCAACACTTTGAAGAGGTCCTTTGCAGCAGATTTGCCCAATGCAATGCGTCTTTTGATTTCTTGACTGCTGCTTCCGTGGCTGTTGATTGTGGATCCAAGTGAAATGAAATCCTTGACAACTTCAATCTTTTCTCCGTTTATCACGATGTTGCTCATTGGTCCAGTTGTGAGGATTTTTGTTTTCTTCATGTTGATGTGTAAACCATACTGAAGGCTGTGGTCTTTGATCTTCATTGGTAAGTGCTTCAAGTCCTCTTCACTTTCAGCAAGCAAGGTTGTGTCATCTGTGTAACGCAGGTTGTTAATGAGTCTTCCTCCAATCCTGATGCCCCGTTCTTCTTCATATAGTCCAGCTTCTTGGATTATTTCTTTAGCATACAGATTAAATAGGTATGGTGAAAGGATACAACCCTGACGCACACCTTTCCGGACTTTAAACCAATCAGCATCCCCTTGTTCTGTCCGAACAACTGCCTCTTGGTCCATGTAAAGGTTCCTCATGAGCACAATTAAGTGTTCTGGAATTCCCATTCTTCGCAATGTTATCCATAGTTTGTTATGATCCACACAGTCGAATACCTTTGCATAGTCAATAAAATACAGGTAAACATCCCTCTGGTATTCTCTGCTTTCAGCCAGAATCCATCTGACATCAGCAGTGATATCCCTGGTTCCACATCCTCTTCTGAAACTGGCCTGAATTTCTGGCAGTTCCCTGTTGATATACCGCTGCAGCCACTTTTGAATGATCTTCAGCAAAATTTTGCTTGTGTGTGATATTAACGATATTGTTCTATAATTTCCACATTCGGTTGGATTACCTTTCTAGGGAATAGGCATAAATATGGATCTCTTCCAGTCAGTTGGCCAGGAAGCTGGCTGCCATATTTCTTGGCATAGACGAGTGAGCACCTCCAGTGCTACTGCTGTTTGTTGAGGTGTCTCAATTCATATTCCATCAATTCCTGGAGCCTTGTTTTTCGCCAGTGCCTTCAGAGCAGCTTAGACTTCTTCCTTCAGTACCATCGGTTCCTGATCATATGCCACCGCTTGAAATGGTTGAATATCCACTAATTCTTTTTGGTATAATGACTCTGTGTATTCCTTCCATCTTCTTTTTTTTAAAAATAATTTTTATTGTGCTTTAAGTGAAAGTTTACAAATCAAGTCAGTCTCTCTCACAAAAACCCATATACACCTTGCTACACACTCCCAATGAGACAGCATGCACTCTCCCTCAACTCTCTTTTTTCGTGTCCTTTTCGCCAGCTTCTAACCCCCTCCACCCTCTCATCTCCCCTCCAGGCAGGAGATGCCAACATAGTCTCAAGTGTCCACCTGATCCAAGAAGCTCGCTCCTCACCAGCATCCCTCTCCAACCCATTGCCCAGTCCAATCCCTGTCTGAAGAGTTGGCTTTGGGAATGGTTCCTGTCCTGGGGCAACAGAAGGTCTGGGGGCCATGACCACCGGGGCCCTTCCAGTCTCAGTCAGACCATTAAGTCTGGTCTTATGAGAATTTGGGGTCTGCATCCCACTGTTCTCCTGCTCCGTCAAGGGTTCTCTGTTGTGTTCTCTGTCAGGGAAGTCACCGGTTGTAGCGGGGCACCATCTTGTTCTTCTGGTCTCAGGATGATGTAGTCGCTGTTTCATGTGGCCCTTTCTGTCTCTTGGGCTCTTAATCACCTTGTGTCCCTGGTGTTCTTCATTCTCCTTTGATCCAGGTGGGTTGAGACCAATTGATGCATCTTAGATGGCTGCTTGCTAGCGTTTAAGACCCCAGACGCCACTCTTCAAAGGGGGATGCAGAATGTTTTCTTAATATATTTTATTATGCCAATTGACTTAGATGTCCCCTGAAACCATGGTCCCCAGACCCCTGCCCCTGCTATGCTGGCCTTCGAAGCATTCAGTTTATTCAGGAAAACTCCTTGTTTTGGTTTAGTCCAATTGTGCTCACCTCTCCTGTACTGTGTGCTGTCTTTCCCTTCACCTAAAGTAGGTCTTATCTACTATGTAATTAGTGAATACGCCTCTCCCACCCTCCCTCCCTCCCCACTCTCGTAACCAGAAAAGAATGTTTCTTCTCAGTTTAAATTATTTCTCAAGTTCTTATAATAGTGGTCTTATACAATATTTGTCCTTTGGCAACTGACTAATTTCACTCAGCATAATGCCTTCCAGGTTCCTCCATGTTAGGAAATGTTTCACAGATTCCTCACTGTTCTTTATCGATGGGTAGTATTCCATTGTGTGAATATACCATAATTTATTTGAATATACCATAATTTATTTATCCGTTCATCTGTTGATGGGCACCTTGTTTGCTTCCATGTTTTTGCTATTGTAAACAGTGCTACAATAAACATGGGTGTGCATATATTTGTTCGTGTAAAGGCTCTTATTTCTCTAGTATATATTCCAAGGGGTGGGATTGCTGGATCATATGGTAGTTCTATTTCTAGCTTTTTAAGGAAGCTCCAAATTGATTTCCAAAGTGGTTGTACCATTTGACATTCCCACCAGCAGTGTAGAAGTGTTCCAATCTCTCCACGGCCTCTCCAACATTTATTATTTTATGTTTTTTGGATTAATGCCAGCCTTGTTGGAGTGAGATGAAATCTCATTGTAGTTTTGATCTGCATTTCTCTAATGGCTAATGATTGTGAACATTTCCTCATATATCTGTTAGCTACCTGAATGTCTTCTTTAGTGAAGTGTCTGTTCATATCTTTTGCCCATTTTTTAATTGGGTTGTCTTTTTGCAGTTGAGTTTTTGCAATATTATGTAGATTTTAGAGATCAGGCGCTGATCAGAAACGTCATAGCTAAAAACTTTTTCCCAGTCTGTAGGTAATCTTTTTACTCTTTTGGTGAAGTCTTTGGATGAGCATAAGTGTTTGGTTTTTAGGAGCTCCCAGTTATCTAGTTTTTCTTCTATGTTGTTTATAATGTTTTCTATACTGTTTATGTCATATATTAGGGCTCCTACCGTTGTCCCTATTTTTTCTTCCATGATCTTTATCGTTTTAGATTTTATATTTAGGTCTTTGATCCATATTGAATTACTTATTGTACATGGAGTGAGGTATGGGTCTTGTTTCATTTTTTTGCAGATGGATAACCAGTTATGCCAGCACCATTTGTTAAAAAGACTGTCTTTTCCCCATCTCACTGTTTTGGAGTCTTTGTCAAATATCAGCTGCTCATATGCGGATGGATTTATGTCTGAATTCTCAATTCTGTTCCATTGGTCCATGTATCTGTTGTTGTACCAGTACCAAGCTGTTTTGACTACTGTGGCGGTAAAATAGGTTCTGAAATCAGGTAAAGTAAGACCTCTTACTTTGTTCTTCTTTTTCAGTAATGCCTTATTTATCTGGGGCCTCTTTCCCTTCCATATGAAATTGGTGATTTGTTTCTCCATCTCATTAAAGAATGTCGTTGGAATTTGGATCGGAATTGCATTAAATGTATAGATTGCTTTTGGTAGAATAGACAATTTTATAATGTTAAGTCTTCCTATCCATGAGCAAGGTATGTTCTTCCACTTATGTAAATCTCTTTTGGTTTCTTACAGAAGTGTACTGTAGTTTTTTTTTTGTATAAGTCTTTTACATCTCTGGTAAGATTTATTCCTAAATATTTTATCTTCTTGGGGATTACTGTAAATGGCATTGATTTGGTGATTTCCTCTTCGATGTTCTTTTTGTTGGTGTAGAGGAATCCAACTGATTTTTGTATGTTTATCTTGTATCCCGATACTCTGCTGAACTCTTCTATTAGTTTCAGTAGTTTTCTTGAGGATTCCTTAGGGTTTTCTGTGTATAAGATCATGTCTTCTGCAAATAGAGATACTTTTACTTCTTTCTTACCAATCTGGATGCCCTTTATTTCTTTATCTAGCCTAATTGCTCTGGCTAGAACTTCCAGCACAATGTTGAATAAGAGTGGTCATAAAGGGCATCCTTGTCTGGTTCCCGATCTCAATGGGAATGTTTTCAGGCTCTCTCCATTTACGGTGATGTTGGCTGTTGGCTTTGTGTAAGTGCCCTTTATTATGTTGAGAAATTTTCCTTCTATTCCTATTTTGCTGAGAGTTTTTATCATGAACGTGTGTTAAACTTTGTCAAATGCCTTTTCTGCATCAATTGATAAAATCATGTGATTCTCATCTTTTGTTTTATTTATGTGGTGGATTACATTAATTGTTTTTGTAATGTCGAACCATCCCTGCATACCTGGTATGAATCCCACTTGTTCATGGTGAATTATTTTTTTGATATGTTGTTGAATTCTATTGGCTAGAATTTTGTTGAGGATTTTTGCATCTACATTCATGAGGGAT